>NW_022196891.1:20559469-20623104 GCF_008632895.1 Mastomys coucha | reverse complement strand
TTTTTTTTGTCAAACCGTGCTTCTGTTTTGCTCCTATGCACATGACAACTGATAACTCATAATGTCTGAGTTGTTTCAGTATCTCATATATCCTTATAACTGGAAATGTTGTCAGAGAACCTTCAATCATGGACCCTCTGACCCCTACTTGAGAGCTCATTGTAACAGAGGATTTCAGGTACAATACAGGCAAAGATGATAGCTCAGTTGCTAATGTGCTTGCTTTGCAAGCATGAGGGCTTGAGTTCAACCCCAAGAATGCATGTTAAAAAAAAGTAAATGCATAATAAAATATCTAACATATCTGGTGAGTTCCGTGTTGCGTGTTGCTGAGGGACCGTGTTAAAAAACAAAAACAACAATACAGGACATTTAGCTCCTGTTTCCTTCCCACACATGATCCCTTTAATTCTGTGAACTCAGCTGTATTTACATTTTTCTTCTCTCTGGCCTCTTTGACTAATTGTTACTCTGCCTTCTTTGTCCCTTCTTGACTTCCCTATAATAGCTGTTCCCCATTAGGTTTTTGTAACCCTCACAAAGTGACTCTTCCAACCCATCTTTCTATCTATATCCTTCGCTTGTCATGCAAGCCTAAGAACTTAAGTTCTATACCCAGAACCCATATGAAAAATGCCAGATTCTGTGACAGGCATCTGTAATCCCTCATGGGAAGTAGAGACAGGAGAGTGAGTGAGCTAGCCTGGAGTACAGAGTGCAACAGCAGATAAAAGAGAGACCTTGCCTCCAAGCCCAGTGGAAGTACAGAGCAGAGTCTGATCCCTGAAACATTTCTACAAAACAAACACACACACACACAAAAGCATGCACACACTCATGCACACACATGCTTATGCACAATATAATTCTAAAAGAGCATTAATCTAAATAATAGCAAAATTAAGCTGTCAGTAAAAAAATGAAGCAAAAGTTTAGATTGATTCAATACAAAAAAAATATCCCTGAAAATAACTAAGATCCCCCAATCCAACTGTCTTAGACAGGGTTTCTATTCCTGCATAAACATCATGACCAAGAACAAGTTGAGGAGGAAAGGGTTTATTCAGCTTATATTTCCACATTGCTGTTCACCACTAAAGGAAATCAAGACTAGAACTCAAGCAGGTCAGGAAGTAGGAGCTGACGCAGAGGCCATGGAGAGATGTTCCTTACTAGCTTGCTTCCACTGGATTGCTCAGCTTGGTCTCTTATAGAACCCAAGACTACCAGCCCAGGGATGGCACGGCACACAATACCTTACAGCTGGATCTCATGGAGGCACTTCCCCAACTAAAGATCCTTTCTCTGTGTTAACTCCAGCCTGTGTCAAGTTAACACACAAAACCAGCTAGTACACCAACCTTCAGTTAGCAAGTATTAAAACAAGAGCCAATCATTGCGCATCCAGTTTAACTATGGTCCACTCATGCACATTTAATCCCTTCCCTTCATATCCCTCACTTGTACCTGGTAACTCTGTTTAGGGCTCATCTTCTCTTGTCTTTCAATTCTCCATCATCCAAGTAGAGCTAGACATGTCCTGTTCCCAAATGCTCATCAGAAGGGAAGGCTAGCAGCTATGATCTAGGTGGATGCGTAGGCTAGAGTCAGAGATGAATGCTCAGGAATCAGTTTCTAGAGCATCAACTGGAGAATCTCAAGAATTAACATTACAGAAGTCAAAGGTAGAACATAGCATTACTAAACAGACTCCTAAATATTAAATACAAGGGGGTTTGAAAGATAACTCAGTAGTTAAGAGGAAGTACTATTCTTGTAGAGGACTTAAGTTTGGTTGCCAGCTCTCACAAGGGCAACTTGCCTCCACAGATGTCAACACATGATTGAACAAACCCTCACATAGACAAAAGACCGACAGACACAAATACACAGAGAGACACACGCTTAAAAATCAAGCTAAACCAAAAACTACGTCCCATGAAACCAACCAGATAAAGACAGACAGAAGCATGTGTTAGGAAACAAGTTTGTGATACTGACTACAGTGAGGTTTGTATTCATGCTCAAGCACTTGAGAGTGGTAGGAATCATATTGCTATTTTTAGGACCTAGGATATGCAAGCAGCAGCTATCCAAAATATCATTGCTATGCACAGCAAGTCATCATTCTCCAAGAGAAGTATGTGACTGCTCCCAGGGTCTCTGGCTAAGGTCCGAGATCTAACATGTCCACTGACTAGATGGAGATGCAGCTTCATAAGTAAGAGAAAAGCATGAAGAGGAAAAAAAGTTGGTTCTTAGCTTGACCAAGCAGGGAAAAAGCTACTCTACCTTCCCAGATATATAGAAATTTTACAATTCATATGAGGGATCATTCATAGAATGCAAAAGACAAGATAAATATGTATAGGTCATACACACACACCCATATATATGTGTGTATATATATATATATATATATATATATATGTATATACACATATGATAGATTAGGTATACAGTTGGATAAACAGGTATTTGATAGATAGTAGATGATAGACAAATAGGTAGGTAGATAGATAAAAGACATTCATATGACAGACAGGTACATAAATAGGTGATAGATTCTAGGTAGACAGATTAAAATAGATGGTAGAAAATTATAGGTAAATAGATGATAGAATATAGATAAATGAAGAATAGATAGATAATGATAGATAGATTAGGTATATGATGATGAAGTAAGGTAGGTAGATAGATGATAGATAGATAGATACATAGATAGATAGATAGGCAGATAGATATGTAGATAATTGCTAGATAAATAACAGAAAGAAGGAGAAAGAGAGAGAGATTTGGTTTAGCCAAGTTGTGTGCTAAAGTCGAGCCAAGAGAGTTCCTTTCCCATTTTGATTTTCTGAGAGCCTCCTTGACCAGGTCCAGGACTCTGGCCACAATTTCAGCTTCTCCTCTCTACAAGTCATAACTGCCTATAGAAAACTGTACAGAAAACTTAAAACAAGGTAGAATGAAAATGGCTAGGATTCTGAGTCAAAAGCATTTGAGGTTTCCTGGAAGCCCGTTACAGGACATCACTAGAATTCCAGCTCAAAAGAAGGGTCAGCAGATCTCTTAAAGAATACATTGAGTAGGAGCTCTTTCATCTGCCAGCCTGCCAGGCCTTTGATATGAAGAGCTGCTTTAAATTTGTGCTGTGAGGGTTCACTACACTGCATATTCTGAGCTGATTATTGCAAGTTGACCATGGTATTGCCATTCTAGGCTTCCATCATTAGCAAATGGAAAAAATGATGAGGCCAATATGACTGGAGTATAAACAGAGAGAGCATTGATGAATCCTATGGATGTGCTAAATGACATAAGATGATCAAAAGTGACTACCGGCTGAAAATATTGTTATATTTTATTTTTATCTACTTGTTTGTTTAATTTTGGGTACAAATGAGTTTCCATTAGTGTGTGCATGTATTTTTTTTTTTGTGGGTGATCATGCACTTGTGGGCACATGCATTTAAAGGACAGAGCTCAATGATGTAGAATGTTATCACTTTCCAATTTATTTTCTGAGATGAGTGTCTCCTTGAACCTAACCCTTACTATTTGAGTTAGACTAACTGGTCAATTAGCTCCAATTAGCAGAAAAAAATTGTTCCTCCTCTCAGTGATAGGATTATATGTGCAATTAAAGATTTTACATTGTCAGTAGGCTTCTTAATTCAGCTCCTACTTTACCAACCAAAACATCTTCCCAATCCTTCCTGGATTTTCTTTCTAAGACAGAGTCTTATGTGTCCAAGGATCTACTTCACTGCATATCTAAGGAGGAGGCTAAACTTCTGTTTCTCGACATATCATCTCCCCAGCACAGAGATTAGAGGTATGTACCACAATATCCAATTTATCTAGTGATGGAGACTGAACCCAGGCCCTTGTACAGACTAAGCAAGCACCCTACCAGCCTAGCCATGTGCCCAGTCACCAAAACAATATTGGTCCAGAAGGCATTTGGTACTTTTCCTGCATATTACTATGTACTTGATATATAGTGGAAGAGATAGTATGTAAACTTGAAATTTCATTATGGACCTCTTGATCTAATCAAATCTCAGATTATTAGAGGTGCTTAGTATACCCTCATTAAACCTTTCTATTGGGGAAGGCTTGGGAACCAGTTCAAAGAAGGAGTCAGAGCCAGGAAGAATCCCAGTACCATTTGCAAAGAAGCAGATGTCCTGTGTGCTATTTCTTCTGTGCTTAAATACAAAGAGAAGCATCCATCCATTAGTACTCTCTGCTTTCCCAGAACAAATACATAATTATTAGCTCATCCATTATACATGGTGTTAATGGATAACACAAAAAGGAGAACTTGGCAAAGGACATTTCTCTTCAGGAGCCTAAAGGTCAAGGAGCTGAACTGACACTGAGTATTCAGTAAGGGCGTAGGATCTAAATATCCTCTAATCGAGCACTTAGGGTGTGTCCTCATTTCCTCTTCATAAAACCCTACATGGAGGTGTGGATCATAGAGTCAAAGTGGGTAAATTAGTGACAATAACAGCAACTAGGTGCTTGCTTTCTGCCAAAAACTGCTAATGGACATCAGAAGCTGAATTATATATATGAAACCAAATTTGTAGTGGGTGAACTGATGCTCTGAGAAAACCCCAGAGTTGCTCTTGTTGGCTCAACCCAAGCCTGCCAACACTAGGCTTCATTTACTTGACTTCAAAGACAAAACTGATTTCATTATAGCCATTTACAATTGTGTGTGTGTGTGTGTGTGTGTGTGTGTGTGCATTGTATATAATTGCTTTATGCCCATTTACATATGTGTCTGTGCATGTTCACCTGCTGGTTGGAGGTCAGCATCAAGTATCTTCTTCCATTACTCCCTAAACTTGTTTTTTGGCAGGGTCCTGATGGAGCCTGAAGCTTACTTATTGATTAGAATACATGACCAGTGAGCTTCAGGGATCCACTTGTCCTAGTACTTCTCACTCAGCAATGGAGTTTTATATTCATGCTACCATGGCTTCATTTTATATAGCTACTGGGGATTCTAACTTAAGTTTGCTCAATAGCCACTTTGAACCACCTTCCAAACTACTTATTTATAATTTTTAAGGTAAGTGAATACCTTTGGGAGCCCAGGTGAACTAAAGTGCTTTCAATACATATTTCAATAAAGAAAAATATTTTCCAAATCTTTGTAGTCACCCTATAATGTCTAATGCTTTGTTGCATACACCGTTGGTAGATGAAGGGAAACTGAGGAGCAGTCAGCAGCAGATGTCTTATGCTGATGGAACAAGGGTTCTAATGCAGCCTTAAAGGAAATAACCTTATCCTTCTCTGAAAATACATTTATTAAAAGGATATATTTATCATTTGGGTTAAGTTCAAAGTTACTACTCTTCCACGGAGTTAAACATCCAGAAAATTAAGAATGACAGTAGGAAAGATAACCTTTATAGAATTTCATGAAAAGTAATTGTTCTAATACAAAGGTTAAGTACACAGAGATACTTCCGAGGAACCAACTAGCTTATTGTTTATGATTGAGGGTCATGTAGTTTTTTTGCACCTATGTATGTGTGTTCACATGTGTGGAGGTGCATGTGTCTATACAGAGATGCACATACATGCAAGAGGCCAGAAGTTTATGGCATGTCTTCTTTAAGTTCTTTCCAGCTATTAAATTGAATTAGATCATTTCAATTCAGCTAGTCTAGCTAGCCAGTTTGCTCTGAAATTCCTATCTCTGCCAACTGTGTACTGGATTACAGACAATCTTGGATGCCCTCCAGGCATTTATGTGTGTTCTGGGGAATCTGATCTTAGTTCTTGAGGCTTGCAATATGAGTGTCTTACCTACTAAGCCATCCCTCTAGAATATCAAATAATATTTCTCGAATATTTCATAGGTAGACAGACGGACAGATGGACAGACAGACAGATAGATAGATACCCATTAACATACTCCAAATAGATGTAACACGTGGCCCCTCTTTCAATTCATGAAGGAAAGGCAGTCAGAGTTTATGTATTTACCCTTATATATCTGTTCTATGAGAGTGGTCCTTATTGATACACAGAGATATTGGTTGTTATTCAAATAGCTATCAAACTTGGGTGCCATAATCTATCCTCCAAGTCAAAGCCAGGCACCTGTCCTCAATAAAACATTCAAACTAAAAGTGGGAAGAAGAAAAAGGAGATTTATTCAACATGGCTACATTGGGATGAAGGAGAAAGTGACCCATTGAACTCCCTAACACCCATCCACAGTGACTCTATCATTGGAGCCCTTACATGAGATCAAAGGTTAAATGGAAACCTAGGGCTATGCATATCTAAGCAGTCCCAGTTAAGGCATGATCTTACCCACAATGGAACCATCATTTTCTTGACTTCAGTCTCATCCTGTAAAGTGGTCTGACACATTGTTAGAACTGTGTGAAATCTGCTTCTGAGGGACAAGTTTCCCTCGATCCCCTTTCCTTCTTTCCAGCCTGAGTTCCCATTTCTTTTGAGTCCATTGCTTCAATAGTCTGATGGTCACATTGAGAAATCTTCATTTCTTCCAGACCTGTTTCAAAGCCAGTATATTGAATTATGAGTGACTATAACCACTTTAGATATCTGGGGAATGAAAATTGCCCATCTCACCATTAATCTACTAAAACCTGAACTGAAAACTGTCTGTCTGATCTCAAAGTCCCTGCCCCCTGTCCTTCAACCATGCCACTTCCAATAGCTCAAAATACAAGAAAAACAAGTGATGTAAATTAAACCTCTGCCCAAAAGCATCAGAGTCATAGCATAATGGGTAATAAAATATTTACAATATCAACAGGGTCAATGATAAGTGCACTTTTGAACAACAACAACAAAAGCCTGGAAGGAAGCAGGACAATGGTAAGAGTGGTTACATTATATTTTGTTTTGCTATTTTAGTAATGGAAAATTTTTAAACTCGGAGCAGGAAAAGTGCATCTCGGGGCAAGGCTATACGTTAGATGGCAGGGACATGCTGGAAGAAGAACAGCAGGAAGCCATCTTCTGGTGCAGCTGAGTCTGGACACTGGCTTTGCCATACAGCAGCAATCTGAGAAATGACAGTCTTAACTTTGTACCCAGGCTAAGCACAGCAGTCATGACTGGAGTAGGAAACTGACGAGAGGGGTGGCAAAGGCCTTCGTCTACAACCTCATCTAACACTGAGAGATTGACAGGTGCGACAGACAGTGGACTTGAGCTGACCTTGGAGTGGGCAATGGATAGGCAAACCTAAATGAGTTGCCGCAGACAACAGGTGTCCAGTGCTTGTAAAGGTCTGACTGTGCGGACGTCTTCTAAAGGGTACTTAGGATATTCCTCTTCTTCCTTAAGGTATGGTTGATTCAGTGTTGTGGAGGACAGGGGTTGAAAAAAGGAAGAGTAGGTGATTATGGTGGGAATCACATAACTTCTATTCTTGCTCATGTCCCTCCTTCTCTTCTTATTCTCCCCTCTAACCTCTCCTTTGGCTGTCTTTCCCACTCCCTTGTTTCTCTCTTTTCTTCCATCATTTCTTCCTTTCTCCTTCTTTCTTTCCTCTGTTTCTTCAAAACGTATCCATTCTACATGAATTCCCTATTTCCTGACATACCAGGTTTATCAGATGTACTGATTATAAATTCCCTTATTAGTAGGAATCAACCCATCTGCTCTTTTCATGGAAAATCAGGGTTCTCCTTTTGGTTTTCATGCAACACTTAAGAAAGTCTTCAGTGTTTACAGAGCACCACTTCCTAACATGGTAACCTTACCATACAGCATATCCTTACACTTGAAAACATTCTCCCTGATTTGAAGTGGATCTTTTTAAAGCTCATATCGTCAGTCCAGTGCATGCATGGTCTCTCATGCCATGGAAGTGTGCATGGGGGCTTTGGTGAGTGTTAGTGCTGATGTGTCCTTCACATAAGTCCACGTGTACCTTTAAGACTGCATATTCAACTTCATGAACTTGACACAAAATACATCAAAACCGTTATACAGAGGGCTGCTTGAGGGCCATGACAAAGATCAGAGGCAGATTTTCTCAGCATGCCTCTTATGCTGAGGTGTTTGAAGGTGGCAGGCAAGGTCACAAACATAAATGTCTGGTTTCAGCATTCAAACCTGCTCATCTCACCTTGTTCTGTCATTCTGAGTCTTGGTCTAAAAGAGGTTTTTGTTTTGCTTTGTTTTGTTTTGTTTTGTTTTTCTGAGAAACAAAAGAACACTTATATAGAGAAATGTTTGTGTTGTTTTTACATTTGTTCTTGGTTTTGCTTCTGCTTTTGTGACATAATTTTTCTGTGTGTCATCCTGGCTCACTTGAAACTCACTATGCAGACCAGGCTGAGCTCAAATTCACAGAGATCCACTTTCAGTGTTATGATTAAAAGTGTATTCCACCATGCTCAACTGAATTCTTTCTTTCTTCCTTCCTTTCTTTCTTTTCTTCCTTCTTTCTTTCTTCCTTCCTTCCTTCCTTTATTTTTCTTTCTTTCTTCCTTTTTCCTTCTTTCTTTCTTTTTCTCTCTCCCTTCATTTCCTTCTTCCCTTCCTTCTTGCTTGCTTTTTTGCTTTCTCTCTCTCTCTCTCTCTCTCTCTCTCTCTCTCTCTCTCTCTCTCTCTCTTTTTCTCTCTCTCTTTATGTGTCTGTTACATGTCTGGGGAGTGCTTACAGAAGCCAGAAAGAGGCATCTGATAACCTAGAGCTAGAAGACAGTAGTGAGATGGCCAAGCTGTATGCTAAGACCTAAATTCTGGTTCTCTGCAAGAGTTGTAAGCTCCCTTAACCATTATGGCATTTCTTTAGCTTCTGATTACTTTGTTTTTAAGAGCCAGAACAACTGGGAAGGAAATAAGCCTATCTTATGTTTTTGATGAGTCTGTCACAAAGGAAACTCTAGGACAGAAAACAGCAAAACAACAGCTCCTGTTTTGTTCCTGGAAGAGAACTGTGTGAATATGAATCACAATGTCACAACAACTATATGTCCCTGGCTCCCTCTGAGCACGTCTATGAGTCTTAGATGTTCCATTAGAGAAAATGTGTTTTGGTCTGTGAAGAGAAGAGTGCACCTGTGTGAGCTATGTCAGTTTCTGTGATGATGCGGGTGTGCTATTAAGATATTAGAAGCAAATGTTAATGTTTTTCCAGCTCTAATGTGATTCTCTTAGTTGCTGCAGGGACACAGCATTTGGACAGAAAAGCAGCTAGAAGACATTGTATTTCAAAATCATTTATTCTTAAAAGTCCATGCAGATATCCTCAGGAGGTATCCTTTAGGCAGGTGGCCATTCCCAATGGTTTGGTTTTGGTTTCCTCTACTGATCCATTCTGCTACACATGATTATCTTGTCCATCAACTCAAAACAGATTGAGGGGAAATTACGTAGTAGTGGACAGAAACAAAATGATACAGGGAAATAAACATGAAAACCAGGAAACAAGAAGCAGTACAAGACTACATATTTCAGAAGCAAAAAATCATGACGAATGTAATTGTTTCTGAAAGCATAGCATCCCAAAATATGTGTTCTAAATGTAGACCCAAATTACCATATTTAAAATCTCCAGTGAGTTATACATTGTGGTATATGCCTTGATTCCCAGATCTTGAGAATGTCAAGTAGGAAAATGATGGGTTCAAGACCATCATGGGTGTAATAAGACCTTGACTGAATAAAGGGAACAAAAGGAGGCAGAAGAAGAAAAAGGGAAGGTAAATAAATTACCTCAAAAGTAAGAGAAAAGAAAGAAAGTTGTAGAAAGTTGAGATTCTTAGGGCTGAAGATGTTGCTAAAATACTTGCTTAGAACATAAAAAGACCTGAGTTTGATCTCATGAACCAACATACACAAAACAGCCATGCACTGATCAGCTCAGCCCTGGGGAAGCAGAGATGGGCGGATCCCTGGGATTCCTCCCTCAGTCAGCCTACTTAGAGAGTTCTGGGCCGGGGACAGAAAATAGCTCAAAAAACATTGAGACATTGGGAGTTGTCCTCTAGCATGAACATACATCCACATGCATGGATGCACACATGCATATATTCAGAAACACACTATTCAAACACACACACACACACACACACACAAACACACACACATATAATCTACTGTATCTTAAATTTTAAAGCAAAAAGTCCTTAAGCAAGACATTTCTTTTACCAGTGATAGAAGATAAATTTTTACTGAGTTTCAATAGCTCAGTTTTGCTTGGTAGGAACTAGAGATAAACGTCACTCTCTTTTGTGGTCCAGGTGATTTCATCTTGTTCCACAAGGGTCTCTGAACAGTTGGCATGGAAACCATGTGCTACTTTGTTGAGGAGAAGAGGAAATTGTGCATAGAAGGTTCATATATGCTAATGGAAAATAAACTCAAGTGTATCCCTTACATCATCTGCATTATGAGAAGAGCACTTATTCAGGATTTAAATTTTCTGGCAATATGTCATAGGTTGTACAACAAATAGAGTAAGTAAACAGCTTTAGCGAGTGCTGCCTACATGTTCAGCTGTGGCAGTCATTGGACTTTCTCTAGTGTCCCTACTTAACAAAGCCATCTGTCAGGGGACTTGTGTGTCAGAACACCCAAGGGTGGTTTAAGTCAGTTGACAAGAAGTCCTTGTGCAAAGTAAAGAATGTGCTATGGGTCAGCTGCCTATATGTTGACTAACATAGAGATGGGATTTATGGGGCTCCATCACTTTGTCTAGAATCTTTGTCCTAGCTGTAGAGGTTGTTCAGGGTCACTGCCAAGAAATGTGTTATGGCAGCAGAGACAGGAGAGAAGCTCAGGATATCACTGAGAAGATGCTGGTTATTTAGGAGGCAGGGGTATATATATTTGGAGACTTTCAAAAGGGACATATAATTTCTCAATGGGAAGAAAACATGAGGTCCATTTGACTCTACTTTAAGAGATGTCAATTTTGAAAGATGAAGATGTCACTTAGTTGCTAGAGTGCTTGCCTAGCATGCACAAACCAATGGGTTGATCCTTAGAGCTGTTTAAACTAGACACGGTGGCATACCCCAGGATTCTGGACATAGAAGTAGGGGGATCATAGTTGACTACATAACGAGTGAGAAGCTAGGCTGGAATACATGAGATTGTCTCAAAATGGAGGAGAGGTATGTGCATTTTCCAAGGTGAGTCAGTGTGGTAAAGCACTGGCTAAGTGCATTGAGATCCCAAGAATGCACAAGAAGCTAGACACTATAATTTAAGCACTTCTACCAAAAAATGGGAGGCAGAGACAAGGGAATCCATGCAGCCTTTTGAGCCAACTTGCCAGGCATAGGTAGAAGTAATCAAGAAACTAAATCTTAGACAAGTTGCACAAGGAGGACCAATACCAGAGATTGCCCTCTGATCTTTATACCTATGCTGTGTCATATATTGTCACATACATTGGTACTCAAACACATGAAAATGTTTAGGTGCTTATACACACACCCCCTCACATACACACACACACACACACACACACACACACACAGAGAGAGAGAGAGAGAGGGGGTATCATACACAAATTTATAAAAGGTAAGCAGGGCAAGCAAGATGTTGTTGTGTTTTAAGTATAAGAGTAAGCATCCTACAGACAGACCTATTCTAATAAACAATGATAATAAGACTAGTTCAAAGTCTTATTTAACTTTGACATTTTGGTGGTTTGTATCTCCTAATAGGTCCAACTGGGGTAGACAGATGTACACAGAGAAACCAGGGACACCATAATAACACACAAAGAGGACAAAATTCAAAAAGAAAAATCAAGGGTGTGAAATAAGGGTCAGAGAGATACCGGTATGCATCATACAGAATTAAGATGCATCTGAAAGAGCTGGCCCCAACACGTTTTCATTCTAATTTGTTTTCTAAACATTATATGCACGAATACTTTCACTGCCTCATTTATATCCAACATGGAGGGGGGTAGGGTGGCTATTTAAGAAAGTAAAGAACTTATCAATGATATTTTTAAAGTATTGTGTTGAATGCATCACTGCATTTTAATCTGGGACAGGGTGGAAAACGGCATCTGGTTAATCAGGGGTTCATAGATTATTCGGTGATACAGCTTAATGATGCTGAGATAAAATGAGGAATTGTGTATCTTCCCTGGAGCAGCATTATAAAGTATCCTGCCTGGTACTTAAAATTGATTGTGCATTATATTGGTTAAAGAGTAGCATTTGGAAAATAAAATTAAGGCTGATTTGCATTGCTGTTGAAATCCTTGCACATACATTTAATAAGAGGGCTTGTTTGGCTTTTTCTTATAGAACACATTTAGAATTTGAATTCATTTTTCTTTACTCAATGTCTCATTGAATGAATGTGTATGTGAGTGTGTGTGTGTGTGTGTGTGTGTGTGTGTGTGTATGTGTGTGTGTATGTATGTGCATGGACACACATGCTAATGTGTGCTCATATGTGTATGACATATGAATTGTAGGAGCTCCAGAAACCAGAGGAAACAAGGACATCATATTCACTGGATCTGTCATTATAGTCTGTTGTGAGTCACACACTGTGGGGCTGAGAACTGAACTCAGATCCACAGCAAACACAGCAAATGCTCTTGCCTAGTAAGCAAGCATCTCTTTATGCCCCCACCAGAGTTGCATTAAAGAACTTAAAAAATATGATCATAATTATTGACAAGGAAAATAATTCACATCTTCCATATATTTCACTTAGGAGTTGAAAACATAAATGTATTTTTTTATTGATTGGGGCACATGCAATAATTCAGAAAAATGTAACAAGGTGATTCAAATAATTATTTAAATTTTTTGGATATTTTTAAATATATATGTCAGTATGTATGTATTTTACATGTGTGTAGGAGCCTAAAGAGACCAGAACAGGGTGTTGGATCCCCTAAAGCTGGAGTTTCAAGGTATTGTGAACACATGGGTGCTTGGGAGAAAACTTGGGTCTTCTGCAAGAAGAGCAAACACTCTTACACGCTGAGCTATCTATTCATCACCCTCAATTCCGTTTTGCAAAAGGTGATTCTGTGTTTTATTTAACAATTTTGAATAGCTCTGGTTGCATTGTGTTATTAAATTTTACATCTAGAATCGATGTCAGGAGTTTCCCACCCTTTGATTGGTGTCTGTTGATTAAGTTTTAAGCTCTAAAACTTTGTTATGCTGTGTTTAATTTATGTGTACTTCCTTGATTTGCAGTTTATAGTAAATTCTTATTACTTAGGTCTGGGAAAAATTTTGTAAAATTATCAATAACTTCTAGGTAGTAGCATTGATTCATGTGAAAATAAACTGCTGATGTAACACACAGAGACTTCTTAACTAAATAAATCATTATTCCTCATTCAACTATGATTGAAAGTTACCTATTTAGAAATTTTATTTTCCGGTAGGGTGTTAAGCTAGCAATGACTGGGCTGGAGGGATGGCTCAGTGGTTAAGAGTGATTGCTGTTCTTGCCAAGGACCCAGGTTTGATTCTCAGCACCCTCCTTTGGCAGCTCACTATTGCCTGTAACTCCAGTTCAAGAGAATCCAAACCTGACTTCTCACCTCTGTGGATACCTGCACACACCAGGTCTACACACTCACAAAGACACACATACACATAATTAAAGATGAAATATATCTTTTCAAAATAGATCAACTACTGAAATAGTTACTTGAAAAACTTGGATGTGTATGTAAAAAGACAGCAGACATCTTTAATTTATGGTATATTACATTATATCTGGAAAAGAACTCATGCGAGTTTTGGGTTTAAGGTTTTAATCATCCAAGTGAGACATATATTGATGCTTCCAAATTGGTTTTGCAAGTTAGTCTCAGAGATGAAAAGGCTAAGGAAGTTTGTAGATTTTCTTTTCAAGTTTTTGGTTACTTAATGTTAATGATCAATTGGCTCTTTTAGGCACAATTAATCTTCTCTCCTCTCCTTTCCCTTACTTGCCCACTCTCTAGGAAGATTTACGTTTTAAAAGGCCAGGCATATACTACAGAGACAGTGACTGTATATCCAGGACCTGGTTGTAAATCTAAAGATAATCATCGAGAAAGATTGGTTATAAAATGGACATTTTGGGCTGAGTGTCAAAGATTTAATAAATTAAGCTTTGTCAGGCAGAAGAAGGGATTGAGTTTCGAAGTGGCTCAGAGGTGGGAAGCAGGCATCAAGAGAATTATCGGCCAAATGCCCAGACATCAGATAAAGAAACTTCAATGAATAGAATGTCTGAAAAATGAAAACAGTAGACAAGACCTTGGAAGTATTACATAAAAAAAGTAATAATAATCCAGTGCTTCTTTGTTAAGGAAATGCAAATCAAATGTTTACCTTATGTGGTGTGAACTTGCTCTCATGTTAGCCTTCTTATTCCAGACAAATGGTTGTAGACAGAAAGTTGAGTTCTAGAACACAAAACCCTTTCAGAGGGGGCACTACATTTGTATATCATGTTACTCGTACATTATTTGTCAGATAACCATGTTTTATATGGTAGTGGTTTTTGCATTAAATATCAACACAAGGGACATAGAGATAGATAAATCTGCTGAATTCCAGGCTACAAAGCAAGACCTTGTCTTGAAAAGGAAAGTAAATATATATATATATATATATGTGTGTGTGTGTGTGTGTGTGTGTGTGTGTGTGTGTGTGTGTGTAATATATATATATTATATTTAAAATATAATAAGCTAGAGTGCCATGGTTTGGATTTTTAAGATTTATTATTTTTATTAAATTAATGTATTCTTTATACTCCATATTCCATTCCTCACCCTCCTCCCCAATCCACCCTCCGACTGCTCTTCATCCCACACCTCCTCCCCACCCCACCCCCATCTCCCTGTGGATGGCCCCACTTCCCACCCCACCTGACCTGTAAACTCCCTGGGGTCTCCAGTCTCCTGAGGGTTAGGTCCATCATCTCTGAATGGACACAGACCCAGAACTCCTCTACTTGTATGTGTGTGTTAGGGCGTCATGCCAACTGGTGTGTGCTGTCTGTTTTGTGTTGCAGTGTTTGATACATCACTGGGTGTCCAGATTAATTGAGACTGCTGGTTCTCCTACAGGATGGCCCTTCTCCTCAGCTTCTTTCAGCCTTTGCTAAATTAACAACAGGGGTCAGCTGCTTCTGTCCATTGGTTGTTTGCAAATATCTGTATCTGACTCTCTTTTTTTGTTTGTTTTTCCCAGACAGGGTTTCTCTGTATAACCCTGGCTGTCCTGAAACTCACTCTGTAGACTAGCCTGGCCTAGAACTCAGAAGAAATCTGCTTGCCTCTGCCTCCCAAGTGCTGGGATTAAAGGCCTACGCCACCACTGCCGGGCTGCATCTGAGTCTTTCAGCTGTATCTGACTCTTTCAGGTGCTTGTTGGGTCTTTTAGAGGGCAGTTGTGATAGGCCACTTTTTTGTGAGAGCTCCATAACCTCAATAATAGTGTCACGCCTTGGGACCTTCCCTTGAACAGGATCCCACTTTGGGCCTGTTGCTGAACCTTCTTTTCCTCAGGCTCCTGTCCACTTTCATCCCTGTAATTCTTTCAGACAGGAACAACTAATGAGTCAAAGATGTGACTGTGGGATGGCAACCCCATCCCTCACTTGATGCTCTGTCTTCCTGGTTTGGATTTTAAGTATTTCCCAAATCTTGTGTATTAGAGACTTGGTCTACAGAATGAACTCTTGGGTGGTGGCTGAACTTATAAGAGAAGGGACCCATGAAGGCCCTCACTTTACTGGAGGGTAGCTGTGCCATCCTAGCCTCTTCCTTTTTCTCATTTTCATCCTGGTTGCATCTTTTTGCTTTGATAAAAGATGCTTCAGAAAAGAAAAGTCTACTTTGGCTCATAGTTTGAGAGCACAGTCCATGGCAGCAGGAGTATAGAGCGGCTGGGTGGGTATTAGTGATTGAAGTCAGGAAGCAGAGAATGGAACTTTGCTCACTTTGCCTGTTTTGTGCAGTCTATGACCCCAACCTAGAGAATGGTAGATCCACGTCACCTCATCCATCTAAAGATTTCTTCACAGATATGACCAGATGTGTGTCTCTTAAGTCATTTAAAATCTTGCTGAATTGACTTGTCACATTAACTATAGATGTCAAAGCACTTTGCTCTGTTTTGCACTCCTGGCCCTGATGTACTGACTTACTACAGCCTCAGAGCCTGTGGTTTTATTCAATTGTGGCCTGAAACGTGCAATACTGTGTCCCAGAATAAGCTCTGTCTCTTTGACTCTTAGTTATCCTGGGTGACTATTGTAGCAATGGAAAGCTGGCCGAGATATAAAGTAACTATGGTGCTATTTCTGAGAAAATGGCTAGGAAGATCTTCCAGGCAAGAAGGCATTTCACAGAGCCTTCCTGGAAGGAAGGAAATGAACCATATATATGTGAACAGAGTTATATACTGTTGGCCAAGAAAACTGAAGGAATAGCTCAAAGTTCCTATGTAAAGACAGAAAATGGCCACTGGGCTGAAAGGTTCTAAGCAGACTCAGTGATGGGTGATAGTTTCTAAGAACTGGCAAGTGCATATGGCAAGATGGATGATATTGTTTCAGTAATAGTGCAGGCTCTTCTCTGAAACAGGAGTCTAGTAAACAGTGTGTGTTTGTGGTTTTGTACGTGTGTGTGACTGTGTGCATGTGTGTATGTCTCGGTATCTGTGTGTGTTGAGGGTGTGTGTGCTTGTGGAGGATAGGGGTTGATGTTGCCTGTCATCCTCAGTAATTCTCCACCTTGAGAAATGTTCCCTCACTGAACAGGTAATTCTCTGATACCCCAATGCTAGCTTGCCAACAAGCCCTGGAAATACTCCTTGTTCCTGCCTCCCAGTGCTGGGTTGCAGATGCTGCCAGGCTACCACTTCGAGATTTATACAAATATTAGGGATTTGAAGTTGGATTTCATTTATACCCTGAACCATCTTCCTAGATCTAGTGTATAGTTTTAAATAGAAGAATGATGGGATGTGATTTCTCTTATAAGCAGCTGAGTTTATCTCTTTGGTTCAATTTGAGAGGGAAGCAACATTGTAGAAGAAGATGTCAACAAGCTTCTTTCACTAATCCAGACAAAAGACTCAAACTTCTCAGAACAAACTTCCAACATCAGAAGTAGTGAGAGATCAAGATGTGTTTTAAAGTGAGAGTCAACAACGACTACATGTGATGTAAGAGTGAGGAGGGAAGAATAGAATCAGGTAGCCATAAATGCTGTTTTCCTGCAACAGGTAATTTTTAAGATGGAGCTTCCACTTACAGCAGTGGCGTAGAAGGTGGGATGGGGATAAGTCAGGAGATACTTTGGGGCCCATGATCATCTTGAGATGTCTATTAAGTATTAAGTGATAGACCAAGAAAATCTAAAGTATTTATTTTGGAGGGTAAAAGAATGGATGGATTAGAAGACTATGATAAAATTATCAGATGACAGAGGTTACAGAGAAGACTCATGGGTTAGGAACACTTGCTGCTCTTCCAAAGGACTCATGTTCTGTTCAAAGCACCATGAAGGGAGGCTCACAGTTCTCTGTAACTCCAGATCCAGGCCATCTGACACCATCTTTTGACCTCTTTAGGTGCCTATATAAATGTGCACATAAAGAAACAGATAAACACACATACACACAAATAAAATGATTATCAGATGGTGTTAAATTTATACCATAGTTCATTATATTCCCCCATGAACTTGAACTTTTCACCGGGGATGAAGATGATCAAGTTGAGGCAAGAAAAAAAGAGATGCTTGCTGAATTCTTTGGTTATGGCTTAGAGAGATGATTTGGAAGCATTTTGCCATCTAGGCATTATAGGGATGACACTCAGTACCATGGTATGGAAACTTGTATGGATCTCCTCATTGATATTTAATAATGCCTTCTCCCAGATAATAATTGCCAAATGTTAAAATGCTGAGGAGATCCTGCCAGCTTCTTTTTGGAGCATTCTCAAACCCACCGCAGGTAAAGTTTCAGAAGAAAGGGAAAGGCTGTTAATCTACTGAATACCCTATGTCCTTGCTGCTCTGTTTATCAGCTTAATTAAACCTCTTTGAGACGGATACATTTGCCTTAATTTTATAGAAGTAAAAATAAGTTAAGACTAGGAATGTAATTCTATTAATGCAGTACTTATTTCACAAGCAAAAGGAACTGAGTTCAAGTCCCAGAATCAACCAACCTGAATGAAACAACAACAACAACAACAACAACAGGGTGGGCATGCTGACTGATGCTTATAGGCTCAGCACTCAGTATACAGAGATAGGCTGATCCTTGGGGTATACTTGCCAGCCTGAATAGCATCACTGATGAATCCCAGGTCAGTGTGAGACACCATCTCAAAAAAGGAAACCCCCCTATCACAAAAAAAGGAGAAGAATGATAGTTGACATATTCCTCTGGTCTCTACACAATTGTATACACACTCTTTCACATATGACCATACCCCAACCCTCACATGTAGAAAGTAAAACTGAAGCTTTAAATACATGAGGTCTGGAGACATGCAAGCTTAGGATTGAATGTTTCATGTAGTTATGGTTTGTGATAGGATGTCTGCTCGCTTCCTTTGTTCATCTTCTGCAACCTAAACAATGCAGAGTTCTTGAGGGCTTGGTATTATAGAGTCCGATGTCAATGCTCTCTGTCTACTCTAAAGGCTGAGTTCCTCTCCCCAATTTAATATTTATCAAGTGCCTATAATCCCAGGCTTTGCAAAAAAACAAAAATCATTCACTTCTGTCTGCAGTGATCAGTTAATCAAACCCAGCTGCACTGGGATAGTGCAGAAATAGGAGAAGGCTTGATTCCAGAACTCCAGAATTGTCTCTACCTGTCAGAGCTCAAGGTTCTAATTTAGCACCGAGTCAGAGGCTGGCAACAGTTTGAGTTCTCAAGTAACCTTCACCCTGGAGGTCAGCTCCCATGATGATGCTCAGATGGAAGCAAGTGGGCTAGTGTAACTAGAGGCAGAACGATCCCAGAAACTCATCTGTAGAGATTCAGAAAATTTAAAAGAGGTTGTTGTATATATTAATAACTCTATTAGTTTGTGTTATGAGCTAGCCAATCTCACAATAATCGAGACAGGGTCTTATTGATTCATTTAATCGGCTTTAACACAATCACTCCATTACTAATAAACCATTTTTTTTCTACACTAGACTGGTTAATTCCCATCTGTACTCCCCAAGTTATTTGCTGCTTGAGGTTGCCTGGGATGTTCCAGCTCCATCAGTCTATCCTTATGTGTACTTCTCCAGGTCATGTGCTCATTGTCCATCTCCTCTGATGGTGGTCTCTTGCTCTCTCCATCTTCTTTTGTCTTCTCCCAGCCTCATGATCCCTACCTGCAACCCTCAGCCCAAAATGGAAACCCACCTACCTCTCTTCTCCCCAGTAATTGGCTATCAGCCACTTTTATTTAACCAGCCAAAGAAGATTGGTGTGCAAAGTTTGCAATACAGCATCATTTGGTGTAAGTGAGAGTGTGCTCTTCCTGACTGCAACCAGATCCTGAAGGACAATGACTTGAATACAAAAGCAATCAAAATAATACCCAGTTAGACAGGCAAGTAGATAGCTGGCAGATAAGAGCTGGTTATATTATAGATAATAGATAGATAGATAGATAGATAGATAGATAGATAGATAGATGCATACATAATAGATACAAAGGAGCATAGACAGATAATAGACAAACAGCTAGGTAATAGATAATAGATTGAAAGTACGGTAAGATAGATGATTGATAATAGATTCATAATATATAAACAAAGAGGTAGACAGATGATAAGTCCAGAATGGCAAAAATGATAGATGATGTATAAATGACATACAGATGATATATGTTAATAGAAGATACATAAATAATAATTATTTCTACAAATTCACATATTTTATATTCATAATTTATATAGAATACCTGATACAACAACTTGATGCCTTATAACTAAACAGTAGAATTGAGAGCTCACAAAAACATTCTGGGTTTTGGTTACAACATCATATTTAGCAAAGTGCATGAGATATTCAACACCTTATTATAAAATAGATTTTATAGCCAAATGATTCTTTTCAACTGTAGA
The DNA here is from genome assembly GCF_008632895.1 of Mastomys coucha. Lineage (NCBI taxonomy): Eukaryota > Metazoa > Chordata > Mammalia > Rodentia > Muridae > Mastomys > Mastomys coucha. Next base: position 20,602,994 of record NW_022196891.1, on the reverse strand, counting down.
TTAGTTCAGGTCTTCTTATTATGTTTAGAGCAGGCTGGACTCATCTGTAATGGTTAATGGTATGGGTGTGGTACATATAATTTCAACTTCTAATGTTTCTAACTTATAATAGGCTTGTTGGCATTCAACTCCAGAATAAATTGGGTAAATCTGAATGTCAAAAAAATATAAAGGAGAAATTAAAGAAACAAAGAGAGAGAGAGAGAGAGAGAGAGAGAGAGAGAGAGAGAGAGAGAGAGAGAAGAAAGAGAGAAAGAGAAAGAGAGAAAGAAAGAAAGAAAGAAAGAAAGAAAGAAAGAAAGAAAGAAAGAAAGAAAGAAAGGAAGGAAGGAAGGAAGGAAGGAAGGAAGGAAGGAAGAAAGTATGAGAAGTAGAGAAGGAAGAAAAAGGAATCCTAACCAACAGTTTACATGTGGGCAAGATCTGAGTAGTCCCCTGAGAAGGTATATATGGGAACCTGATATTAAAAAACAAAGAGGCCATCTCAAGACAGGCTAAGTCAGAGGGAAAACTGAGCGGAGCAGTGGTAAAGCCAACTAGATGTTGGGGGAAAATAAAATACTCATTCCTGAGTTCTACCTCACCCCATCAGCATCTTTATGCGGAGGATGAAGGGAAATCCCAAGGAGACACATCAAAGATAAGACTCATTGCATTAGGGCAGTTGAGCTAACTCAGCAGGTCAAAGCACTTTACCATCAAGTCTGATGACCAAAGTTTATCCTCTAGACTCACGTAGTGGAAGAATAGCACTAATGCCCCAAAGGGGTCTTCTGACCTCTCTGCATGCACTTTGGCATCCCCGTAGTTTCTGGCACATGAATCCATAAACACACACACACTACATAAATGCAATAAAAGACATTAATCACTGCATTAGTATTCAGAGATTATGGTATTTTCAAGCAGACGTTTGATTATTTTGTTTATACTTTATAGCATATTTTCTCCTTTACATATACTTACTAAACACAATTGCTCATAGAATAATTTATACTGAAAATAGTGCCCATATATTTAAAATGTAGAAAGTTGTGTTCTGTCCCCTGATTAGAAGATGCCAAAAATTATTTTCCTCACTGACTTCCAAGACAGAGAAAAACTTAATAATATAGGAAGAAAATCAAAATAAAACAAATTCTCACCAAATCTTCTAGTCACAGACAGGGAATTCCTCAGCTATAATCTTCATATCTGCATCGTTCTCAATTTCTTGACAAAATCATTATTTTCAGGGGAGTGTGGTAGCAAATTGGGTCTATGCGAGGTGGATTGGGAAGAATGAATTCCCATCTATTCCTTTAGTGCCCTTACAAAGAGGCTCTGTTAAGATAACATGTCGCCGGGCAGTGGTGGCACAAGCCTTTAATCCCAGCACTTGGGAGGCAGAGGCAGGCTGATTTCTGAGTTAGAGGCCAGTCTGGTCTACAGAGTGAGTTCCAGGACAACCAAGGCCACACAGAAAAACCCTGTCTCGAAAAAAAAAAAAAGATAACATGTCCTTCCACTATTCAAGAATATAGAAACATCTAAGAATTCAAGAGTGTGCTCCCACCAGATGTCAAATTACCAGCACCTTGATTATTTTGAAATTCATAGCTTTAAAAACTAAAATTAAAGCCTTTTATGCAACTGTACAGATTATTACATTTTTGTTATATTAAAATAAACAGTTATTTTGTTAGAAAAATTGTATAACATTATCAAAAATATATCTAGTATATGATAGCATTAACTACTTCCGTATGCTCATTTATTGAGTTTTATTGAATACAACAACCTAATTTATATATGATTGACAGGTGATAGAGAAATCAATGCTGGGTAATCAAATGATTGATAAATAGAAATCAGATACAGGTTAGATGACAGATAATTTGTCAATAAACACATGATTTAAAAAATAGAAGATAATATGTGACAGAAGATTGATAATATAAATGGTAGATATAGATACAGATACACAGAGAGATAGATAATATATAGATGGATTGATGGATAGATGACAGAAATGGTACATCCATAGATAACACATATTTTAAAACAATTTCAAGTCAAGCAAAAAGTTGATATAGCACACTGTATGAAATCTATGGATTTGATAGATAATTGTATATTATTTATAACTTTTAACTTAAGATAATGCATCATTAAGCATATAAACTATAGGATTGCAAGTGCTAACTATGTGGTCTTGGGCAAGTTTTTTTTTTTTCCTTCAGGTTTTAGTGTTCTGACTTTAAGTTGGAAGCAGGAATCTTCACTCCAGAGTTACTGCACGAAAAGCATTAGATGGTGCCTGCTTCACATTAAGCACTCAATAAATGTGAACCGTTATTGTTTTCACTATTATTATTATTCACAAGAAAAATTCAAAACATGAAAACGGACTCAGTCGGCTGGTGGAGTGGAACGAATATTCTAATGGTTGTATAGCAGCTAATAGCATGAGGTACTAAATGGCGTGCGAAAAACGCATAAGCAGAGATCAAGTGCCCTGGGAGTGGATCACAGAAAACATTTCACTGAAGTAAGGCTCAGGTAGCTTTTTGGAGGAATCAGAATGAACTAGAGAATGTCTTTAGATGGAGAGAATATACATCTGAACAAACATCTTCAGAGAAGAAAAAATGAGACCAGAGGGAGCATTTCTTAGCAAATGAGAAGGATCCCTCTGACAGAAAACACGGTGCTGAGACACAGCACTGTGAAGCCAGGTGGTGCCAAGGCAGGTGCATAGGGGAAGGAGCCTTGGCTTATATGAAGAAGAGGCATGTTTTTAATAGGAAAAATACTTCTCTGAATACCATGCTACATACACACTTATGGCTGACAAATTGTAGACTGGGGACTCTAGTCCCATCAAAGACAAACATGTTACCAAGTTTAGAGGGGCCAGAGGCATGGGCTCCTGAAAGTACAGATGTTGCCAATGGGGACATTACTGTTCTCCAGATCAGACCTTGTGTGTCATTCTGTTATCTGTAAGACTCAGCTAAGACTGGGACTCCTTGCTTTTTTTCCAGGTAAACCTGGAATTGAACAAATAGACATCTGTCTGAAATAAACTTGCAATTGATCAAATGGTCCTCAAACTACAATCTTTGTCCATGATATTGAACCCAGACTGCATCAATACTGTTTGAACAGTACATAAATGAGTTAATGGCCTTGAATTGAGGACCCACAGAAACATAAAACAATAGCCTGGGTTGGTGTTTCATAACTCTGAAGACTTCTCAAAGCAAAGCTGGCATCCAACTCTCAGTGCCATAAACACATCTTGAAAAGGCAGGAGCAGTTTTATAGCTGTACATTCTCGCTGCAGAAAGAGTATGACCCTGAAGAGCTGGAGTCTCAGCCTCACTTTAAAACAGCACAGAAAGCTTGTTCTCACCGTAATCACTGTCTTTTACTTTATATTCTTTAATAGATGCCTTTTATTGAGTGCTTAGTAAGAGCCAGGAACTCGATTAAGCACTTTTAAAACTTTTATTTTAAAACAAAATACAAGTATAGGCACTCAAGTGTGCTCACGCACTTGTGCCCACATGCATATATGCACACACACACACACACACACACACACACACACACACACACACACACAAGCACTCAGGTTCACCACATACACCAACAATATAAGGAAAATGCTGTCTTTTTTTTTGTCCCTGAGCCTCAACACAAGTGCACATACTCATACACACACACACACACACACACACACACACACACACACACACACACACATCAAAGTATCAGACACCTCTGGGCTCCTAGAGAGCTCTCCATATGCTCTAACCATTCTCCCAAAAATGGCTGCTGCCCTGAGCTCACTAATGGTCATTTTTTTCTTGAGTTGCTTTATGGCTTATATTTAAGTGTACAAAGTGGAGAACCGTAGTTTTGTCATCACTTTTCAAACAAAAATGCCTTTTAGTTAAAATCTGATCAATCAGTCATCTCTCCCCTCAAACTAAACCTCTCTTCCTTTCTTTGACAGGAATCTATTGCAATCTTGGGTTTGTTGTCTTTGGGAGTCTGCCCAAGAGTGGCTCTCTTGTTTGCATACTCCTGGTGCCAATCTATATATTCTGCCATTCCTGCAGATAGCCAGGAAAACTTTCCATTACTCTCATCTTGGATCATCTGGTAGCAACATAAGTAACCTGTACTTGCTTTAGTCAGAACCATATTGACATTTAATACATGGGTCAAATATTTTATCAGAGATTCCAAAGTGATAAGACCTTATTTTCAAATTCATTATTTTCATATATTGTGTTGAATAATTCTGCATCTTGGAGATGCTTCCTGTCGTCTACGATGTGGTTACCAAGTGGCTTAATTCCAAAAAAAAATAAATAAATAAATCAGAATCAATGCTTTCTACTGTCCTTTCACCTAATACTTACGCTGGTACTAAACTGATTCTACACTTCAGAAGAGAATCGGCTAGCATTATATCCCGTCTGATGGACAACATCACCCAGGGCACTCATTGAAAACTAGATCTTTCCATCTTTGCCTAGACAGAACCTTGTCAAGGTCAGTTTTGTTTCTTCTCTGGCTGATAAGCTTTGATGGTTTTTGTATTAGTTCACATTGACATGCTCAAGGGCAGAAATCGTTCTCCTCCTCAGCCTGAATTCCACCCTTTTCTCAGAGGCCTGGGTGCCTTTCATCACCTCAATCTTTGTACAAGGGCTGATAATTTCTCCTACGTTTGCCAGGTGTACTTCCTAAAACTACAAGCTCAGTTGAAACTGTAGATTAGCAAACCTGACAAGTTCTTGGAGTTAAAAATGCGCATATACTGATTATTTGTACATCAAATTTAGCTAGAAAGCATGGGTTCTCTTTTAAAGCTGCTTAGTTCTGGTGAGTCACTATCTCTAACTATGTAAGTCCAAGTCCTCTGAGGAGCAGGTGCAAGGAGATATACAGGAGCGGTGGTGATCGCTATCTCCTGAGTGGGAAATGTTCCACACTGGATCATGTATTCGAAGACTTGTTGATGCTGCTTGAGAAGTTGTGAAACTACTGGTAGATAAGTCTGAGCTGAAGGAAGTCTGTTACTAGGGATAGGCTTTTCCAACTTACAGCCAGATCTCCTTCCGGGTATCCAAGATGGCCTCCAGGTACCTTTGAGATACCTTCCCTTTCATGATGGGTTCTAACTCTCTTGAACTATAAGCCAAAATAAGCATTTCTCTCTTCAAAGTTGCTATTATGCCTTAGAGAGAAAGTGGAAGGAATTTTTTACCATGCTTTTTAAGTGAAACTTTTTGATATGAGTTTACTTTTTTGATAGATTGAGAATTTTTAAGTGTTTTTGTTTTACTCTATTAATTATGTTTATGTGTGTATTCATATGTGTGTGTATGTATAAGAAGTGCTGATAATCACAAAAGCCAGAAGAGGGTAGCAAATGCCTGGATCTAGAATTCCACATGGTTATGGGCAGCCCAATATGAAGGTTGAAAAGGAAACTTTGCTTTTCTGTAAGAGCACCAAGTGCTCTTAACCACTGAGACATTGCCCAGATTCAGCAAAGAACTTGATTTTTAAGTCTTTGGTCATTGGAGAATGAGAATATCACATAATTAGTTATAAACTAAAATTACATATCACTCTTATTTGGGTTTTTAGCTTCTGGTGATTTCATAATTGTAAAGGTTTTAAATTTTATTCTTAGTTTTTTTTTTAAAGACTCTCATTAGGGAAGTATTTCCTGAGAGTTAAGGAGTTCTACAACCTGTGTACTTGACATTCAGAGTTTTTGTAGCAAACCTTTAGACCACCGTATCTGTCCTTGAATTCCTTAAATATACTACTTTATTTCTTCTCTTTAGAATGAAGTGTTGTACCAAGGCAAAAACAGTCTAATATGAATAATTTTATAATCAACTACTTTAGCTACAAACTAAGGAATTCATTCTGTTGTCTTTAAAGTATTAACTTTTATTTATTCCATACTAACATTTTCAGGAATGCAAGATAATTTTTCAAAAAAATTATAGTTTAAATTCTAGGACTGCTATCTTAAGTGATAGGGTTTCTTTCTCAGCTGTATATATTTTCTTACTTGACATTCATCTCCTGAGGAACTCTGATCAATTGTGCACTGAATTGTCTTTGACCTCTACATGTGGTTGTCTCTGGAACCCTCTTTCTTCCTCCCTCTCTTCCTTCCTTCTTTCCTTCCTTTCTTCCTTCTCTGCTTTCTTCCTTCCTTCCTTCCTTTCTTTCTTTCTTCCTTTCTTTCTTTCTTTCTTTCTTTCTTTCTTTCTTTCTTTCTCTCTTTCTTTCTTTCTTTCTTTCCTCCTTTCTTTCTTTCTTTCTTTCTTTCCTCCTTTCTTTCTTTCTTCTCTCATCCATGCAGATCATATTATTTCTGTCAAAAGTAATTTTACGCTAACATTTAAATACAAAAATGAAGGCATACAATAGCTAGGTAAGTACACTTGGCTGTTTTCCAACAAACATTTATTTACAAAACTAGGAAAAAAGGCTGTATTTGACTTGTGATTAGAATTCCTCAAACCCTGGTCTAGAGGGATAGTCCCCTTCTGCTATATTTTTTAATATTTTTTTTTTGGATTTTAAGGGTTTTTAACTTTTAAATTATATATATTATGTACAGTCAATATACTATATATAGTAAATATATATTTGTATGTGTGTGCATGCATGTTTGTTTGCCCACAATGAGTATGAAATTTAGAGGAGCTCTTGGGGAAGTCAGGTCTCTGCTTCCATCATATGGGACCTGGGAATTGAACCCAGGTCATCTCACCTATCTCACCAGTCTTTCTTGTAGTTTGTTTTTAAGGCCAGTCTTTACATGGTATTTGACCTTAAAGATGTTGTGTTTCCTTGAATTTTATATAAATAAACGTTCTTCACAAATGCAAATAGATCCCGTTTTATAAAATAAAATAGTATATCTACAATGCCTTACTTTTTTCACTTTCCTCATCACTTTTTGCTTTATTTGCCAAACAAAAGTAGCCATGGGTTTGATAACTACTCAGCACCCATGTAAAAGTCAAGCACAGAGTTGTGTTTGTAAACCCAGCAATGGTGAAGTAAAGCCAAGAAGATCCCTGAAGCTCTCTGGTCAAAATCTAGCAGATTGGGGGCATTGCAGGTCTCAGTGTATCAAAAGTAGCAAGGAAAATGATTGAAGAAGATACCTGGTGTCCACTTCCTGTCTCCATCCACAGGTATACTGACACCTACTTGCACATATGAAAACACCACACACACACACACACACACACACACAGACATTCATATATACTTTTACTTTGTTAAATGTTTGAAAGAAAAGCAAACTCTACCCTGCATTCTCCATAGCCATTAAGATTGTCTGGTAAGTCAAGGCTTATACTTGAGGATGTGTTGCATTTTCATGCTATTTTGTTTCCTGTAGTTTAAAATGTACTTGGAAGCAGGTTATGAAGAAGGCGCTACCCCTAGAAACTACATGAAGATTCTATTGTTCAAATATCATCTTTGGCAGAAGCTGCCAATTAGAATTCTCCTGTGTCCTGCTTCTGTTATCTGCTACTTTCTGTTCAGTTCTGATTCCTCTCATACTAATTTCCTTAGTTTGGATGGAGTTGAGATTTGAAAGAAGCCCTAGAAGTTCAATGTTAAAATTTCATTGGGTCTGGTTTGGGGAGAAGGCTCAGCCAGTATGTTTGTAAGCCTGAGGACCTGTGTCAGATCCCAGAATGATGTAACAAAGGTAAACATGCTTGTACATACTTGTAGTTCCAGAGCTGCTAAGGCATACACAGGAAAATCCTGTAGCCCATTCAAATAAATAATGTAGATGGATTCCAAGGAATGATACTCTAAGTTATCCTCTGACCTGCAAATCTCTCTGTCTCCCTCCCTCCCCTTCTCTCTCTCTCTCTCTCTCTCTCTCTCTTTCTCTCATAAAAACTCACACACACACACACACACACACACACACTTGCACACACACATACATGTACCTGTACAATCAAGTGCCATTTAGTGTTAGGAGAGGAATAGACAAGTCAGAATACTTATATAAATCGTATGACATTCCTTAAAATATAGTAAACTGAATATTTTCCAACACTAACCTTGATGTATAGATCGATATTGCTTGTAACCTTGCCCATTTTGTGGACATTGGCACAAAAAACTTGAGCTTTTTCATCTGAAACAAAGACCACTGTTATTCATGGTAGATCAAGTAGGAAAGCCATCATCATATTTGTATTGGTTTTCTTTATTGCCAAGTTCCAAGGAAGTAAAGCTCTGCCCAGGTGGATAACTGCTCACAAAATGAGTCATGTAGAGAGAGTTTTGCACCACAAGGACCCAGTCTTTTCTTCCAAAGTGTGACTCCTCCTCTCAAAAGTGTACTGGAGCGATATTCATTAAAATATTTGGGAAGGACAACATTCTGATGAACATGGAATCCTGCAATGTAAGATGAACAGAAAATGGACTTCCATAGTACCTTCTGTCTTAATATTGCAAATGCATAAAAAGATACTTCGTTTTATTGGGTGTTCAGTGTTGAGTATTTGGGTTTCTCTCTGAATGTTTTGAAACTGTCAGGTCAAATGACAGCTCCTTTTTTATGATCCCATGCAGTCCAGTTCCCAGTGGGATGTGTCTTTTCCCAGTTAAAAAAAGGTTCCTCCTTCAGGGGGCAAACCTGATGTAGACAACACCTACTTGAGACTACCTTCCACTTTGAGTCTACATTGTATCAAGTTGAAGAATAAAATAACTATCCCATACTCTCACAGTGACTTTACTATAGCATACAAAACCAAAACATAAAATTTCATAGAACCAGATTGGGGTTTAATATTGAGATAGTGGGTAAAAGACTTTCTCTCAAGAACATATCTCCCTCTGTTTAGCAGGGAAAACGATTAAGCTCCTCCTCAGTACTGCATTCTAAAATCAAACAAGAAACAATATATCCACCACGAAATTTTAACCCAGTACCCATGAGCAATTTGCTTTTCTCTAATAATTATAATTTACTACATATGATAAGATTCTATTTACCATAATTATGGTGTTGAATAAGTTCATCGAGAATAAAGGTATGAGGTGCACATTAAACTATGTACTATAGGAATAGTTAATAAAGAAAGTTCTGGGGAACTTGAGTGAGTTTATGGGTGAGTGTTCATCATGACTTGGGAAGATGGAAAACTGCATAGGCTGCTTCTCCATGCCTAAGGGAGAAGAGTACCAGATAGGAAGCTCTCCATGTCCTATCACTGAAGAGGAAACACCCTAATCCTTAAGTCACTGAAGAGCCAATTGAAGAGCCTTTCTCTAGTGGTTCATTTTCATGAATTGTATTATTTGTTACAGACTCTCTCCACATCCTCCTTTTACTGTTAATTTTTATATATAACAAATGATAAAATATTACACGAAATGCTAAGCTTTGGAATTAATTGGGACTGTCAACTACAAATTGCCTGCAGGGGAGTGAGAAGGTTAGAAGCAGGACTAAAAATTGAAAACATAAACTTATACAGATCTCTATTATATATTCAATGTCAGGAACAATGTTTTGGAACTAACCAATAAAGTTATTATGGTTTTGAGATCTTTATAATGGCATTAATAAAAATGTGAGACTTGAGACATTGTACCAACTTCAAAATATATACTCTTGGGCTGCCCCTTTACCTTCAACACTTCCATTCCAACTTGTTTTTATCTTCTCTTTTCTTTATTCTTTCTTTGACTGGAATAAGGGAATATGACATTAGTAGATATTTAGATGTCCAAATTTAGCTAGTAAATTAGTAATGTAAAATATTTCCCTGTTATTCTAAATTGATACAGACAGGTGGCTTATAGCTAATTATGAACACAGATAGGTAGATAAGAGGTTGATAATAGGTAAATAGATGATACATATATATGAGTAGATGAATATACAAATCATAAATGGATAGATAGATAAATATACAGTGATAGGTGATAGGCCATTTTACAAAGAGAAATAGATGGTGAATAAATGTTACAGATACATAGATACATAATGGATAAATAGATGATAAGCAGATAGATATACAGAGAAATGGGTAGATAGATGAATGATACATAGATGATATATAGAGAGCAAATATATATATATATATATATATATATATATATATATATATGGAGACAAATAGATAGATAGATAGATAGATAGATAGATAGATAGATAGATAGGCAGACTGATGATAAATACACAGAAAGATGTAAGGAGAGATCTATATCAACAGCAAGCCACTAAGCGATATTCATAGATTAAGTAAAATTAAACATGACAGCAATGAGACATGAATTTTAATGAACTTGATTATAATACATGAGGATGTCCTCATGTTACAATTTGCTCAGTCTAAATATAACTTTGTCTGGGGAAATACTTTCACAAAACACTATGCGCTTGGCTGCACATTTCCTTTGTAGTCTTCCTCTTGGTTTCTGGAGGAACATTCATCTGGTTGTGTGAATCCTGCCATAAATCTTTAGTAATAAACACAAGCATGGTAAGTGTACCAGAAAATAGAAACCCTCTTACTGACAAACATATGATCAAGATCATGTACAGAGTTCTCTCAACCAGTAGATTCCCCTAAGTGATCTCTGACTTTCTGTTCCTGTTGCTGTGGCAAAATGCTTGGGCCAAGTGTCATAGAGGAGAAAGGATCTATGTTAGCATCAGGTTCCAATACAGTCCGCCATGATGGGGAAGTCCGTGTTGGGAGAGACTTGAAGCAACTGTTAACAGTAAGGAAACAGAGAAAGATAAACACAGCTCCTGGACATTCTTTCTCCTTTCCTTTTCAGTCTAAGATCCCAACTCAGTGAAAAGTGTCACTCACATTTAAAATGGGTAATGAAAACAATCCCCTACAGGCAGACATAGAGAACAACCTCTAAGGACATTCTAGATTCTGTCCAGTTGAAAGCTTCATGCGTAGGCAATGGGTTCCATTCTGTCTTGTGAAGTATATAAAGTCAGAAAGCAGGTTACAGATCACAGTGTCTGGCTATAAGAGAAAGAGTGTGTGTAGTTCCCAAGGACAAGCAGAAGATGGATTTGAATCACTAGAAAATCTAGTCTAGTTTAGGGAAATGAGAAATACCAGGTCCTAAAATAATAATAATAATGATAATGATAATAATAATAATAATAATAATAATAATAATAATAATAATAAATGAATCCTTCAAAGGAAGACCTGTTATCTGAAAAGAACAAATGTTTCCCCAGTGTTACTTATCACTCATCTATGTTTAACAGTCTTTCTGCCATGTGTACACAGAAAATTTATTTGTCTTCAAACAAACAGAAAAATGAGAAATAAAAATTACCGCTAATATCTGCAGAAACGAATGAAAAGGTCTTTTATTCCTGTGCCAATAACCAATTGATTGAATGATATTCTTTTATTGGTGCCAGTGGTGTGGCTCAGTGGGTAAAGGTACATGCTGCTATGTCCAATAGCCAGAGTTTGATTCCTAGCCCAGTCTCTTGTTCTCTTTCCTCCACACAAACGTCAGAGGTAAGTGAGCACTTACACACTTCCTTAACCCCCCCACATACCAACTCTACATCTGTTTTTAAAAACAAAAATACAGGCTGGCAAGACTTCTCAGCAGATTAAGCCCTTGAGGACCACAGCTTGCATCCACAGAATGCACTTAAAAGCCAGGCATATGTAACAGCCTATCTATAATCCTAGAGCACAGAGGATGAAAGTAAGAGATCCCTAGACAGCTTCAACAAGAGACCCTGCATTAATATGAAAAGAAGAGTAACTATAGAACTCATTCAACATCGATTCTGCCCTCTACATAACATGCACACACAATTGTGCTTGCACCAACATGTCTACCCACATATTTATGAACATGCTTTTGCATATGCCCATATAATTTATGCACACATGTGCGCATGGTTGTGCACGCATGTACACACGCACACATGCGCACACACATATGCGCGTACACACACACACACACACACACACACACACACACACACACTGAGCTGAGCTTGTAGTGGGTAAAACAACACAGGTGAAAAGATATCTTACATTAGCAAGTCATTTCATTGCTGCAGCTCAGCTCCACATAGAAAAATCATCCCCAGGAAAAATCACCTGCATTGTTTTACTGCCTTGATGGCCTTATATATGTCACTGAAGGCTGTGAGGTGAAAGGAAGACGTGAGGTGTGTAAATATAACAAGCAGAGAGACTCTCTCAGACTGCAACTCAGTATGAATGAGCTGTTTGTCAATATCCCCGGGTCTCTGGTGAGCAACAGGAATGACTCTGAGGATACTGCAACTCTGTCTCCTTCCACCAGAGATCATAATTGGGCTATGAATTTTTATAACAGGAGAGTCTTCCTATTGCAGACAGGGAGTGACAGAGAGTTTAGTTAACAGTAAAAAAAAGCTCAGAACAGGCAAGAGTTGCCTGCATGGATAGCACTTGAATAGGCAATGCCTCTTTCTTCCTGTCCATTTTTTCTTCTCTTTCTTTCTTTCTTTTTTTTTTTTTTCCTTTAAAACAAGCATCTGTTATAGTTTACCAACCAAGACCTTCGGAAATATGCAGTTCATTTCTGAATGATGCTCACCGTACTGGTTTTCTGCCCAAGGACATGAGAGACTCTTTAGCACTGTGGGGGAATTTGAGAAGCCTATAGAGGTGAGGAGAGGTAATTTATAAATCGAAAGCAAATGATAGCAAATGGTATGAACTAAAGTTGCATCTTCATGTGCAAAGAGCTAATTGGACCCATTTCCTGCCAGATCTTGGAAGCTTGGCTTATAAACTCTGTCTCTCAGGTACTCTGCTCATTACAGGCCCTCAATGGGGGACCAGCACCTGCTGGGCAAAGCCCTCTGAAGGCAGCTTGTTTGTGACAAAGCAGATTTACTTATGGAAAAAGAGAGAAGAGAGAGGGGGCAGCAGCGCTAGTAGCTGTTTTCAGGGTCACATTAGTTTTATCTAGTTTATCTGAATTTGAAGAGTTTGGCTCTACTCCGCTCTGTAAAATCTCAAGGCATTTTTGTCTTCCTCTGACATATCAGAGTTTAACTGGGCCTTATTTATTACTTGCTTGCTGGTAGAGAGTAAATTTTGCTTCTTTCTCCCTGTGCCTATATTTTGAAATGGAAGATTAGAACAGATAGAACATGCCTATTTCTGGCACAATCTGTCTTTGCCACTGATGCTGAATTATTTTAATCATATCTTGAGCCAATTCCCTCATTATCTACTTTCATAACCTGTCCTCAATGACTCATCTTCATATTCTAATGGGAAAGGAGATACAATGTAGAGTCTCGCCTCTGAGACACTTGTAGCCAGCTAGAGACGCTCAGTCTAGATATCTACCTTTCTGTATATGCAACTGTTTGGTTTGGGGTGGGTGTCTCTAGGAACCCCAGTGAGCCTATGAAGAAAGCAGCTGTGTACATGGTGTCTTCCTGGGAACCTGAAGCCATTCAGTTGTCACAGTACAACAGTGGACTTGAATCTAGTAAATTATTCTGAATGAATGGGTCAGCTATCTACCAGAACACATGTATAACCTTCAGAGGAGTATTTTACGGGTGGCCCTATCAGGTGTTTCTAAGCTGTGAGAGCATGATTTCCCATCACTGGAACTGGAAACAACCCTTATTACCTTCTTACGAGTGTTGCAATGCCTGTGCTTTAGTTCCTCTAAGAAACAAGATAAAAAGTTCTCAGAAGCACTCCAAAAACTCATTATATTTTACCTTCTCTGAGTTATGTTGTGTGTAAGTGTGGTACGTGTGTATGCATGTGTTCCTGTGTGTGTGCATTTATGGGTGGTGCTCAGAAACATCCAAGCACGTATGTGAGGAGCCCAGAGGTCCATATCTGATGTCTTCTTTGTTGGTCTCTGCCTTACTATTTGACACATGGTTTTTCCCTGAACTTGTAACTTGCTGATTCAGCAGGACTAGCTTGTCAGCAAACCACAGGGGTCCTGCTCCTTCTATTTCCCCAGTTCTGGGAATACAGGCATAGAACCCCACCTGGGACTTTCAATGTGAGTGCTTAGGACCTGAACTCAGGTCCCTGAGCTTGTGCAGGAAGTGCTAGTTAAGGAATCATTTCCCTAACCTCATTATAAAGCTTTTTATTTTCAGCACAGCTACATCAATTAAATGTTAATTTTACATTTATGAATCCTAAAGATACTAATAAAGCAATATAATTACCTTGTAAGTGAGTGTAATAAGAAATTACTGGAAAATGTATAGGTAAGTCTTGTGAGCTAACTCATCTTTTTTTAATTTAATTTTTATTATTTTGATAATGTCATACATGAGTACTGCACATGCATTACCACCACCCCTCCTTTCTCCCTCCAGTTTCTCTTGTGCCCGCCTCATTACAAAGATCATGACTTCTTTTTTGTTACTATTCCATTAATTATTAGATATATACATATGTATATATTCTTAATCTAATTTTCCACTACTATATTGTAAACATTAGTAAATAACTTATCACTCAGAAGATACTTTTCTGATTTCTAAAACTGAACATGTAAAATTATGCAGACTTAGAGCTAGAAGGATCTTAGTAGTGAAACAGTGTGACAATTGTGATTTTACCAGATAGAGAAGCAGAGGTGGGTTACCATTGGCTTCCCTTGGCTCAGAGCTCCACAATGATGCAGCAGGAACCATTGCCTACCTGCCTGCCTAAGCCTGGATGGGTACTATAAACACAAGCACTGATTGTTATATGAATATTAGATTATGAATTAGTATTTGTGCCTTTGTCTTTAATGATGCTGTAATCAGAGACCATACTAAACAGACCTGCAAACATTTCTTAGAAAGAAATGTCTACTTTTATTTTTCCTGAACAATGTAACTTTCCTTTCAGTAAGAAACCAAGTTGGAACTAGAAAAGCTAACATTATAGTTTCAATGTCTCATTCACTCAAATTCCTGACAAGAAAGAGACAGAGAGAGAGAGAGAGAGAGAGAGAGAGAGAGAGAGAGAGACAGAGACAGAGACAGAGACAGAGAGACAGAGACAGAGACAGAGAAAGACAGAGAGACAGAGAAAGACAGAGAGACAGAGAGACAGAGAAAGACAGAGAGACAGAGAGAGTATTTTATTTGGGAAGGTAAATTTACATGTGATTGTGTTTCCAAGGTTTAAACTATAGGTATCCATGACAAAAAAGCAAAGACTCAAAGAACCTATTCATAAAAGTAAGATTCTCTTCCAGGCATCAGAGTTAGTGAAGCACGTAACAATTTATGTCTTGATTTGTAAGTAAAGTAAATTTTATACTGAATACTAAAAGCAGATGCAAGTTCAGCTACTGAATTCAATCCAATAAGTTATCCCAAATGGAAGCTGCTATTCCTGCCTCATACTTGCTCCATGTGAAAGAAATCTGTCATAAAGTAAGTTCCCTCACATTGAGCAAATTGTCCAAAATGGAATCACTTGAGAGGATTCGTACACTTCAATAATGAAGATATGAGCAAAATGTGAAGATGGATGCAGTTTCTGAACACTACATGCTGTCTCCCCAACCACTCAGATGACACAGATGGAAAAAATCTGGGATGATAGATTTATGGGCTAGCTATTTTACTTGTATTTCATTTTTATATATGCTTTATACTTTTACAACAAGTGAAATTATTCCCATCAAAACGTTATTTCTACTCAAACAGAACAAATAGAACATTCACAAGAAGCCAGGGATTACAGATGTTTGAAAAGTAAAGGTTTCCCCTCACCCAGATTTGTTATTATGACCACTGGGCATAAACATAATTTTTGTAGTAACACAATTAGCAAAGGCCAACAGCTGACAAGTGGGGACTTCGGAGTCAGAGTAACAGGGACAAGAAGGGAGACAGCACTTACCTAGCCTCCCCACCCCCCACAGCTACCCGGCACCAAGGTCTCTGTTCTTTTCTCCCCAAATACTGAATTTATCAAAGCGCCAGCTGCCAAGATGGCTCTTTAGGTTAAGGAGGCTTGCTGAAAATCATGAACACCAGAGTTCAAGCCCCAGGACCAACTCTCGGTTGGGGGAGAAAACCAGTTCTGGAATATTTGTCTCCCTCTTGCCTTTGACTGATAAGCAATCCTCCGTGGACCCAGAAGTCAGGGACTAGGACAGAGCTTGTGTCCCATTTACCAAAATATATTCCTCTGCGTACCTCGGACAGAGCCACCTGCAGGTGCGTGTGGGTGAAATTAGTGACCTTTGATAATTATAGCCCACAGTGCTCCACTTCTAAACGAGGCTGACTTTCCGATTTGTAACAGGGCTCCAGGTACCAGGCTCCAGGCTGTAGTTTAAGCTCTTGGATACAGGTGGAAGGCAAATGGAAAGAAACAGAGCCTTAATCTCGCCCTTCTTGCCCCCTCCCCTTCTCTCCTGTTTGGACAAATGCTCTGGGAAACATACTTGCAAACGGGAATGGCTTGAATGGCGAGGAAGAACTTAAGCTTGTTTTAAATGTATGCAGTAAAAAGGATGTGGAAAGAAGAACCATGTGTGGTTAATATCATTTTATTTACAAACCTTTAGGGATTCCATTGCGTCCAGCCATCTGGGGAAGGCAAGCTGGAGGTTAAAGCCTTTCTATTGCCTTAAGTCAGTAGGTGCACACCCTCGGGTCACTATATGGGACAAATGCCTAGTGTGCAGACAGGTGTTGCACACGCCCAGTGGGGCTCCAGGCGGGGATCCCCCCCCTAGCACCCCCCTCCCCTGCTACCCCTGCTTTCTTGAAGTGCTGGAGCATGCCTAGTGGCCGCTCTGGAGCCACCAAGGGTTTTTTGCACTGGCTCACACTCCGCTTCTCCGGGTTTTATCCAGAGCCCGCGGGGGGTGGGCGGGGGGCTGGGGGGAGCCCACAGAGCCTGGCGGCCTGGGCTACACGAGTGGGGAGCGCGTCCGGGGCTGTCTCCCGCTTTACGGTTGCTCGGGAGATGCTGGAGCGCAGAGCCTGGCTGCTGCTGCTGCTGCTGCTACTGCTACTGCTGCTGCTGCACCTGGCGCGCTGAGCACCGTGCGGGGAGCCCCCGAGGGCCGGCGGCGGTGCGGGTGCGCGGGTGGCGGACTGCGGTAGAATGAAAGCCTGGCTCCTCCGGCGTTGCAAGCCACCGCTCCGGCGCGATCAGGTGCTGGCAGCCAGCCGCCCGCCGCTCCACTAACTTGCCACTTGGTCGCGTCGGGTGTCTGCATTCTCGGGTGGTGGTGGGGGGGCGGGGACAGTGGGGAGTCCGAGGATCTGCGGTAGTGGAAAAGAGGGATCCTGCGAAAGAGGGAGCCTACTTGCCTCTGCTGCCGCTTTCCGTCCCCTCCCTGGCGCTCCCCTCCCCCCCACCCCCCCACCCCACCGCTGCCGCCGCCACTCTTCTCTTCCGCCAATTCCGAGAGCGACGGGGCGTCTGTGACATGCGATCGCTTGCCAAGTGACGGTCCCCGAGTGTGAAGTGCCCGCGAGGAAGTGTGAGCTCCGACGCGGGCAGCAAGGGGATGACAGCCATGAAGCAGGAGCAGCAACCCACCCCTGGGGCCAGGGCAACCCAATCGCAGCCAGCCGACCAGGTGAGAGTTGGCCTCTAGGGACTATCCCTCCCGGGAGTGGTGGCTCCAATCATCTACCACCCCCCCCCCCCACACACACACACACGCACAGTAGTCCCTCAAGATTCGCTCCCACGTTTGCCTCTCTTCATCTTCCCTCCACCTCGCTCCCAGGCTCTCTTGTCTCATCTATGGACCCAGCAGGAACTTAGAGCAGCCGAGTGCGCTCTGGGGCCGGGCGACGGGATGCTCAAGGTGGAGAGCCGCGGGGAAGTGGGCAGAGAGGTAAAGGCTGGAGATATGCCACAGCGGAGAGGCTGCCGTGGGAGGGAGGAGTGAGCTCTTCTGCCGTGGGGAGTCTTGACTTCTCCTGAACGCGTTTTGAATGGATCTAGCGCGATCCTGGAGACTGTCTCTTACACGGGTCCAGCCCTGTCTCACTGTGGCTCGGACGCGCGCTGGCCAGAGATACTGAAGTAGGCAAACGACCTTTAAGCTATCAGAGTTTCCCTTCTGTTTTCTTTGGAGAGGATCATGATGGAAAAGCAGGGTGGGAAAAGAGGACTCGGCTTCTCTAGTCTGCCGGGTGGAACTGAGCATGAGGCAATAAAAGGCGTTTTATCATTCAGGGTGGCAAGGAAGGTCCTGGCTTTGGTGGTTTGTTGGGTCTGGATGTGTCGCGTCTGCAGAACTAAGGTGCCCTGTATTGGCTGATTAGTTACTACGGTCCCCTTTTGCGTCCTTTGGTACCTGCCACCCTTTGGGGGTTAGTGTTTGGGTCTTTAGACAATAAGTAGCCTAATATTATGGAGAAATGGCTGTTTCCTGTGTCTGGTTTGGAGGAAATTTAAGAGTTGGGTCACGCTTTTTCTAAAGTTGGAGGGGTCAGGAGCGAGGCGATGCTCCATCGAGGAGAACGGAGGCTGTAGAGAGTCTGCCTGAGATGCGATCATGTTTACATTAATTACTACCGGACTAAGAGAGCCATTCTTGGTCAGCGCAATGCTATAGAGCTAGAGAGGATCCCGCAGCGAGATGCAGGAGGTGGAGCGCTGAGCTCTTTGCCCAAGGAGCGCACTGTTGGTAGAAGGCTGCTAGAGGCGTTTTCGGGCATAGACACTCAGCTCATGGTTAGAAGTGGGGTGACTGGGCCGGGGACCCTGCAAGGCAAGTAGACCCCAGCACTTCAGCTCTTGGTATTCTAAACACTGAAGCCTTAGAGGAGCTGTCCAAATTGCCCAGGGCAATGCTGAAGCAGAGGAAAGGATGCCAGGAATGTTGTATTAATATTCCGGTCTTGGTCATCTCGCCTGGCTTGTGGTCTCTTTCCTCCTTCCCCTATCCCCATCCCATCTCCTTGCACATGTGTTTCACACAGGTGGAAAATTTCAGTGTTTTACGGCTCTCTCTGTTTAGTGGAGGTAAAAATTGCAGTTTAGGAAGCTTTTGCCGCCTTAAGCCACCCATTCTTTGCCCTTAGATAAGAAGGCAAAGATTAAAACATTATTCCACAATGCCCCCTCTTCTTATGCCTCTACTCTGTCCCCTTCCCTCATTAGCACACATCACCATGTAGAGACTTGTTAGAAGATTCACTGAAAAATATTCCAGGAGAGGAACATGGATGTAACATTCCCCTTTTAGGCTGAAGTCCTTAAATTTTATCCATAAGGCTTGGACTCTCTACGGCTATTGGAGTGATGCGACTGATAAGAATGATTAGCCAGGAGAGAGTCTCCACATGAAATTTTTGCTCACTAACCTGTGACACCAGCTGGTAACTTGAGGTGCTGCAGACAGCTTCTGGAAGGGTGGGGGAGGTTTGCGAGAGGCAAGGCAGATATACTCTGTGTGTATGCGTGGCAAATCCCTTTGTCAGGATTAACCTGACACTTAAAATTCACATGGCAGGAGAGGTTCAAGTGTGGATTCATTTATTTCTCTAGCATGCATATTTTTAATGGCTGTGTCAGATATTGAGAGAGTGGTCATCTGCAGAACTCTAATTCTAATTGGGAATTTTAAAGAGAGTCTGTGCTCGCACATGATTCTGAAGTGTGAGTGGCATGCATCCAATCCATGTATTGGCAGAGGATGGTTTTGTAAAGGCAAAGTTAGGCTACTATAACTATTGCAGTAGCCTCACAGGAGGCTTTCAGAAATTCCTGGGGAATCCCTGTAGCTAGCACTCTCCTTGTCCAAAGATTAATATATAAAACGATGGCCATATGATGTGGGTGGTTGTTGTGAATACATAAGTTATGGTCTGAAACTCACAAAGAATTGAACAGATTCAGTCACTATGCCTTGAATAATCACACAATGTTCATACCATACTAGATATGTTAGAATAATTGTACTGGCTGCTATGATACTTCAAAATAAAATTTCACAAATTTAACTTAACTTGTACCTTCGTGCAATTCTTTTCAGTGATTAAACAGAAGGCATATTCCAGCTGCTCACTCAATGTTCATTGATTCGGAATGATTTAGATTTTTGAATGTTGTCCAAAAGGTCTTTCACTTTCTGTGATAGTGATTTTCATGAGCCCCAAAGATGCCTTACCCTATGACATCTGACATATGTGCATTTAGCACAGGGCGAGAAAAGTCGATCTTGGGAATGGCAGTGGCTAGGGGTCGTAGAATCTGGTAACTATCATAGCCTATAAAGGGCTTTTCTTCTCTGCTTCCTCTTATCATGTGCTGTTGTCCATCACATTCACCCTGACCAGAGGCAACCCCTCCTGAGAAAGCAGAAAGGGCTGTGCAGATTTTTTTAAATATTTTGAACCATCACCAATATAGTTATCATTTTAGTCATCACCCTTTTTAAATAGTAATTGATTCATTTGTTTTTTAAAAGACTGATTTCATTTACAATCGCTGTGTTTATTTTCATAATAGTCTACATTTATAAAAGGTTTGAAAATAAGTACTCTGACAGGGGCAGATACAATCACACCCTCTTACCATGATCAATTCCTCACTTTTTATTGATGGATCTAAAGGTCTTGAGTGGCCAATTATAGCTCATTGTTATCCGAGAGCAACCACCTCTGAAGCAGTTGCTCTGTGTGCTCAGATATTCTTGAGTGGAGCAGGAAACATTTATCAAATGCAGTTTTCTACTAGACTCTCAGAGCAGCATTTTGAGGTCACTTTTGTTGCGCCCATTTCCCACTTAACGGATGGTATGAATGCCCTCTTTAAAAAATTAACCCTTATAACCAAATTTGTCTTCAGAATTGGTGATGTGATTGAACTTAGGTCATTTAACTCAAAAGCCCCACCTCCTAACTTTTACACAATCACGACAACATATTCATATCCGAGAAGTAGGCAGAGTGATTGCAAACTTTGCTTTGTGCATGTCTACACATATTACCTTGAACGGTAAATAGATATATGTCTCTTTAAATCATCAGCCGCTGTGTAAATGCTGCCTTTTGAAACGTTAAAAATAAACTAGACATATGTTTAAATAATCTAGAAACAATGAAACATATAAGGTAGATCATAACAAATACAGTAGGAACTCAAGAAAACGTCTCTATCACACTTCTGTGGTAGCGAGGTGATTCCCAAGGTTTGTGAGTTCAGCAAGGCAAGGTTTTGAAATTGTTCTCATTCCACCAGGTGGCGCCCTTCTGCTGACGCCAACCAGGACAGTTACCTCTTGAGTGCCTGGCTGTCTGCTTAAAAGCCAAAAACAAAAACAAAACAAAACAAAACAAAACAAAATAAAAACAACTACGGACACACACAAAACTCAAATAAAGTAAAAGAACAAACTCCCGTTCTGAAATAAAACTAAACGTTACTTTTAAAAGCAACTGTTTTACAGCAATGATAAAAATTGTCATGCATTTTTCTTTTAAGCATTCATTTTTAGTAGCAGAGTAAGTTTTCACAATGCACATGCAGGTCGCCTAATAACTAACTTATGGTCAATTTATGATGATGTAGATCTGGCTTTTAAGGACTAAGTCAATACAGCTATTCTGCTTTTGACCAGGGAAGTTGTCATTCGATGTTTTTATTGCAGCTTTGTCTAGCATGCTTGATTGAAATTTTGAAGTGTGCACTAAAGACTGAGTTGTAATAAATGTTCATGTTTCTTTTGCTCATATTTAAACATGTCATAATGTAGTAAAAAATTATTCTCTTTTTGCATAGAGTCTTGAAAACATTTTGGAAGGGATTCTGAAAGGCTTGTTTGAACCAGGTCTGTAATCACAGGAGCTCAGTGACCAAGAGTCCAGGCCAGCCTGGGGTTCTGAGCCTGAGTGTGCAAAGCAAACATAACACAACACAACACAACACAACAGCAAGGTCACGTAATCCCCCATGCACAAACTATATAGGGGGCATATTAATTTCTTCTAACCAATGTTTAAAATATACCCTGTAATTTCCAGTGGGAGTTTTATATGATTTGGTCAGAAATTATAATTTTGTATGAATAAAGATTATGCTGTGATTTGAGACAGAATGTAAATTTTCTATTCTTTGTCTTTCTTGATGTGTGTGTGTGTGTGTGTGTGTGCATGTGTGTCTGTGTGTCTCTATGTCTGTGTGTCCAACAGCCATGTCCAGCATCTTCCTCTATTGCTCTTCACCTTATGTTTTAAAGGCAGGAGTTCTCACTGAACCTGAAACTAACCCACTTGCTAAATTAGATGCCACCAAAGCCCCAGGCTTTCCCCCAGAGTGTCTGCTCCTGGATCTTCTAACTGTGCTGAACATCTCAACTTGAGTTCTCCCATTTGAAAATCAAACAATTTACTGGCTGATCCCTCTCCACAGCCCTCTATTTTTGGTAAAATTGAAACAGTCTTATTATGTACCACAGGATTGTCTTGAACTCCCATATATCCAAGGAAGACCTCCAACTCATGGCCCTCCCTCCTGAGTTCTGAAGGGATAGGTGTGACCACCCTTCTTGGCATTTTACTCTCTCTTAATTTCTTACTTTACCGACTTAAACATAAACCACTACACTAATAAATATACAATATAAATATTTTGCATGTAAGTCATTTTATCTACTGAATTCAGAACAGACCACAAAAATCCCTTGCGGAGAATTATCTGCTTTTATATCTATCTACTTATTCCAAGGGATGTACAAACGACACATTTAAAAATTAAAATATATAAAAACACATTAAAGGAAAATTATGTTATGAAATATTAATGCTACATTATCTTATGCATATTACACCAAAAATAAAGTGTTTAAGCTAATTATCTCCCAAACTGAGAAAAAAAAATAAAAGCCATTTCTAAATTTCAGTATCTTGAATTACTATTACTGTAAAATGTTAGAATCCGTAGTATGCAAAGCTATATTTCTTTTATTTAGCATGTATCCTGGTACACATAGACAACTTTCATGGATATACTTGGAAGTTTTTGTACCACCAGTAACAAATATTTACTAACATTTGATTATGGGTATTTGCTAGAAGTTCTAATGAGCTAGCTTTCATTTTCAATTTGAAACAAGGTAGAATCACCTGGGAAAATTGTCTACATGAGGGTTGGCATGTAGGTGTATCTATGAGAATTGTCTTAGCTGCCCTCACTGACATCACCTGGAAGTGGGCAGCACCAGCCCATGTCTTAGGCTCTGATGTGTATCAGACCAAGCCCACTGAGTAGGTGGTATATATGCATTCATTTCTCTGCTCTTATCTGTGAACGTGGCTTGACTACATGTTTCAAATTCCTGTCACTTTGTATTTCCCACAGTTAGGGATTGTAACCTATAATGATAAGGCAAAATCAATCCTTTTCTCTTACTTGCTTCTCCCCAGGGTATTTTATTATAGTGGCACAAATGAAGCTCCAGAACACAGGATGATTTTATATCTTCATTTCTTCTGTGACTGATGGAGACTGTAAGAACTTTACACGTTTCTTATGAGGATTAAATGAGATAATATGAGAAAGAAGAATGCCTTTTAATGAATGCCTGTCTCACACTCAGTCCTCTCATTACACGTGAGGTCTGGGAATTCAAGCCTAACCAAAATTTTAATAATAAAAAGAAGACCACAAGCTACCTCTAACAGATATGTTATTGTTTATAGACTCTCACTGCACATTTGCATGATTACGTGGTTTGTCTGTGAATGTGTCATGTGACAATCTTTGCACTTCAAAACATTCAGGTTTTAAAGTATTTTCTTGCATCTCAGAATGCAATCTTTAAAAACTGTTCGATCATCCCATTCTCTAATGGACCAGGATAAGAATAAATATAGGCTAATTTTCTTATATTCTAATTAGATATCAAATGCATTGCATATAGTTTCCAATGCAATTCACTTAGTCAGATAATTAGTATGAGAGGGCAGTGTTTGAAAAACTGATGTGATTTACAGAGCTATGTCTTAGAGACATAGTCAGGAAACTCATGTCTTCATAGGAAGTGCTCAGGACTCAGCCTCATCAGTATTCCACTGGACAGGGGAGGGACTCAAAAGGCCCTACCCATCCCTCATTGAGGAAATATTGGCCGTTAATAGCTGATAAGGAGGAGTCCATTTTTTTTTCTTTTTTTCTATTTATTCTTTGAAATGTCCATGCATCCACACCATGTATTTGGTGATATCTACCTTCTCTTTCCTTCCTTCACCTACTCTCAAAGAACTCCCACATTGTCCTCTCCATTTCATGTCCTCCCTTTATAATTTTTAGAAATAATTTATTTCTTAATTCACCAAATCTTATTAGTAAACCCATTCTTCTGTCTGGGCTTTGGGTCATCCATGGTGGCATCAAAATCCTACCAGTAATGCACTTCTAAAGAGAAGTGATTCTCTCTCTTGTACCAGCTGTCAAGTATAAGAGACATTTTTCTTCAGTAGTGTAGCCACTGGTTGCTTGCCGTGATCCAATAAATAGACTCACATTCATGCACATGTCTAAGACCCTAGGTAAACACAGAGGGTCATTAATAAAAAGGATGTGAAAGCAGGACAGGTACTTGTTGGGTGAAAGAGAGGGTTTGGTGACATCATCAAGATGTCTTCAATACATGAATGGAATTGTCAAAAAGCAAAAATATTTACAAAAGGGAAAATGTGTAATAAAATATTTTAAAAGAAATATATTATGAAAGTTCAATGAATATCATCAGAGAGATGATAGTAAGCCAGTCTTCAGTATTCCAGGGTGGATGTTTCTGGCATCATTGGTGTTCAGAGAGTTAGAACAAGCATAGTCAAAAGACATTATCTCCCATATAAAATTATACAATAGTTGTTCCAATGCAACTTGTATTTAAACAAATGTCACATATTGATATTCTAACTAGGAGATTAGTCCCATATGTTGGCTTGCTTGATGAATGACTTTTGGAAGATACTAACCAAGTTCATATATCATATTATTATTCCCAGTACAGTATTGCTTTTAAACTACTTTAAAGGTTCATTTCATTATATTAAGATGTCTGCGCGCGCGCGCGCACGTGTGTGTGTGTGTGTGTGTGTGTGTGTGTGTGTGCGCGCGCGCGCGTGTGTGTGTGTGTGTGTGTGTGTGTGTGTGTGTGTGTGTGTGTGTATACATGTGAATCCAGTATCTTCAGAGATCAGTAGAGGGTGTCAGATGCTCTGAAGTGGGAATTGCAGATGACTGTGAGGGGCCACCATGAATTCTTGGAACTAAACTCAGGTCCTCTACAGATGCAGCAAGTCTTTTTTTTTCTTTTTTTCTTTCTTCCTTCCTTTCTTTCTTTCTTTCTTTCTTTCTTTCTTTCTTTCTTTCTTTCTTTCTTTCTCTGTTTCTCTCTTTCTCTCTTTATTTCTTTCACCTATTTATTTATTTATTTAGTTAGTTATTTGTTATTTTTATTGGTTATTTTATATATTTACATTTCAAATGGTATTGCACTTCCTGGTTTCCCCTCAACAAACCCCTTATCCCATCCTCCCTCCCCTCTGCTTCTATGAGGGTGAGCACCCGCCACTCCCTCCTTACTGACCTTACATTCTCCTATAGTGAGGCATTGAGCCTTCACAGGATCTGGGCCTCCCTTCCCATTGATGCCAGGCCATACTCAGCTACATATGCAGAAGGAGGTATGGGTCCCTTCATGTGTACTCTTTGGTTGGTGGTTTAGTCCCTGGGAGCTCTGGAGGATCTGGCTGGGGGATATTGTTGCTTTTCCTGTGGGGTTGCAAACCCCTTCAGCTCCTTCAGTCCTTCCCCTAACTCCTCCACTGGGGACCCTATGCTCAGTCCAATGGTTGGCTGTGAGCATCCACATCTGTATTGATCAGGATGTGGAAGAGCCTCTCGGGAGACAGCTATATCTGGCTCCTGTCAGCAACTACTTCTTGGCATTAGCAATAGTGTCTGAGTTTAGTGGCTGCATATGGAATGGATCCCCAGGTGAGGCAGTCTCTTGATGGCCTTTTGTTCAGTCTCTACTCTACTATTTGTCCCTGTATTTCCTTTAGACAGGAAAAGTTCTGGGTTAAAATCTTTAATATGGGTGGGTAGCCCCATCCCTCAACCAGGGGCTTACCCACCCTCTGATTTGGTCTTGACAGGTTTTTCCTCCCCTTTGTAGGGTATTTCAGCTAATGTCATCCCCACTGGGTCCTGGGATCTTCATGGTTTCCTGGCATCTGGGACTCTTTGGTGGCTTCACCCAGTTCCCTATCCCCCAAGCATACCTCTCTTCAATTTCTTGACCCTTTGCAAGTGTTCTTCCCGACTGAGAAATTTGTGCAGGCTCTGCTTTCAAGTTTTCATTGGCTTGATTTCCATAACTTTTGACAATAATTAATGTTTCTTCATCTTTCTCTCTCTCTCTCTCTCTCTCTCTCTCTCTCTCTCTCTCTCTCTCTGTGTGTGTGTGTGTGTGTATGTGTGTGTGTGTGTGTTTTGTGTTACATAGGTGTTGGATAGATGTATATACACATCCCTGTGAGAGTGAAATTGCCTGAGTAAATGTATATGGAAGACAAGTCAACATTAATTATCTTCTTTAATTTCTTTCCCATCTTCTTTGAGGTCTCTTGAGCCCCTGAGATATACTGTCTCTGCTTCCCTGAGCTGTGATCAAAGGTGCATTGTAACAAACTCAGCTTATCACACAGGTGCTGCAGATCTGAACTTGGGTCCTCATGCTTGTATGCAAACACTTTACCCTGTGGGCCATTGACTCAGCCCCAAATACACTTATTTTTCCATGCAGAAATCAAATGATCTCTAAAGCATTAGAATCATCCTTCTCTCTCCATGGTAGGTCTTTTTTTTTTTTATCATGAACTACATTCACCTACATGGTGACTATCACTGCTAAGTACAGACAATATAAGTAACAACATTTGGGGAAGTGACAAGGTAGTTAAGATGGAGATCTGTCATATTCATATCTCTGGCTGAGCTGTCCTACAGCCTCAGAAATTTTTATGTTTCCACAAGGAATATGAAATAAAACATCAACTGCCACTCCAATCATTCTACATTTATGTAAGACTGATAAAAGGTTTTTATCTTGAGTTATACTGCTCAGAAATTATCATTCAACATATTCATTGTTATGTCTTCTACATGATAAAGTGAGCTTCTGTTTACCATGACACCGTTTATCTACAATGGTAAAAACATTAATAATTTTGAACTATTGTTCAGATAATATGCATATTCCACTGATAAGAGTCGAACATGTTTGTGCAAACAGAAGAGGAAAACACTAAAGGATTTTGCAGATTTGGTTGTTTGAAGGCAGGGAGATGAAAATGCAAAGTGAAGAAGGGTTAAGGGAAGAGTTACACAGACTTCAGGTTGAAGCTGCCTTATGATGCCATCCACAGTCCATAAAAATACTACACTCACCTCATATAACAGGAAGAGAGTGTGGAGAAAGCTGAAAATGTTGCTCACATGACTTGTGGAGAATCAAGAAAGAAAAATGAATATTTTTGCATTTGTATTTCCAGGCTTCTAGACCTTTAGATCTCTTGAAACACTTACTTCTCTATTCTCTCTCTCTCTTTCTCTCTCTCTCTCTCTCTCTCTCTCTCTCTCTCTCTCTCTCTTGCTCGCTCTCTGTCTGTCTGTCTCCTTCTCCTTCCCACTCTCTCTTTCTCTCCATTCCTCCCTTCTTCAATCCCTCCCTCCTGTCCTCTCGGTTTCTCCCCCTTTGTGAGTATACGTTTGTATGTATGTGTGTAGAACTCTCTCTTTCTTCCTCTGCTGTGTGTGTGTGTGTGTGTGTGTGTGTGTGTGTGTGTGTGTGTGTGTGTGTGTGTGTACATACAAATACATGTGCTGTGGGTGCTGTAGTTCTTCATATTTGGACACCTTCCACTGTCATTCTTCATTTTATGTTTTGAGACAGAGTTCCTCACCAAATTGCCGTCAGGCCCAAGTATCCTCTAATCTCTGCCCTACCCTCATAGCTGAAATTATAGACACATATTGCTGTCCTTGACTTCTAAAGTGGGTACTTGGGACCTGAACACACACTACCTTCATTTAAACTACTTTGGATCACCATTCTGTTTCCAGATGTTTACAGACAGTAACAGGAATGACAGCCTTATAACTTCATTTCAATTGAGAACTTGTGACAGGTCATGTGGAAGTTTTAGAAAAGTTTAGGCAAGAGACTGAAGAAATAACTCAACAATAAGAATCCCAATTATTCTATCACCAGACCAGAGTTGGCAATCCCCAAACCAGCAGCAGACAGCTAACAAATGCTTATAACTTTAGGGCTCTGAATGCCCTGGCAACCTAAATACACACCTAAAGTTAAACAAAAAAATTACAAAAGGAATTTAGTTGAGTTCATAATAAAAACTGAGTCTACTCTGGGAAATGTTCTCCCAACTAAGTCCATACTATCTGACTTTAATATCGTTGTAATTTCTCATACCTATTGATTTCTTAGGTTAGAACAAATAGCTATGCATGAGGTTACAAGAAAGTGAATGAAGATGAGCGAGGGAAACAGTCATTTTTATTAGCTTCATACCCATCTCCTTTTAGAGAGCTAAATGAACATTCGATTTTTATTTCATTCAGTGGGTGTCTGCCTTAAAAAGAGAAGGGCAACAAGGCGGGGTTATAATAGAGAATGTGAATGTCGGGCTAGCCTGTGATTTATTTGAAAACAGAGAACCAGGGAAACTACTGAAAGTTGCATGGATGATGCCCACATGAAGATATAGACCTCCCTCTCGAAGAGGAACTGAGTAAGTAAACACTCTCAGGCCCATACATATATTAACCATGCTCCAAATGCAGGAATAAGGTATAAAATTCAAGGCATGGACATTTTGCATTTATACATGATAGTGTAATGATTCTTTTCTTTATTTAATTTTAAAATATGATATGTGTGTGCCTGGTTGTCGGTATATGCTTATAAGTGCAGTGCATGCAGAGGGCAGAAGAGGGCGCCATCCCCTGGAGCTGGAATCACAGGTGGTTGTAAGCTTGTAGAAATTGCTACTAGGAACTGAACTCAGGCACTTAACCATAGAGCCATCCCTGTGTGTGTGTGTGTGTGTGTGTGTGTGTGTGTGTGTGTGTGTGTGTGTGTGTGTGAGCATCCATGTGTTTCCTAAACACAGGTTTATATCAAAAATTAACAAACTTGCCAAATACCTTTCCTCATTAAACAGATGAAAATTGGTTAGAAAGACCACATTCAAACTGTACTTAACATAATAATCTTTTTAACCATTGCTTTGAGGCAGGTTCTCATGGAGCTCAGGTTGTTCTCCAACTTGTTAAGTCACTGAGGATAGCCTTGGTTCTCTGATCTCAAGTTTTCCCCGGAAGTACTGGGATTACAGGTGTTTGACACCTTGCTTGGTTCCAAGTGGTACAGGGATAAAACTCAAGGGTTCATGTTTGTCCAGCAAGCACTCTACCAACTAAGTTATATTCTCAGCACAAAGTATGGCTTCTTAAATGAGAAAGCAATCTGAATTCCAAAGAATTTCTGCAATTTAGAAGTAGATCATTTGGTTGGCTGCATTATTCTGTAATTTAAGCTCCTGGGATCTAGGTTTTTATGCAAAAATTTTTGTATCAAGTCCATTATCTTTGGGGACTTTATTAGAAGCATTATAAATGTTACTTTTTTTCCTTTTAGTGCTATTGAAGAGGTATAGGTGTTCAGCATTTTAGTTGAGCATATTTTAAAGTATTCAGTGTCCTTATAGAATATACAATATTTATATTCTTTGAAATTACATGCATGATACTGTGAATTTTGATCAAATTTAGCCCTACTCCACCTGCAACTCCTTGGAGATCCACCCCACTTCAAGCCACCTTCTGCTTCTTTGTTTTGTTGTAACTGAGTTAAGTTTATACTGTTCACATACTCAGCAGAACCATATGCTACATGCTAGTTAGCCTATAGAGACCATACATCCTGAATGAAAACTCTCTTTCTCTGCAACAGCCATTAAATGTCATTAGGTTCCAGCTCTAGGTGGTAGCTAGTGAGCATCTCTTCTCTCCATGTACACACACACACACACACACACACACACATACACACACACACACACTATGACATAAGCATGATGTCAGTAACAGCTTACAAGAATCTGTTCTGTCTTCCACCACATGGGTTCCAGGGATCAAATTCGAGTCATCACTCCAGGGGACAAGCACCACTACCCACTGAGCCATCACTCTAATTTCTATCCAGCATCTATTTGCAATAAGTTTTTCCCTTTTCTCTGATTCATGAAATTGAACATTCATTACTTCTTTTTTGTTGTTTTTCTTGTTAGATGTTTAAATATATCTTATTTTTTTATCTGCATTTTGTGAAGATGCTAAGTTTTATCCTCAGAAGAATAAAATTGTCATAAAAAGCTGCAAATTAATTCAGCAGACATTAAATTAACTTAGAAATAATAACATTAGAAAAATAACATACATAGAGGAACAGATAAATATAAATGAGAGAAATTAAAGAATAATGTCAACAGTAGTTGAAAAATGTCAAAAGTTGGTTTACAAAATATGAAGAGGATAAATTTCAAAACATATGTTAACAATGCCTAGAAAGTCACAACTCCCAGTCTACCAGAGGTGAAAGCAAGGTGTTGAGATTATGAACTCTTGGTTTATTTGAATTATGCCTTGTATATATCTTGTATTAAAATATTTTGAGAGTATCTGTTTATTGACTTGGTGATTGCTTGAAAATTCACAGGCCTAACTTAGTGCCTTTTGTGGTGTGGTGAAAATTTTCTTTGAACCGTTCAGAGTCAGAATGCCAGAGCTTTATTTCTTTTATATAAGATTTATTTTTGATATGTGTGTGTGCAAGCACGTGCTTGTAGGCATGCACGTGTGTGGAGGGCATGTTCTAGTGTAAAGAAACCATAGGAGATATTTTCAAGTTTATGATGCATGTGCACTTCTCCGCCTATTTTATTTAGACAGGGCTCACTGAACCCGGATCAATGTAGGAAGCACTGTCTCCCTCCTATAATACTGGGGTGACAGAAGCAGGTGGAAGTAAGCCTAGATTTTTTTTTAATGGATGCTTGGGATTCAAACTCAGGTCCTCATGTTCCTGCAGCAAGTGCTTACCTGACGAACTATCTCTACAACTCTCAGAACAATGTCTTTCTGATTCTTTTGTCTCCCATGTTACACACTCCATCTCCAAACTCCAGTACAGTTTACTTGATTTTCTTAAATTTCTGAAATCATTTTTCTGCAAAAACGTTATCCCCTGGCATGGAGAATGAACACTGACACTTTGCCTTCTCAAATCCCTTCTTGCCAAGAGCACAAACAGGAGCAAAGAGATTCACGGTCTGAGAAACACTAGAGTTTCTTCAGTCAGATAACCTGCTTATCGAAAAAGTCACATGACCCAGATGTGAGCAGACTGTCTGGAATCATGGACTTGCTTAGAGTTAGAAGCTCTTTGGATGTGGGATGCCCCCCCCCCATGTGAGGCTCGGCTGTTTACATGGATGGTGTCACAGCGCTACTTTTAATGTCCTTAGCTCTTGACAAAGTGTTACCTCTTCGTATAAAAATTATAAAGACAGGTATTTTTAAGATTTATTTTATAGCTTCATTTTCAATTATGTATATATGTGTCTATGGTTGTGGCTACGTGTGAGTGAGTACAAGGTTGTGGAGGCCAAAAGAAAGTGTCATGTCCTCCTGGAATTACAGGTGGCTGTGAGTTGCCTGCTCTGGGTTCTGGAAACCAAATTCTTGTCATCTGCAAGAGCAGCAAGTGCTCTTAGCTGATGAGACATGTCTTACACTCCATTATTTGACCTTGTATTCATATAGTTTCCTGTATTAACAATGAAAGCAAAATTTAATACTAACACTATGATGCGTTTTATTTTTACTAGCATAAATTAATTGTATACAGCATACACCTGAAAAGCAAACACCACAGTATATGAGGGGACCTGTTAAAAGAGAAATGAGATTAAGAGAAAGAGACAGGTTGCTAACAAAATAATAGGAAGTTAGTGTGCTGAAAATGTACTACATTTATGAAATGTTATAATAAAGCTTATTATGACCTTTTAATGATTTATTATATGTATTCTAAAAATGTGTGTCCATAGGCAAAACTCACTTAGCATCTCTAGAATTCTCCCTTGTGACACCCACCATTCCAAGAAATAAATTCCCCTTTATGCACACTGATGTTATCTTTCTTGAGCCTCTGTCTTGTTTCAGAATTCACGGATCTCCACACTCAGCCTCTCTATAAAATATTTTGTGTAGTGTATGTGCGTATTTGTATATGTGAGTGAAGGTACACACAGTCCCTAGTGTGGATGTGGAGCTCCCCGGTGTCTTTTAAATGTTGGTTTGTGCCTCCTAGTATGTTTGAGACATAAGCTTATTGTTCAGTACTGCATTCACCAAGCTAGCTGGCACACTGTTCTTAGGCTTGCATCTCTGCCTTTCTTCTCATTTAGAAGCAGAGGGATTATAATTGTACTACCACATCTGGTGTTTTAACGTGGGTTCTGGGAGTCTGAACTCAGATGCCCAAGCTTGTATGGCCAGCATATTATCTATGGAGCTGTTAGCCACTTGGCTTTAAAATTGCAACTCTTGGAAAAATGGAATACTGGTATGTTTTTTAGAGTTTTTATAAGCATTTTATGTTACACAAACATGAACAGATGTACACACACACACACACACACACACATAAAGCACACACATAAGGAAACATGTATGTGCATACATATGTAGAAATAGACTTGCATGGGCATATATACAAGACCCTGAGTAGATGGATTTCTCAGTAGGCATAATTTTATTGCAGAAAGTGGTATTATTTCATTTTCTAAACAGAGTTGCCAGGGAACCAAGTTCCAATACCAGGGATGAGAAATGTTTATATGCTGAATGAATCAATCTATATAAAGAATGCTTTCTTTTCTTTCTTTCATGTTATTTATTTTTTATTAGATATTTTCTTTATTTACATGTCATACAATATCTCCTTTCCCAGTTTTCCCTCCAAGAAAAAGAAAAAAAAAAAAACCCTTGTTCCAGTTCCCCTTCCCCTGCTCACCACCCCACTCTCTCCTGCTTCCTGGCCCTGGCATTCCCTTACACACTGGGGCATAGAACCTTTACAGGGCTAAGGGCCTCTCCTCCCATTGATGACCGACTTGGCCATCCTCTGCTACATATGCAGCTGGAGTCATGAGTCCCACCATGTGTACTCTCTGGTTGGTGGTTTAGTCCCTAGGAGCTCTGAGAATAGTAGTTAGTTCATATTGTTGTTCATCCTAAGGGGCTGCAAATCCTTCATCTCCTTGGGTCATTTCTCTAGCTCTGTCATTGGAGACTCTGTACTCAGTCCAATGGAGGACTGTGAGCCTCTACTTCTGTATTAGTTGGGTACTGTCAGAGCCTCTCAAGAGACAGTTTTATCAAGATCCTGTCATCCAGCACTTGCTGGCATCCACAATAGTGTCTGGATTTGATGACTGTATATGGGAAGGATTCACAGGTAGAGCAGTCTCCGGATTGTCCTTCCTTCAGTCTCTGCTCTACACTTTGTCTCTGCAACTCCTTCCATGGGTATTTTGTTCCCCCTTTTATGAAGGAATGAAGTGTCCAAATTTTGGTCTTCCTTCTTCTTGGTCTTCCTTCTTCTTGAGTTTCTTGTGGTTTGTGGATTGTACTTTGTCTCTAGAGTCATGCAAATACTGTTGGTTGGAAAATCCTGGTTGGTGGAAAGAACTAGGGATCATCATTCATTTAAGTTCACATTGAGCCCCAGAACCTTGACTTTGTAGATTCAGCTTATTTACTCAGTCTCTCCCTGAATTTATTATTGTACCTGGAAGCAAAAGGGTGTTTTCCTCTTACTATAGTCAGGAGTCTGGGCCAAGGGAGGGGCTTTTCATCTGTGACAGACTGACAGATGCAGTATTTGTCATCTGAGTCTTAATACACTCTTTTGCTTGACTAGATCTCTGTAGTGTTATGGAAAATCAAATTATACTGAATGTGAGGTTGCCAAAACATGGGGGTGGTGCTTTAAAGAGCCTTTCCCCATTGGTTTGACTAAATCAGAAACTGAAGGTCACCTTTAATACTGAGCTCCTATTTTGTTGATATGAAGATTATGTGGAGTCAGCTGTGCTCCAGAGCAAACATGCATTGGGAATTGGTTAAGGAAATATGTAGCATTCATTTATATATTCCTTATCAGTGCCAAGAAGTCAACAAAGTTTGGGCCTCGAAGGTGGCAAGCTGCATATGCATCAGGCCTCCTGAGTCTGTTATTTCCTTTCCTCATCTCAGGAATAAATTCCATCTCGTGCTTATAATACATTCCTTTCCCAAGCTACAGTCCTTGAGCGGTAACAGTGAAGCCAAAAAAACCAATATGGAATCACAGATGGTGCAAATATTTGGAAATAGGTAAATAGAATCTAGGATTAGCTTCCTGGGCTTGGAAATGTCACTTTCGAGTTGCTTATGGGTCACATAGGCCAGTCTTTAGTTAAGGAAAACCAGGATAAATGCATCACGATAGAAAATTGCTGATTTGGCGTTGTAAAACTAACAAGCCCATAATTGTTATATAAACCTCAAAATGAGTCACTCTGTAAGCAGGAACAGGTATTTTATAGAGGTCAAAACACCCAGAGAGGTTATACAAGAGACACAAAATTAAATAGAAACCATAACAGTGCACTGCCATCTGCTGACTTTTCTGGAGCCAATTTTTAAAGAGAAATAGCCATTGATGTGGGTGTGTTTAAGGCGGGGAATACTAAACGCCCTGGACCTTGGCGGAAACAAAGGGTCAGTACGAGATCTACAGATGTTCACTACCGTTAACAGGGACTATGAGTTCCTATTTCTGTCTCTGAGATTTCTGAAGAAGGACATGTGATTTGTGTAATTTCCCCCTTTAAATAATGTATACCTTTTAAAATATTTTTTTTTGGCTCATTTGTATGTGCATGTGTCTGTGTATGAGTATACATACACACACGTGGGTGCAAGTGCCTAATGGGGCCAGAAGAGTGTATCAGGATCCCTTAGAGCTAGGTGGTCCTGAGGGTGCTGAAAAGTCACTGTATTGTCTTTCTATACAGTGCGGAGACCATTTAAAAGCTTCATGGAACTAGTCGTGCAATTGTCACCCAGTTGACAACACACAGACAATAAAACCTACCTAACCACAGCACTGATGGATTTGGTGTATTGAATACCAGAGCCAGTCTCTCCCAGGAGAGAAGATAGTTAAAGAGTATCCTTTTATTAACAGACCTATAGAAGTTGTTTCTGTTTGTCTGTGATGATTTCAATAAAGAAAAATGTCAGTGAGATAAAGTAGGTGGGTTCCAATTGAATTAGGATGTTTGTATTAATAGTATTTATTTTTAGGATATTGGATATTATATGATTAAATTTTACGTATAGATTCTACTTGGAAGTGACAATATCAGCTTTGTCGTGATTGGTGGAAGCTTGGGATGATGGACGCTCTTGTTTGTCAAGTAGCAGAGATAAAGGAAACCCAGCTTGAGTTTGGACATGAAGAAGGAAGGTATTTTTACCCATGACAGGGGATGACTCAGTTGGTAAAGTGTTTGCTTCACAAATACGAGGACCTGAATTCAATCTCTAGCACAATCCATATTTTAGAAAATGTAAGATTCAGTAACATTCACTTTTAATCTCAACATCAGAGGCAGAAAGACAAGTGGATTCCCGAGGATTCAGGCTGACCCGCCTAGCCTATTTGGCATGTTCCAGGCCACTGAGAGACCATGTCTCCAAAAATTAAGGTTGACAGCACCTGAGTGATGCAACCCACAGTTGACTTGAGACCTCCAAACTTGTACATATGTGCATCATATACACATACATACATCCACACAAAGTTTGTTATAAAAAAGGAAACAGAAACAAACAAACAACAATCCCTCAAAAGGCTTCTCACATAAAGGAAATAATAAACATTCAATAAGAATTTAACTCATTAATACAAGAAGCCTAAAGATGCCTAATTCAGTTCAAACCACTTGAGGAGAGACAGAGGCAGAAGAATTCACACAGTTCAGAATTACTTAGTACAAAACAGAGAATAGAAACCAAAAGTTAGTGCCTACTTTTCAGGTCTGATGAACTTATTGCTGATGCTGTTGTTGAAACTTTTATTATTACTATTATTATTATTATTATTATTATTATTATTATTACTACTACTACCACTACTACTACTACTATTGCCTTGTGCAAGAATATGTACACATGTAGATGTGGGTGGGACTGTATGTACCAGTGTACATATACATATGTGAAGGTCAGAATCTAATCTCAGTAGCTTTAACCTCATTATTTTTCAGCCACCCTTGACCAGTGTGCCCCAGAGATCTTCTAGTTTTTGCTTCCCTAGTGATACGACTACAACTCTACTCCAGGATGTCCTGCTTTTCATGTGGGTTCCAGATATCAAACTCAGTTCCTCATGCTTGCAAAACAAGTATTTCACTGATGAAACCATCTCCCCAGCCTTCAACTCATCTGCCTTCTGTAATTAACATCTAAATTTACAAACTCCGAGTCTGTGTTAAATAATACATAGTGAGTACATCAAAATTCTGCTTTACTATGTTAGCATGTCTCCTGAATCCACTTGCCTCTTCACCTAGCACAGCCTCATATGGGCTGACTATGTAGTCCTCCAGGCTGGTTTTTAAGAGAAGGACCGGTTCAAGCTTTATTGGCAGTTCTTACATTAGTCTGTTTGTTTGATTTTTTTTTTTTTTACATTACTAACTTTGGAATAGGGTACGATGGAGTGTGAGCCTACATCTGGTGTCACAGCTAGCTTCTTCAGCAGTTTTATCAAAGCTCTCTACAAGGCCTATAGAGCTTCAAGTGTCAGAGTCGATTCACGAGCTGCGATGTCCTGGAACTCAGCCAGTCAGCCGATAAGGCTGGTTGCTTCCTCCCCACAAATTGGTCCAGGTGTCTTTGAAGGACAGAGAAGAACAGTTTGCTAATCTCAAATAGCTTCTCTGCCGAAGATGAGATTGGATAATTGCACACAACAGAGAGAACAGCCATTCTCTGAACTGAGGTTCAGATCAAATTGCATGGGGCCATTGTCCCTGGAGAGGACTGTGTTCACAGCTGCCTTGAAAAAGAGGGCGAGAACATACCCATGTGGTCTGAATTAAGACACATAAGTCTTCCTTTCTTCCTTCATGACAAACTTCCCTGGCAGCCAGTACCTTGCTTGTTCTTCTCAACCGTCTCCAGATCTGAAATTCCAGGATGCCTCCCTTTGTTCCTTTAATTTAGCAAGCAGAGGATCTTAACAATTTACATCTAACTTGAACTTATTTACTTATTTATCTCCCCAAGATAAAATGATAACACACACATATATATGTATATATGCATATATATATATATATATATATATATATATATATATATATACACATATACACACACCCACGGTATGTGGAGGCTAGAGGTTAACATTGGACATCTCCTCCATCAGTTCTCCATCTTGTTGAGTCACTGTCTATCATTGAACCACAAGCTTACTCCTTCAGTTAAAATTGCTGGCCAGTGAGCCCCAGAATCCACCTCTCTGCCTATGCCCCCAAACTGGAGTTCCAGGCATATATAGCCATACCCAGCTTCTGCAAGGGTGTTGTGGAATACAAACTTGGGTCCACACGCCTGTACACCAAGCACTTTGCTGACTATCTGCCTAGCCATCTGCATGTATGTTTCATAAATATATTCTGATGATTATTTGCCTACTCTCCACAAAGGAACTCAGTGAATAACTTGGTGCTTAAGAAAACTTACTAAATTATCAAAACTCATCTTTCTGTGATGGCTTTCAATTTCTCAGAGAAACCCATCTTAGCAGATACTGGGGAAATATTGTTGTATAGTGACACTGTCCAAAAACCTATTCTAGAAGATTAAGTGTATTCTCTGTCTGTACTTTCTCCTCTCATTTGTATGTGGTTTCTGAATGTACTGCTTATGGTTTGTGCTCCTCAGCAGTGAGTATTTTCGTAAATCTATAAAAAGTTTTTTTTTAATTTTACATATATTAAAGTTTTATCTGCATATATATCTATGTACCATGTGTGTATGGATGCTTGGAAGTTATTAGATTAATAGATCTGTTAGGATTGAAGTTACAGAAGGTTGTGAGCCAACATCTTGGTGCTTGGAATCAAACCTACAACAACCCCCTGATCCCTGAGAACTTGAGCTTTCTCTTTTATTTAGCATGATGGTTAGTTTAAATTGTCTGTTTGACATAATGTAGAATTACCTGTAAGACTATACAGACGGTCTTAATAATATTTTATTTGGACCCTGTTGGAAATTCTTTTGATTTTCTTAATTGTTGAAAGAAAATCCAGTCATTATGGACAACAATATTTGTTGGGCCTGGATTCTGAATGTGCAATAATGGAGAACAGGTGTTAAGTGGTAGCATATATGCATTCATCTCCCTCTGCTCGTCACTGCAAAGGTGACATCTTACTATCTTGACCTTATATGCAGAACTTATGAACCTCAACTTGTGAACTAAAATCAACCATTTCTACCCCAAGTTGCTTTTTTTTTGTCATGGTATTTTAATCACAGGAAAAGAAATGAAACTAGGACTCTTAGTTTTAATTAATTTTAACTTAGAATTGCTGCTTCAACTCTTAACGAACATGCTATGAGCATGTTGGCAACTTGGAGATGTTACAAAAAAGCAAACTCTAAGCTAGAAACATTGAAGTGGAAGACTTGTGGTCTACATTGACATCTGAGCCCCAGATGGTGCCTGGTTTCTGGACTCTGTGCTCAGAAGTAAGCCTTCAATTCTCACCAGCAAGAAATCTCTAAAGATTAATTTATGTCTTTAGCCAGGGTAAAGTGTGTTATGGATGATTCTGAAGAAACTATTGCCAGGTGCTTTCATTCTAGTAATGGAAATAAAATAAATATTAGCGGTGATACTACTAGGTATTTCTTATCATTGAAACTACAGTAGTCAAAACCTAAACCACATTTTACTCTATAAAAGCCCTCTGTCACATAGATGCTCCTCTGGATCTTTAAGACTGCTCAGTGTAAAGGGGCTTCTCACTAAGCCTCACAACCTGTTCATCTCAAAGACCTACAGACAGCAGGGCAAGAACTGATCCTTGAAGGTTTTCCTGTGACCCACTCACATGCACTGTAGCACCCCCTCTCACAAACACAGCCACACAAACACAAAGACCAGCACACTAAATAATTATGTCAGATTATTATGTCCAGATTTCCTGGACCTGGAGTGAGAGGCATTGTGACCTGACATAAGCACTGGATCCAAACTGTCCTTCACTAAGAGTAGCAAGTGCACTTAACCACTGGATTCCCTTTGCTGCTCCAGGTGCAACTTGAATTACAGAATCACAGAAATGGATGTTATGGTATTTCCAAAAGCATGGTCGCTGAAGATGCAAATGCAAGCATACTGCTATATTAACTGTCAACTGTATGAAACAGAGGCCAAGGATTTCCTATTGATGGCAAATCAGCATAGTATTTCATTAACCACATTAAATCAAGCCAGACTACGAAAACCAGATGAATTAAACTGAGGAGCTTCTGCATGGCAAGGGAGATAGAGTGACAAGAAAAAAAAAAACAGAGTATAAAAAGAAAACCTGAGCACTGCTCATCTGAGCTATAGTATATTAATAGGTTATTAGGAACATAATAATATCATTAAGAAATCTGCTCAATAATCCTATTAAGAATAGGCGAGATTGTAGGTAGAGACTTCCCAAAGGAAGACATTCTGATAACCAAAGCACAACAAATAATTCTTTTTTTATTAGATGTTTTCTTTATTTACAATATCTCCTTTCCCAGGCTTCCCTCAAAAAAATGAAATGAAATAAAATACAATAAAAAAAACAAAAACTAAAACAGAGGATGACCAAGTCGGTCATCAATGGGAGGAGAGGCCCTTGGCCCTGTGAAGGTTCTGTGCCCCAGTGTAGGTGAATGCCATGGACAGTAAGCGGGAGAGGGTTGGGTGGCGAGCAGGGGAAGTGGGGAAGGAACAGTAGTATGTTCTTGTTATTGTTTTTTCGTTTTTTGTTTTTTGTGTTTTTTTGGAGGGAAAACTGGGAATGGCGAAATCATATGATATGTAAATAAAGAAAATATCTAATAAAATAAAAACAAAACAAAAAATAAAATAAAATAAAATAAACCAAAAATTAAAACAACCTCCTGTTTCCTCCCCCCTCCTCCTGCTCACTACCCCACCCCCTCCTGCTTACTGTCCCTGGCATTCCCCTACACTGGGGCATAGAACCTTCACAGGGCCAAGGACCTCTCCTCCTATTGATGACCAACTTGGCTATACTCTGCTATACATATGCTGCTGGAGCTATTAGTGCCACCATGTGTACTCTTTGGTTGGTGTTTTAGTCCCTGGGAGCTCTGAGACCTGGAGAATATCATCCTGAGGGAGGTAACCCAATCACAAAAGAACACAAATGGTATGTACACTCTGATAAGTGGATATTAGTCCAGAAGATTAGAATACCCAAGATACAATCCACAAACTATAAGAAACTCAAGAAGAAGGAAGACCAAAGTGTGGATCCTTCATTCCTTCTTAAAAGGGGGAGCAAAATACCCACGGAAGGAGTTGTAGGGACTAACTATGGAGCAGAGACTGAAGGAAGGGACAATTCAGAGACTGCTCCACCTGGGAAACCTTCCCATATTCAATCATCAAATCTAGACACTATTATGGATGCCAGCAAGTGCTGGATGAGAGGATCCTGATATAGCTGTCTCCTGAGAGGCTCTGACATTACCTGACTAATATAGAAGTAGAGGCTTGCAGCCATCCATTGGACTGAGTACAGGGTCCCCATTGAAGGAGCTAGAGAAAGGACCCAAGGAGCTGAGGGTTTGCAGCCCCTTAGGACGAACAACAATAGGAACTAACTAATAATTCTTAACTTCCTTAAATGTCAAAAAAGCAAGTTAAATCACAATGAGGTATCCCCTCACCCCAATTAGAATGGCTACTATCAAAGAAGACCTCTGGTCAAGAAGATGCCTAAGCAGGGAAAAGTATTTGCCATGCAAGCATGACTGCCTGAGTTCAATCCCTAGAACACTGGTAAAGGTGGAAGAAGAGAAGAGACTCCTGATAGTTGTCTTCTGACCTCCACACTCATGCCATGGCAATAGAGCCTACATGCCCACATTAATGATTATGATGA
The DNA here is from genome assembly GCF_008632895.1 of Mastomys coucha. Lineage (NCBI taxonomy): Eukaryota > Metazoa > Chordata > Mammalia > Rodentia > Muridae > Mastomys > Mastomys coucha. The sequence goes on along the minus strand of NW_022196891.1, from coordinate 20,561,542 downwards.
TGATGATGATGATGATGATGATGATGGTGATGGTGATGGTGATGGTGATGGTGATGGTGATGGTGATGGTGATGGTGATGGTGATGGTGATGGTGATGGTGGTGATGATGATGATGATATCATTCCCAAGAGAACAGTCTTATGGTTCAGATCTCTAACTTCTGGATAAGACCCAAAGGAAATTGAATCAGAACATTAAAAAGGCACATATGACCTCCTATTTCCTTTAGCTTTATTCATAATCACGAAGGAATGGAATCAAACTTGATGCCCATCTGGGGATGTATGGGTAACAAGGATGTGGTGTGTGTATATAATGGAAATGTATCCAGATATGAAAAGCTGATCTCATTTGTGGTATCATAGACTTGTGGACATTGTGTTAATGTCTGGTACCCAAGAACTGATGTCTCATGTTTTCTCTCACAGACAGAACACATTCATCAGACTGTGCCATAAAACCAGTAAGGTGGCTAAGTGCAAAGAGAATTACAACACATATATTTGGACCTGAGTTTGAGCCCCTAGCCCACACATAAAGCTAGGTACAACTGTGCACAGGTTTCTAAGACTGGTTACTCTATGACAGCCTTTGTGCCTTTGTACAGAATGGCTTGTTGGCATACAGAAGACAGTTGACAGGTTTCCTCCCAGAACATTGCCCAAGAAAAATATAGGCCTACAGATAATGGCAGAAATAGCCTCCTGCAGTATCAGGGATGTGGATATGAGAGACAGACAGCTAAGAATTATGTGGAATTTTATATCATAGGGCTATAGTCAGACTATTGAACTTCACTGGCCTCAGTTTCCTTATCTAAAATGTGAGAATAACCACTTGTATAAGGGACCCCTTCAACATTCCTATACCCACTGGTATGTCAGCTACTGCTGTGTATGTGAAAGATGGTGAAATAGGATTTATTAATCAGAGATCAGAAGATCAATCAGCTTTATTAATGATCAAATCATTACTTTTAGTCTAATAACGAGAAGAGGGTTGTGGTTCTTAATACCATATATGAGAGTAGAATGCGTGTGACCCAAAGACAGCTTCTATATTTCCCAGCTCAGCTCCCTGAGATTACAGAAGTCGGACTTTTAGCTTCACAACTAAGCCAAACTGAAGGAGCTATAGTTTGCATGTAGTATGTTCTCCAATGGCTGGCAGATAGTAGAAAGACATGACGCTTCAGTGTTAAAGCTTTACCTGCACCGTCCCCCATCAAGTCTCCAATATCCCTCCTCACACTAGAAATAGAAACATCATCTTGGCCATTGCTTGGAATTCAAATTATCATAGGAAAAGGTGGTGGCAGCTGAGCTTCCGTCTAAGTTACATCTCTAGCTCTGGGTAGAGATCATTTCTTTTTCTTCCCAGAAGCCTCCTCTCAATGCAAATGCTTATAGCTGCTTCCCTATGGTAGGGTCTTTCTTTTTCTGACTTAGGACTCAACAGAGGGGTAGCTTTTCCTTTTCTTCTCCACTCATCCCACTTCCAGATATGGTCACCGGTTAAGCAGGCTCTTCCTGGCACTCACAGATTTCTTTTTACCATTTCCTTGAAAGCCCAGTTTCCCCATCCCTTCCCTCTTCCCAAATCCAGTTTGCATCCGTTTCCATTTCCCTTTAGAAAAAAGCAGGGCTACAAAGAATATCCACCAGACATGGCATAACACGACACGATAAGACCCTAATACCAAGTCTGGGTGAGGTAAACCAGAAGGAAGGAAATGGTCGCAGGGACATAGCTAGCTTAGCTTTTCTTTCTTTCTTTCTTTCTTTCTTTTATTTCGCAAAACACCAATTGAACTAGATAGTTTTGAAATTATTTTAAAAATACGCCAGAAAGAAAAATAGCAGTATTGGATTGTTTTATTGGTCCATTAATGAAGACTACAAATCATTTCACAAAAGGAATTTTTTTGTTAAACTGTTCTTGACATTTGGGAAAAATAAGCTTTCTTATTGCATTTAAGATTCTATAAATACTACAGAACTAAAGTCAAATAGCCTCATATATATATATATATATATATATATATATATATATATATATATATATATATATAT
>NW_022196891.1:20488658-20559459 GCF_008632895.1 Mastomys coucha | reverse complement strand
GAAAGAGAGAGAGAAAGAGAGAGAGAGAGGGGGGAGAGGGAGGGAGGGAGGGAGAGAGAGAGAGAGAGAGGGAGAGATCAGTGGTTCCAATCTGTGCTACATCAAAGCATACTTGCTAGTAGATAATCTTTTAATACTAAAAAGTGTGTTCAGCATCTGAACAAGGGATGTAATTGATTGATCAGTTATTTAGCTAGCATACATATAGCCTTGGAATTCATATCCAGGAATGAACAGACCCAAAGTTTAACCCAAATACTAAGGAGCTTGTGGCAGTCCAAGTCATGCTGTATTTTTAGCAAGTTTGACCCTGTCTCAAAAGCAAGAAAACCCAAAAAAAAAAAAAACCATACAAATACTCAAGCCATGCCTTAGCAGCATGAAATATAGCATAGCAGCAAGACTAAGGGTATTCATCATTTCCAAAGTACAACGGTTAGTTCTCAGCACCCACTTCAGGTGGTTCAGAGCTACCTTTCACTCCTATTCCAAGGGAGTCTATGTCCTCTTCTGGCTTCTGTTTAAATCCCAACACCTCTCCCCTGACATACACACAGACTCATATAAATAAAAATAACATTAATATATTTTGTTTATTTGTTTTAATTAAGTTTTTAACCCAAGATATTTGGATCATATTTTTCCCATCTCCCAGCATCTCCCATGGTCCCCCCAACTTCATGTTCTTTCTCTATCTTTTGAAACAAAGCCAAGGAATAAAGCATAGAACAACAACAAAAAGCAAGAAACAACAATCACAAAACACTCGACAGAAAACAAATATCAAAACAAAACATAGCAAAATACCTGACAAAACAACGTAATCAGAACAAAAATGAACAGATATACCACTGACTCCATTTTGTGTTGGTTATCTACTCCAGGGCATGGGATTTGCCCTAAAATGTGGTTAATATACCCAGATACACTCCACTGGAGAATTGTATAGCCTTTTTTACTAACAGATATCAATTGCTGGTAGTTTCTTGGCTAAGTGTGGGACCCTGTTGTCTTCCCCCACTCTGTTTAGGTCTGTGTATACTGCCACAGTTCCTTTGAGTTTATATGTGTGGTGTAAGTCCTGTTGTGTCAAAAAAAACTCTATGTCCATGAAGTCATCCATTCCCTCTGGTTTTTATAATGTTTCTATCTACTCTTGTGAATAGCTCCCTGAGGGTTAAAGGGAGGGCTTTTGTAAAGACATATCATTTATGATTGAGTTCTACAGTCTCTCATTCTCTACACATTGTACAGCTATGGGCTTCTATGTTAGCTCTCATCTACTTCAAGAAAAGGCTTTGCTGATGAGGGTTGGACAAGGTGCTGAGCTATGAATACAGCACTATCTCACTAGGAGTTATTTTATTGCTATGTATGTTTAGCAGAACAGTAGTATTAAGTTTTCACCTAGATCTATAGACTCTCTATTCTCAAGCTCTTATCCATTTTAGCAATGCCATGTAATATGGGTTCCATCTCATTTATTGGCCCTTAAAAGCAATTTTTAAAAGTTGTTGGGAGCTGGGCGTGGTGGCAGATGCCTTTCATCCCAGCACTTGGGAGGTAGAGGCAGGCAGATTTCTGAGTTCGAAGCCAGCCTGGTCTACAGAGTGAGTCCAGGACAACCAGGGCTACACAGAGAAACCCTGTCTCAAAAAAAAAAAAAAACTTGTTGGTTACTCTCATAACATTTGTGCCACTGTTACAGTAGCGTAACTGATAGGCAGAACACTATGGTAGTTTATAAGGCTTATAGTTGGGTGATAAAGAAAACATTTATAAAAGTAAAAATATAAATTGATAGTAATATATCATATAATCATAATAAGTAAAATATATCTTTTAAAAAGAAGGAATACAAGGTGCATAACAAGAAGTAGCTTTTAGACATCTGGTCCTTAGTCTCTCCCATGCATCTCACATATCTGGATGTTCTATTAGGGGATAATCCATCCAAGAAAATCAATTATGATTGTGGAAATTTCTTTTTAGATATGTACTTAATTGATTTAAGTAGAGAATGGATATGAAATGACACTAAATGTCTCCTTAGCTTTTCAGCAATCCTGAATAAACAGGACACAAGGTACCTCTTTTTGAAAAACTAACCACATCTTCATATCTAAAATTTGGGTGGAGGTTACTTATTTTTCTCATAAGGAATCAACCCTCTGGTTTATTATAATTATTATCTTTTAAATTAGACACTTGCTTTTGCAAACTCACCCAGACATTCGATCATATAATATAGTCATAGTGACAAAGAACAATTTACCAGAAACGTAGGATTCCTCTGGGCATTGAACATATTAGGTGGAGCACACACGTGTGTTTCATCAGTTTGTCAGTCTCATGACAAAGTCAATCAATTTCTGGTAAAATATCTCCCCGGAAATAGCTAACATGCTACCACTAGAATTATATACACACATGTTGTATACACACATAGACATACAGAGAAAAAAGAGAGAAGGAGGGAAGGAATGAGGAGGAGTTTATAATCTGAGGAAAGGGACTAGAACAAAGAAAACTACTCTACATTTTTGTCCTTATATTTACTGAGATAGTGGTAAATGTCATTGCATGACAGGGTGAACCCTGAGTGATTGATTATAATAATCAAGTTGTTTTGCTGTCTTCCCTAATTTGTTTCTCTTTTCATATTTCCTATTTTTCCCTATGTTTCTTTCTCTCCTCCTTCCTTTCTCTCTGCAAACTCCTCTCACATCTCTCTGTCTCTCCTGATCTCTTCTCCTCTCCCCTCTCTGTAGTCTCCTCCCTTACTTCATTTTCTTCACTCTCTCCTTCTTAGATTTCTTACTTTTTTCTTTCCTTCCTTTCTCCTTCCTTTCCTCCCTTCTTCTTTTTATCTAAGTCATGATGACTCCAAGGGAGTCAGGATCTTTTTATTCCTAAAATTGTGTACCATTTATCCAGATCGCACCTCAACACAATCCAACTTGTGAAAATGGAGAATTAATAAGCACTTCATAATATAAAGCATCTTCAACTTTTACAGGAAGACCTTGCAAGACAAGACACATCTGTTCTTTTTATTCTAAAGCATGAAAAATAACTTTCAGGCAGTTTTGGCAAGAAAATACTTTAAGAGCAACTTTTATTGTTTTGTAAGAAGTCATAAAGGAAAGTCTGGTAATATATTGTCCCTACCCAAGGAGACTGAGAGAAATGTTTAGGCATATTGTGCTGTATTTTTTTTTTTTTTAACTTTGTGATGTATGACCACACATTATGGAAGCCTAAAGCTATCTCCATCTTATTTCAGAAATATCAGCAGGACTTGGGAATGTTACTTAGTTGATAGGGTTCTTTCCTAGTATGTATGAAGGCTTGAATTCTAACTTGAGTAACACACAAACTAACTGAGCAAGCACTCACCGAAGTTCAAAATCATTGTTGGCTACACGGCAAGTTTGATCCCAACCGTGGATACATGAGTTCCTATCCAAAAGAGAGGTGGGAAATAGGGAGGAGCATGAGAACTTAAGGGCAAGGTTGAGCAGGAGATGAGGGAGGATAGACTGACTGACACACACGAGCATACAGAGAGTGATAAACAGAGATGGAAATAGGGACAGAAAGTAAGGAGGAGGAAGGAGAAGGCAAAGGGTAGGACAGGTCAAAAGAAGAGAGAGAAATTCAGACAGACTTGGTCAGAGCTACTCACAGGGCTGCACTCAGCTGTTATCTGCTCTAGAATGCAAGAGTTTCACTTATCTCTTAGGTATCCTATTCCTCCATCACATAGTTTGGTTATCATGCCTGGGAAGGTGATCATATTTAATTACCCTAATGAATTTGGGCACTGTAAAACCTGCACTGTTTCATTACAAACTCAAACATGCAGCAAATTTTGGAGTGTTTGGGATCCAACATTTTCATCCAGAGACTTTCTCAGGGAAAGATTTGGGAAAAACTTTTGGGGTCCTCAGGAAAATGGGGACATTACTTACTGGGAATATTTTTCTTAAACTTTTCCTGTTCTCACTTAGGATACATGAAAATGGTCATTTTCACTGGCACGTTTTACTTCTTTTTTAATTATATGAGTGTATGTATATGTGTGTAAGTACATATACATGTGATAACAGGTACTCATGGCACTGGAGTTACAAACAGTTATGAGCCACCAAATATGGGTCCTGTAAACCAAGCTTGGGTTCTCTGCAAGAGCAGTATACAGTTTTTACTACTGAGATATCTCTCTAATCATGGTGTGACTTTATCAAAAAGACTACAAGACAAAGGATGGTTATTCTGGTTTATTTAATAGCAGGTACAGACTTACTGAAATTGGTGTATCAAACCTATGTCAAAAAACTGAATTATGTACATTTTGGCTATTATTATACTGTTATATTTTATATGACGTAGATTATCAAGAGGAAGTACTACACACATACAGAGAGAGAGAGAGATACAGAGACAGAGAGAGACAGAGACAGGGAGACAGAGAGAGAAACCTAGAAAGTGAAGTTGCATGACTATCAAGGAGACAATGTGCAAAGTCATATTTCTTCTGACTCTGTTGTTTTCTGAGATGATAGCAGAGGCCTGATGAGACTAATGTTCTCTTTGGAGGCTGCCCTTGAGGAATGTGCCCATTCATCACAGCTGCACCGTAGTTACCCTTGGGAGAGCTACAACGGGCGAAGTCAAGCCAGCTGTAATGAATGACCAAGGTCAATATCGGCTTCTGCCGTATTTGGATATTAATAATTGTTAGGTAAGAAAGGCAGCTATTTATCTCATCACCCAACAAACATTCAAACATTTGTACAAGAGACAGATATCTGAATGTAAGCATGGGCTGCCGCTCATTCTCTGAATCTGAGCTGTAACAGGGGACAAGTCTTAAATAAGCTATGCCACTAATAGTCTTAAAGACACACATTCACAGAAAGAAGTAATTTGCTATTGCATGAAAGTTACAAAGAATATTAAAGATATTAACGGATACTTTACTGACAATTTCATCAACAATTGAGGAAAAATAAATTTTAATGCTGAATCAATCATGCTACAGAATTTATGTTGGTATAAAAACATTGTTTAATATTTTTCTTTTAAGGATTGTTTTAGGGACATCACATAAGTTAGATCACAGGTGGGTTATACCTCTAAGTTAGTCAACAAATAGAAATAATCTAATGATATGGTCAGGCTGTTTCTGAGTCTTAAAACTCACTATACATTAGGTTATTATTTCAAAGGCTGTTTTTTAGATGAGGAGATGTTCTACAAATTCTTAGATTATAGTCATACAAAGATTTGTAGGCTCTTGTTCATTGCTTTAATATTACTAGATGCTGAAGTACATCTCATTTATGAGAAAATATAAGGTCAATTTAAATTTTGTGCAGTATGTGACAAGGTAGGTAAGAGAATTTGTTGTATGAGCATTGGAACTTGAGTTTAAATCCAAGGTACCCATGGGAAAATGTGTTGTTTACATATATCTATCTATTGTCCTTGCTCCACTGAGGTGACAAGTCAGAATAGCTATGCTTTACTGTCTATCATCCTAACTCTAGGTTCAATAAATTCAAGGAAACGTGGTGGAGGATAGAGCGGTACATTTGAAATTATTTTCTTGCCTCGGTGTACACATAGGATTGTGAACCCTCTCACATGTGTGAACTATGCATACACACACACACACATACACACACACACCATAAACATACATCATACAAAAACATAAACACATACTACATGTACATACAGGCAAATAAATATACACAGATGTCATAAAGATACACCATACACACAAACCACCCACACACATCATAAATACAACCAGATACACATAGACACACATACAAACACACACACACACACATACATAATAAATACACACTGCACAACATCATAAAACACACACACACACACGTACACATACACTCACTCACAGAGTAATTTTGAACATCAACATCTACTGACCTATTATTTATAGTATTTCAATAAAGAAATACTAAGTGACAAAAATTTTAGTTCATCAGGCAGGTGACTGTACTAAAAACGAACTTACAGAATATTAATGAACCATTTCACCAAACTCATTATGCATGAATAATTAACCACTAGAATCTTAAAAATGATAGGGTCTTTCCAAATTCAGACAAATGCATAAAATTTAAATGCTTATTGAGGCATATTTTACCTTTATGTCACCCTCTATTAAAATGCTGAGTCTGTTAAATTTATGGAGGAAACTACAAGAAAGGCCCATGGGGTTTAGATTATGATCAACAAACCACAACAAATAACATAAATATAGACATTTACTCTTGTCTAATTGGGTGTGGTAAGTACTCTAGAAAACTAGGAACCTTTTTCATAGAAGTCTAAATCCTCAAGGAGAAATGGTGTGAAAACTACGGAACTGATGGAGTGTGCTAAGCTTAGGCTGTTCAGTGGCAAAGTAGTATCCAGGAAGTTTCATTTATTATGCTTTGATGCAAGTCATGTCCACACATTGATTTAAGTCATATATCATATATATGTGCTAGAAATTCATATATATGGATGAAGTAAAATACAAAACATGTATGAATAAAGGACATACATGTATATGGATGGGGTCACACGCATATATGGAAGAAATTCATGCACACATATACATATTCATATATACATATATATGCTTAGATACATACATATGGTGGGAAGCCATATATAAATATGTATTTGAATAAAAGTTGTCTATATAACTATATCTTATATGGAGGAAGAAAAGTCCATCATGACTTCCAAAATCAAATGATCAGAACAATGGGTACAAAATCAAGAAGGAAGCATCATGGAATCTAAAAAAAGTTTTGACTACAACAACGGAAGCCTTTGCAAGTCAGGAAGCAGAGATAGCTGTGACTAGGATCAGATTTTATAGCACTTAGGGAAGGGAGGGTAGAAAGACTGAAGGGAAATATGACAGTTCGTAAGGAACAGGAGAAGAGGGATGAACACTGAGATGGAAGACATGTAGAAGTCAAGAGATTTTGATTACTATTATTTCTTTGGTTCCTTGTTCTAGGATAGAGGATTGAAGGGTGTTTGTGGGTTCCAGGCAACATCAAATGGCCTGAGACTGGAGGTGTTGGAGAAAGTGTAATTGAGGAGACAGGGTCATGGAGAATGTTAGGTGACTAGATCCTTCTATATAAAGCTTAGGCTAATTTCTAACACATTATGGTTGCTAAATGTTTATTGAATTTAACTAAAAGAGACCATTACTAGACTAATTTAACCCTGCAGAGATGCATTAAGAAAGTAAACTGTATTACAGTGTCTTAAAAAGAAAGTTTTATCTCTGATAAAATACAGGCAAGCCAGGAAAGATCGATGCAGAGGATATGTAGAAAAGAAGAAACCCATGTACTTTTTCTTCCTTTTTTTTTTAACTTTTATTTTTTACAGTCCAGTAGTTATCCCCTTCCCAGTTTACCCTCTCCATAGTTCCTCATCACATTCGTCCTCCCCACTGTCTCCAAGAGGATGTCCCACCCCACCCCCACCTCACTTCCCACCCCTTGCCAGGCCTCCTCGCTCCCTAGGGCCTCAACTCTCTGAGGGCTAGCTGCTTCTTCCACTGAAGCCAGACCAGGGAGTCCTCTGCGCTACACGTGTCAGGGGCCTCAGACCAGCTAGTGAATACTGCCTGGTGGGTGGCTTAGTATCAGAGAGAACTGGTCTTCCTATGGGGTCACCCCCCTCCTCAGCTTTTTTCCAGTCTTTCCCTAATTCAACCACAGGGGTTCCAGACTTCATCCATTGGTTGGATGTAAATACCTACTTATGTCTCAGTCAGTTGCTTCTTACATATATATTTGCTTATGAAAATAGAAACAAAAATTTAAAACACACCACAATAGCATTAACCAATTTTTGGAGAGGAAAAATATAAACATTTATTAAAATGCACAAAGTGTCATTGGGTGTAAGTAAAATACTAAATGGTAATTATCCAAAATGATGAGGAATTTGGCAGCATCTGGTAAAAATGAATGAAGTTTTACCCTTTGATGTACCAATCACACCTTTATGAATCTATTTTGAGTAACTGAAGCAAATATGAAAAGAAGTGTACTTAAGATTATTAACTGTGAATAATTTTATAGAATAACTTAACAAATAAAATGCACTTGACTAAAAACGATTGAGAAATGTAGTATATTGTATTACAGTCGTGTATGTGTGTGTGTGTGTGTGTGTGTGTGTGTGTGTGTGTACATTCCAGGTAGTTAGAAGTATGTATTATTTGCTACTTTTTTTAATTTAAGAGGGATGATATATGATTATTTGTTAAAATATATTTATAAAAGAGGGCTGAGTATGTAGCTTACCTAGTTGATAAGTATGCTTTTCTAGTATCGTGGTTACTTTTCTACAAAATCAGGTCATGGCAAAGCGCCATGACCAAGGAAACTTACAAAAGTGTGTTATGGAGCTTATGTGTTCAGAAGATTAGAGTCTGTGATTGTAGAACAAAGTCATGCAGTCAGAAATAGGTGAGAACTCACATAGGGATCTACAGTTCCAAGATGGGGAGGAAGGTAGTGGTGGTAGAGGGAAGGCAACTGAGTCCAAGGAAGCCTTGGGCTGATTCCTTTGAAACCTCGGTGCATACTCACAGGAACATGCTTACATTTTTAAATCCTTTCCAGCAATGTCACCAACTAAGGACCAAGTATTCAAAGTTCAAACCTATTAGCTTATGGGACCATTTCTATTCAAATCATCACACTTAGCATATGCCGTTGGTGACATAAGTTGTAGAAGTCTTTTAATGAATTTAAAATATTTAAATTTGGTATTACAGGCAGAGTAGAATATTCTCGAATCAAGAAATAATGTAACTTGCCAGTAAAGTAACTTCCATTTATCTTAGGTTGGAATGGTTTAATTTACATTTATGTTGTGTGCGTGTGTGCGTGTGTGTGTGAGAGTGTGTGTGTGTGTGTGTGTGTGTGTGTGTGCGTGTGTCTGTTGGGATTCATACACTACTACACAAAAGGGGAGGCCTGTACTCTTCTGCCATGTGGGTGCCTCAGAGTGGAGCTCAGCTAGCTGAGCATGGCAGTGATTGCATTTATTCATTGAGCCCTCCTGATGATCTCTTTCGAAGTGTTGTTATTGACACTTGGGAGTTTGTATATGTGAGAAGGATATCATTGTCCTTCTCAAGGGGATAATGAAATAGGAGTGTGGAAGTTTGAACCCTAGCAGAGTTGGTTTCAGAATAGACTTTCCTTCCTGCCGGTGCAGCCTGTAATGTTCCATGCTGCTGCTGCTAGCCAATGTTGATTGACATGATAGACTGAGACACACTAGGAAATTAGTAAAGAACACCTGTGTGTATACCTACAGATGTTTCCAGGGATGATGGGTGAAAGGAGGTGAACTCTGAAAACCTGCAGGCTGGTGACCTTGTGGAACCGAAAGGGAGCAAAGGAGAAAGCCAGCTTGTAAGAGTACACCTTCTCTTACATTCTGGCCACCATGAGTTGAGAATCATTTTCTATCTTGTACTCTTTGTGGCCATGATGTTCTCAGTCCACCCACAGACTCAAGGTGTGGAGCCAGCTGACCCTGTAAGGAAGTCTATGGAAACGAAGTAAAATAAATCCTTTATCCTTTCGATAGCTTCCCCGAAGTTTTTTTGATCTGACGAATGAACACCTCTGGGTAATGCACTGTCGAGAGAAGAAGTGCGAAGTGATTTTTGAAGCTGATCTTTTCTGCTGCCATACAGCATGCTGGGAACCCTTGGAGAATTGAGACGGCACGGAAGTAGAATGAACTTTACTTTACGACACTTGGTATAAGGCAATACGTTTGAGGCAGCACAAGTCACACAGTATTCCTTGTAACTTTATCTTGGAAGATGCACTGCTGGTTTTCCTCCAGGATGGCAGCTTCCCTCCTGTTGACTTTTCCCTTTCTGATTACCTTGAAGGAGGACAGTGTCTGCTGGAGATGTGGGGGTATACTATAAATACATAGTGCAGGTTAATCCTCTTTGCAGAGTTGGCAAATGGATGTTGAAGAAGCAGCATAGTAATGAGGGAATGTGAGGCTCTAATTCAAAACCCGTTTTGCACTCATGAGACATTATAAAAGCATCTACCTGACTCTGTGTGGCTTTCAAGCAAAGCGTCTCTCTAAAGTGATATGGTCTTTGCCCCTTTGTGATATATTGCTATTGTCTGCCATGAGAGATGCTAAGATTACACATTATTTATATTAAAGTTTAGTGAAAACACACCACACCACATTGCTCACAACCCTGGGAAGAAGTATTTGACAGGGTTGGCAACCTTGATTCCTGGGTGGGGAAAAGAAAAAGGCCTGTGAACAGAGATGACCTGTGCCTTTGTTGCCTGCCCATTATTACTGATAACAAAATTACTCCATCGTGGGACCTTGCTCTCCTCTGGCCTGTCTTACTGGAGGCTCACAGCAATGGGCTGAACCTATTCTGCTTATGGAGTGAAGCTAATTTTGCTCACATGTCTCTTAAAGTTGTGAGTTTATTTCTAGAGGCAATTTTAAGCTCAGTTGTTGATTTCAACATACAATGTGAATGCACAGCTTAGATCTCACCTCTGCAGGTGTTAAATGGTAGGATAACTCTGACATGGAGCTGGGCAGATGGCTCAGTGGTTAAAGAGCTTTGCAAGAAGACTATAACCATATCCCCCAAACCCATATCAATGCCAAGTAGATATTTTGATCCAACAACAATTCCAGTGTTTGAGACTGTAGAGACAGAGGATCCAAGGAGTAAAATAGTTAGTAAGACCACCCACAATTTCTGCAATCTCTGTATATGACTGAGAGACCCTCCCTCTAAAAACTAAGGTGGAGAGCAATCAAGGGAAGATCTCCAACATCAACCACAGGCCTCCAAACATATTAGCATGCATATACACTTGCACATATGCATGTTCACACACATGAACAAGCAAGAAGATACACCACTCACATGCATATGGAAAGAGGAAAATGAAAATAAAATCTGTTATGAGAAATCATGAGAATTATAATAACACTATGGGTATTCATAAATTATTATGTTTTTTTTTTAAGTTTTTCGAGACAGGGTTTTTCAGTATAGCCCTTGGCTTTCCTGGAACTCACTCTGTAGACCTGGCTAGCCTCGAACTCAGAGATCTGCCTGCCTCTGCCTTCCAAGTACTAGGATTAAAGGCGTGTGCCAGTACTGTCCAGCTGTATTTTGTTCTTACAAAATAATGAACAAAATTTGGAAGAACTTGGTCTTATGTACTGTAGGCTAGCCTTACACCTATCATATAGCCAAGGCTATCCTTGAAGTGCTAATCCTCTTAGCACTAACTCCTAAGAGTTAGAAATGCAGTCTCACACAATGCCTAGTTTCTACAGTGCTGGTGTCTAGACACTGTACTTAATACTTCCTAAGTAAGCCCTCTGCCATGTTCTAGCACAGCTGGGACTGAATTCTTAACAGTAACTTCCTAACCCAGTATTCCCTAGTGATTCTCCTTCCTTTAATAGTTAGAAAAAAATGTACCCCTCTACCTTAGGAGCAACTGTCACATGTTCAACACATGCTAGAATGTTCTTCTCTCATTACTCTAACACCAATACTTAGTACAGTATGTCTATGTCATTGCTTTAAATTTTATGAAAAAGTGCATTTTCTATGACAACTACATATTTAAAGGAAGAGGATGCTAGATAAAGGACACATCTTGAAAGGAGTCCAGAGGAGCAATATCTCATGCCAATCTGAAGTGTTTTCAGAATGAAGGAAAACATATGTCTCATCCAAATGTGATTTTTTTTCTGGAAGCAGATGTTCATTTTATTTATGAATTATGAATAATCTATCAACCCCACAATATTTTCCCAGCCATTTCTCCCTGTGGTTTTCCAATTTATTTGACATGTTAAAAAAAGAACCAATTCAGCTATAGCAAAAGAATTTGAGTTCACCTTACCTTTGTCTCTGGTCATTGCAATATCTTCTTCTTGCAGATGTCCAATATTTTTCAGAATATCATTGGTTTGGCTCTGCCTGGCTTTGGAACCTACCCTTCAACCAATAGACAGACTTGGCATATTGATAGTGTACTAGTAGCCAACCATTGAGTTGTTCTTCTTAATCATGAAAAAACATTTCAAAATTATCCCTACAAAAATATTTTTGTAATCAAAACTTTCCAAAGTATGTATAATCTATAATAGCTAAGACTACCTTGAAATTTGAAAACTATATTTGTCCTCATTTTAGCAGACTAGTTGCACCCTGACAGAGGAACATCTGTGTGAGTAGGGAGTTTGGTAGGAGCACGTGAATGCACATATGACTTAGGTATGAAAGTCCTAGGAAATCCTACATTATTTCTTTAGGCACCGTCTACCTTTTGTTTGTTTTGGGATTTTCTTTTGGCCTAGTACTTTTGCACGTCAGCAAGACTTAGACTAAGTGGTTCATGGATCTTAAAGAGTCCCTTTTCCACGTTCCATCATGAAAAGCTGGACTTGCAGGCATTTTATACATAATGCCCAGCTTCCTTTACTTGGTTTCTACAAATCCAAAGTCATGTCATTCTGTTTGTAAGGCAAGCCCTTAACCAATAGGAAGAAACCTGGGAGAACCAAGATTCACATTTGTTGTCAGTATAAGTAAAATAGGGCAAAGGCTTTTGATTGTGTTGTCAAGCCCTGATGAATTCTTGCAGGCCTATCGTATGACAGCTTTTACAAATGCTACTACATTTGTAGTAGTAAAGGTGGGCTGTGGTGTGCAATCAGAGTGCCCCAATGCAGGTTACTACAGGCATGTTTGGAGGCCAAGCAGAATGCAGCTGCAGCACAAGGGTGACTGAAATGACAGGCTGTTGCTAACCATGTAGAACAGAAATGAGAAGCATTTCTTATCTCAGAGCCAAAGCACTTCTTGAAAATCAATGAATAAAGCGCAGCCTAGTTGTGAAGTAAAGAACATTATTGGCACGTACAAATTATGTAGGGAGAAGATTAGAATGTATTGAAGGATGCATAGACTTACTGGAACAATTATTAAAATAATTTTACATCAGAAATCAACAACCACAATTAAGTGGCATACTGCTGCTGCATTTCCCTCAGTCAATATAAACTATTTGGACAAAGAAATATAGTGTATGTTGTGTATCTCATCCGTGTGTCATATTTGCATGTGAATGGGATCAGTTGTGTGTAGGTGCATGCTCACATATGCTTTTGAAATCAGACGTTGATGTTGGTGTCTTTTGTGATTAATCTCCATTTCATTTATTGAGGCATGGCCTGCCATGAAACCATAGTCTCATAATCCAGCTAGTTATCTTAGTAATCTTGCTAAAGGGATCACATGTCTTCTACTCCTGAGGTCTGGGATTACAGGAGGCTATTATTCAAGCACGGTCCTTACTCTGGCCTGAGGTTAGGAACTCTGCTTGTATGCTTGCATGGCAAGTACTTTTTCTACCGAGTCATCTCCCCAGCTCCAAATTTCAACACTGGATTTGTCTGTGTGTTCTGAAGTTGGAAAACTGGCAACTTCTTGGCCGTAGAGGTAAATGATTAGAGGACTAGGGAGACAGTTTAATTGGTAAAGTTCTTGGTGTGCAATCACAAGAGCCTTATTTTACATCACCTGCACCACACAGAAGCTGGGTGTTATGTACCTGTCCATAGTTCCAGTGGTGGAGGGCAGAGATGGGTAGAAACTCAAGGCTTGCTGGCCAGCTAGGCTACACAGTCGAGCTCCAGGTTCAGTGTAATCTTCTATCTATAAACATAAGGTGGGACATGACAAAGATTCCATCTCCAGTCCTCATGTGGGTGTGGGAGTGTCCCCCTACACACACACACACACACACACACACACACACACACACACAGAGAGAGAGAGAGAGAGAGAGAGAGAGACAGAGACAGAGACAGAGACAGAGACAGAGACAGAGAGAAAGACAGAGAGACAGAGAGAGAGAGAGAGAGAGAGAGAGAGAGAGAAAGGGAGGGGAGGGAGAGAAGGAGAGAGAGAGACTGAGAGAAACGGAGACAATGAGAGACAGAAAGACAGAGACAGAGACACACAGAGAGACTAATGCATCTACTAGCATACATGCACACATACATGCAAACATATACCAAAGGAAGAGAGTTGACTGTCGATAAAGTCTAATATACTCTGCCTTTTATTTTGGCTATGTAACAAGATACTGAAGCTTAGAAGTATGCTAAAGATGATGAAAAAGCTACATTTGAAGTTGACATGAATTAGAATTTGAATAGGTAATTTCTCTCTGTAGGCTCTGACTTATTATGAGCCTTTGGGGCACTAGTTGCAGAATAGTTACAATAATTTATAGTGAGCTTATGACCACAATAAGTAATAATAATTTCCAATGATTTTAAAAACATTTATTTATCATCTATGTATCTATGTATGTATGTATGTATGTATGTATGTATGTATGTATGTATCTATCTATCTATCTATCTATCAATCTATCTATCTATCTACCTATCTATCTATCTATCCATCCATCCATCTATCTATCTATATGACGGATGGTGAGGACATACACATACTCCATGGAATGGTTGTGGCAGTCAGAGGACAACTCGCAGAGGAGTCTGCTCTTCCCTTCCACCAGGTGGATCCCAGTGATTGAACTCAGAACATCGAGCTTGATATCAAGTTCCTCTACCCATTGAGCCATCCCAGCAGCCCCTCTGGTTTTCCACTGTGAGACACTTGGTGACATTTGCTGAGTGACTTGGGACACTGCCTTGGTAATGTGTGTGCTCTTCACTCACTGCACTTTCTCAGCACACTGCTGCTGCTGTCCTCAGTCCTGTCCTCCTGGAAATGATCCATAAAATTGCATCAAGACTAATTAAAATCTATTTGTCAGTGCTAGCAGATTAGGCAACGGCAAGAATGAAGCCCTCAGCTTGACATTCTGAAATTGTCCCTCACCATACTCAGAAAATGAAAGCTACCCAAAACACAGGATTGTTTTGAAATTTTTAAGATCTGTAAGACTCAACACTGTCATCTCCCTGAACTCAACTCCCTCCTCTCTCTGCTCTCTCCCCCGCCCCATCACCTTCTCTCTTTGTATAGGGTAAGCATGTGTATGTATGTGTTAAAATATGTGTACATATGTGCAGGCATGTGAAGGCAATAGATTGATTTCTTTCTTTATCACCATCCATCTACTTTTTCTTAGATAGCTTCTCTCAAGGAACGTGTCACTTTCTGCTCTGACTAAAACAGTTGGTCAATGTATTGCAGGAATCGTTCTACCTTTATCTCTTCAGAGCTGTGATGACAGATATCTGCCATCATGCTCTGGGCTTTTGCTTTTATTAGTATTTGTGTGTGACTCTGTGTGTGTGTGTGTGCGCGTGTGTGTGCGTGTATGTGTGTGTGTGTGTGTCTGTGTATGTGTGTACATGTGTATGTGTGTGTGTATTTGTGGGTGCCTATGGCTGTGTGTATGTGTGTGCATGTGTGTGTACATATGTATGTGTATGTGTGTTGTGTGTGTATGTGTACATATGTGTGTGTATGTATGTGTATATGTGTTATGTATGTACCACGGGTTGGCATATGAGCCAGAAGACAACTCTAGACAACTCAAGAGACTCGGTTCTCTTCTTTCATCATGTATGTTCCAGAGATCACACTCAGTTGCCCAGGTTTTGCAACAAGAACCTTTACCAGCTGAACTGTCTATCTGGCCTGAGATTCACAGGTATCTGCAAAGTTGTTCCTTGAAATTTGTCTCTTCTATGATCATATATATTGTACCTATTTTCTAGTTGAAATCTATGATACATTCTAATGTAGGTTTCACTGTAGCCATGAGAATGTTAGTTGCAGGGAGTTCTGTGAACCACTGTGTATGTAATGCACTGGCTTTCAGGAGCTAAGTATGAAAACTATTAAAGGTAACCATTAATTTGCCACCTGGCTCTTCTTTTAACCTTCTACACTAAAGAACCCAACCACTGTGCACTTCCCATTTGAATTTATAGGGTGTCAAGTAACAAATAACTTGAAGAAAACTTTGACTGTAGGGAGTCTTAGAGTGATTCCACCCTTATAACCTGATTTTTTTTTTAAAGAAAAATTGCAATTTCTTTAGGTCTAGATGTTTATCTTTGTTCATTTGATACTCTTGTGTTTGCAAAATTTCAGGGCTGATGTTCAAGGGGGACACTGGGATGAGTTTGAGTTGTCCTTTATGAAGGAAACTTAGTTGGGAGAATTACTAATGCCACAGACAGGCAGAAGGACATCGTAACAATCTCTCTGTTGGGAGTTTAAATACCAATGCCACAGATAGTCAGACAGCATACTAGGTTCTCTGGTGATATTCTATGCTTGGGAATCCAAGTAGGACCTCATTTTGTATAAGTCTCAGAAGAAAAGAGAGATGATTAGTTACCAAGAAGAGGGGAAGGACTTCCTGAGAAAGTATGAACCCTTCTAGGAATATGACTGAAGAGGGGCACATATTTACAGTTGTTCCCATTATATGGAAAGATGTCCATCCGCCTGGTACCTGAAGCTTTATGATGTCTCAGTTTGGTAGCCTGGACCTATAAACTTCCTTGGCACATAAGATTGACACCTGACATCCTTCTGGAATCTAGGCATCCAAGTATTATGTTAAAAGTTTAGAAATTCACAGATAGACTCTGAATAAAGTGCTTGTGATTTCTCTACAGTAGGGAGAAAGAGGCTGCTACATATGGGCATGGCTTCAGCAGCTCTTTATGTCAAATCGGACAGTCCCGTATCCCCCCCGCCCCGCATCTCCACTGTCTTTCAGTCTAGAACACTGTACTCTTTACATTCGGAAGGTACAATGAATAGATAGTTAGAAAAGGTAGTCACCATGCTGTGATTGGCATTTCAGTCTTGTCTTTATGGGATGGTTAAAAATATCTGGGTTCCCTAAGGCATAATTTATAGGTATGGATCTGAGTTTAGGTACATGTCAAATAATATGTGAAAATGTCAGCCTGATATATCGAGCAATGAAACCCAGTCATAATATTGGGTTTATAAAAACAAAATAGAGGGGCTGAGAAGACGGCTCAGTAGGTAAGAGCACTCTTAAGCATGAGTGCCAAGCTAGCCATGTCTGCCCATGTGCTTTGTTGGTAAGAGAGGCTGGAGAAGGAGAGCTAGAGTGTTAGAAAAGAACACGCAACATCCTTCTCTGCCCTTCATCAGTGCAGAAGTTGCTGCATGGGGGAAGCAGAGTTCTTTTGGTTGTCTCTATCGCAGTTCATTAGTTTGTAGAGAGGATGTTTAGGACGGCAACAATGCAAACTGGCTTTTCGAGCTGAACTCTATCTCTCCTGACAGATGGTTTGTTTGGGCCTGTTGCTGAAGAATGTAGGCTTTGAGAGAGATCATTTGTTGCATAGAAGCCTAGCTTTAAAATAACTCTCACCACTGCCAATCTCTACTGTAATTCTTGAATTTTTCTCATAGGTGTACTAGAAGCCCTGTGGTGCGATTAAGCATTCAGTAATTTTTTCCCCCAAAGTCATTAGGTAGCTCACATTTAATCTTTTATATATGCAGATTAAAAATGAAGGTTGATTAAGTAACAACAAAAAGACTCATTCAGAAAATAACTCTGGCATAGTCTTTGGTGTGTATGGTAGAAATGAATAATTTATTAGTAAAGATATGACTTTATAAGAATATTGTTTCCTGAACCAGACAGAACCCTGGAGAAGTTTATAACTGAGAGTATCTGCTCTGCTAACCTACTTCTATGCTTGTTTCTGTGCTTGATAGATTTTGCCATGTAGTCTCTGAACACTCTTCTAGAACTCATATTGTTATATTGAAGTATTTTTGAGAATGACAAAGTCCTTTTCTTCTTGAGGAGCTAGAGTCCTGGAAAATTCCATAGCCATTAAAATCATTGTGAGCTATAGAGTTTTGGGGCAATTGTTTTATGAATTCAAAGAATAAAATTGAGGGAGAGGGGATTTAGAGAATGTTTTATTATAGATTCATGGGTGACAGAGAGAGAGAGACAGACAGACAGACAGACAGACAGACAGACAGACAGAGATATATAGAGAGACACACAGATACAGACAATGCTAGAGACACAGAGACAGAGAGCAGAGCTCCTATGGGGTCTCAGGAAATAGGATACCATCGAGCTGCTATGTATGGGAATATTACTAGAGGTATGGCATGAACAGGGGTGATATGTGGGAGAGGGGGAGCTGCTCGGCCCACTTGACCCAAGCAGGTGTCCAGGTGTCTCCCTTGAGTTGTAGTCATATAGGCTGACACAGCCCTTTGACAGAAGGGCTTGTTGTAAGAGATGACAAAGGCACAGGAACCATACGCTCTTCTGGCATTGCAGGTGAAGGACATCCTCAGGACCACTGCTTTGCAGTTCATGCTCTGCCTGTCCAATTTCTGTCTCCAGTTCTCATTAGAACCATACTCTGGAATACATGTCAGCCTCCTGACCTTTCTTTCTTTCCTCATGATCACATGAGTGCATGACTCTTTATGCTTTTCTATTTGAGTCTTTCCACATAATGGGTCAGAATAGGTTTTATATAAATTTAAGTTAAAGTATTGCTGATTGAATGAATATATTTCCATTTTCATAAGCAGTTCAGAGCTCAGTCCCCAAGAAATTTCCCTAATAGTGAGGAAGTGGGCATGCTAATTCTTCATTAAGAAAGGAAGAAAGAGTACATTAATATTTGGAAACAAGAGGAATTTTCTTGGTTCTCGAGTCACAACACTAGCAGACTCCAATTTTAAATTTCTCTCTTTACTCTATTAAGAGACTAAATGGTTACTTTTCAAAATGATAAAAAGAATATATTTGGAACATTTATACCATGGAGTAATGGCAAATTTTTGAAGAGAGTTTTTGAAATAGTACATAGTGTTTGCCTGTACTGACTACGGTGCGTTCTTATGAAATAGCCAAGTAATCTGTACCAATTAAGTGACTTTGCTAAGCAATTTTTAATGAGTGACTTGAGCTGTGAGATGGTGCGACAAGTGAAGATGCTTACTATCAATCCTGACAACCAGAGTTCAATTCCTGAGATCTGTAATTTACCCTCTATCCCCCCCAAAAGCTCATTGGCATGAATGAGTAAATATTATATAAAAATATTAAAGAAGTAAAATATTTTTTAACAAAAAGTGAATATAAAGAATTCACTTTGGACGCAAATTGTGATACACTCCAAGACAATATCTTTGATACAGGCTTCATAATAAAAGAAGAGACAAATAATTCCATTGCAAGTAGACTAAAGCCAAGTAATTTTATAAGTCTTAATATGTGCCAAATTAGATTAACTTAAATTCCAAGGGATTTTAATGAGAAAAATTTAAAGGAAACCAATCCACTAAGCAATGGTCTCTCCAGGTATTTTGTGATAAACTAAGGAAAGTTGTTTCTGAAATATATGGTCCTAGAAAGTTGCTTAACTTATATTTAACATTCTTAATTTTAAACATTTTAACAAATATTTAACTTAATTTGTGTGTGTGTGTTTGTGTGTTCACCAGAAGATGTTGTTTAATCAAATAAAAAAAAATCATCTTCATGAGTAGCATCTTAAGAATCTATCAATGATAAAATTTGGATCCATTCTTGCTCTTAAATTCCTGGTTCTAGGACACACTAGTGTTACTGATATGAAAGAGCTGAATATAGTTATAGTTGGTGTGTGACATGGTTTGGGTTTGTGTTCCTGTGAGGAAACACCCTGAACAAAAATCAAGTTGAGGAAGTTTACTCAACTTACACTTCCATATCACTGTTTATGAAAGGAAGCCAGCACATGAACTCAAAGAGGACTGGAAAGTGGAGGCAGAAGCTGACATACAGACCATGGGAGGATGTTACTTACTGGCTTACTCCTTATGACTTGTTTACCCTGCTTTCTTTTAGAACCCAGGATTACTTGCTCAGGGATGGCACCACCCATAGTAGGCTGGGCCTTCTGTCTTCAACCTAATTTAGAAAATGCCCCGAAATCTTGCCCACAGCCTAACTTTATGAAGGCAATTTCTTAACTCAGGTTCCCTTCTCTCAGGTGACTTTAGCTTGTATCAAGTTAACATAAAGCTATCCAGTAAGTTGGTATAACTGAATTAACAGGATTTTAACTTTGTCATATTGTAGCAAGATTAAGTTGAAGTAGTCTGGAATAGGTGCTGGTGGCCACCTGGGCTAGGGGGCTTTAAGATCCCTCCTTTTATCCAGCACAAATGGACAATAAGAATAATGAATTCTCCAATATCATCACCCCACAGGAGAAACCTCTCTCTCTCTCTCTCTCTCTCTCTGTTTCACTTTCTCCCTCTCTCTCTCTCTCTGTCTGTCTCTGTCTCTCTGTCTCTCTCAATTTATTCATTTATTTTTGTATGTGAACATACTGTCTCTTCAGACACATGAGAAGAGGGCATCAGATGTCATTAAAGATGGTTGTGGGCCACCATGTAGTTACTTGGAATTTAACTCAGGGCATCTAGAAGACCACTTTGTGCTCTTAACTGCCAAGCCATCTCTCTAGCCCCAGAAATCTCCTTTCTTATAGTGTTAGTCAGGAAAGGAAAAACTTTGAGAGACAAAGCTTGTATTTGGAAAGAAGTAAAGGCCAACACATGACTATGGTGTGTAGTTTAGTCATAAAATTGATAAAATATAGAATCATTTGGCATAGAAATCTCAGTGAGCAGCTATCTATAATATGTTGACCTGTGGGCATACCTGTAGGGGGTTTCTTTAATTGAGTTAATTGAAGTTGGAAGACCCCCCAAATTAGTGGAAGACCCATTGAATGTGGGTGGTACTCTGAACTTAATAATTAGCATACATTCATTAATTATGTCTTACTTGTTATGCTTTGACTTCCTTGGTATAATGGACTATAATCTGCAATTGTTAGTCAATTGAACTCCTTTGTCATTAAATTGCTTTAATTCGTGCTTTATCACAGCAACAGGAAACAAAACTAACACAGTGGCCAAATTAAGTTTAGAAATGGCTTTCTAAATAGAGTTTGACCATCAAAGTGGAAGGAGGACATAGAAAGGAATGTCCTAGTGATCTGGCCATGTGACAACAGGAGCAATGGTTCAACCACATTGATCAGATTCATATTTTGTGCAAGCTTGCATATGTCTTGAACCATTTTTTTTAAATTTACATTCTTCTATTGAGAATAGTTTGAAGTGGAAGATTCTGACTGAGTTCCATAGTATTAAACCCACCTAAAGTGAGCATAGTTGAACACGGTACCATCCCCAATTTTCATCATTATCTACTTCCTGTTACCTGGTGTATTAAGTATGCCACTCTGGATGCTAAAGAGATGGCCCAATGGCTAAGAGTTCCACATATACGACTCCTGTAGAGAACCTAAGTTCAGTTTCCAACATCAGTGCTAGGGTTCACAGAACTTCCCCTAGCACCTTCCTACAGACTTTGTGGATACCTGCAATCACAAGCACATACTCTTACACACACACACACACACACACACACACACACACACACACACATACACACACACTCACTTAAAAATAAATCTTTAAAGATGTACTGCTGTTCTGGAAATAATTAAAAACAGACACATACATCCACACATATATACACACATACACAATTAAAAATAAATCTTTAAAAATTTATTGCTGTTATAGAAATAATAAAATAAATACACAGGCATGTCCACACAGGCTCCTACTAGAAGACATCATTTTGCGTTTGTCCTTTCATGAATCTCTTTGGCCTTTTCTATGCCCTGCATCAATTTTTATATCTATAAAAATATTTTTTGCTAAATATTGTATTTTATCTGTTAGTATTTTTTCCTTCTCTATTAATCAAAGCATATCCTGTGTATATAAAGGCTTTTCTGACCATGGAGGTTTCCACAGTTATAAGAATTATAATTAATTATGAATAGGTCTTTATGTTAAGATTAATATCATAGAGAAATTCTGACACTTCATTGGGTATAATTGAAGTAACAGAACTCAAGAGACGGTCACTTGATGGAAAAGAGACTTTTCTTCTGGGTTGCTATGAATTTTCTTCTATTGGCTGATCTGGCCTACTTTCAGCTCACCTGTCAAAAAAAGAAAAAGTAAATTTCACTAATTAGTGAAATTATCTTCTACAGTTAAAAATTTCCATTATACTACACCTACTTGTTTTTTCTACAATCTAAAGCAGTGTGTGAGCTGGTAACCTCTGAACACACGATGACTCCTCACTTGGGTTTGTCTGACAGCACAACTAGAAAAGAAATAATCTACTCGCCTCCAGGGAAGTGTGTCCCTCAACAGGAGTCAAGCACTTGCTGCTCAGCATGCAGAAGTATAGAAAGCTATGGGCTCAGCCTCTCGGAGTTACAGCTGTTTCTAGGTAGGCCTGTCATGTAGGTTCATTTTGTAATAGTAACACAAATATAGAGTCACTTACTATGGCTTCCTATTTTGCTTTATGTATTTGTGTGTGGAGGTCAAAGGATAACCTGAAGAAGTGGATCCTCACCAGAGTCGAGAGCATTTGACTCTTTTGTTTTTGTTTTTGTTTGTTTATTCTGTGCTTGGTCTTGAACCCATGACCTTTATGTATGCAAGACAAGCACTCTGCCACTGAACCACATCTACATTATCTCTTGTGCCTTTTGAAAATGCTAGGATTTCACAGTGTGAAATGCTAGGATTTCAACGTTTAGCCCCGACAGTTTGTGTTCTGACACTCACTTTACAGTGGATATTTTGAGGCTACAAGAAGTGCTCTTGAAAACTGAATGCCTTGGTCTCTCACTCTGACTGTAGAAAAAAAAGAACTATCTTGAAGGCAAAGCAGATCCCAAGAGAAAATGGAAAAGGTTTAGTTTCATCTCTGTGACCGTTTTTGTCATCTTGACACAATGTATAATCAACTGAGAAGAAAGTCTAGGTGGATTACTGTTTGATAAGTTTTGTCTCTAGGTCTATCTGTGGGGGATGATCTTGGTTACATATTAATTTATAGGGGAGAGTTAGCCCACTGTGGGTAGCACCATTTCTTAGGCAAGAGATCCTGGGCTGAGTATGGAATGTAAGTACAGAGTTCGAACAAAGCACAAGTAAGCGTGCACACATTCATTGCTCTGTGCACTTGAATTGACTGTGATATGAGCAGCTGCCCTCTAAGTTCCTGCCTTGTCTGCCTTGCAGGGAAGGGCTGGACTTTGAACTGTGAGCTACAGCAAACCCTTTCCCTCTTCAGCATACTTTAGGATACTTTATCACACCAATCAAAACAAAATAAGGACGATCTCTTGTCTCCAATCAGGCAAAGCACCATTTTCCTCTGGAGAACCATGTGGGTATTTATGAATGATCAGAATCCAGAAAGAGGAGAAAGAAACCATTTTTTTTCCAGAGCAGAAAAATGGCTTTCCATTGCCAGCAAGATTCTTACAGGGTAAAATTTTCATATGCATACAGATGTTTTATACATGCATACACATTTTCTTAGGATAATAGGAGGATAAAGAAATGGTATTCTCCGCATCAGATGACAAGATTTCTAAACACATGTGTCAGGTGGAGGACAGGTATCTTAGCATGAGGTCATGCAGTAGATGTCATGGGAAAACCACACTTAGTGTTCCTATCAATATAACACCTTAAATCAATGTTTTCTAACAGAATTTCCACATTTTAGGATCTATTCTCTAAAAATGAAGTTCCCAAGCAGAGCTGTAATTGTAGATTTATGTGTGGGAACCATTCAATAGAAGGTCCACCCCCCCAAACTCTAGTAAGTGCAGCAGTAGAGAAACCGCTTGATAATGTATAAGGCAAGCCTTTCCACCTTGTAAAATGAAGCCAAATTTGCTGACCTAAATGCCTGAGTCAACCTTAGGAGTTGGCTCAGTGGGCAGTTCTCAAAGGTCTTTCTCCTGTCAACGTGGAGTGTCAGCTATCAGTGAGAGACTTCCATAAACCAAGATAAAGTCTACCTAAGAAATGATGTTCAAATAAGTACATGCATGTACACATGAACATGTACACAGGTACACACACAAGATAATTACTGTGGGAAACCTAGGCATCATAGTGAAGCCAGAGAAATAGCTGTGGTAGAAGATACTTTGGGCACATCCAGTCAGCAAAGCATATTTTCCTTTACAGTATTTAATAGAGGGAGTCTATAATTCTTCATTTTTCTAGACTATTAGGAAGAATTGCTCTTTTATTTACATTTTAAATGCTTAACCATGTGAAATTGTACCATCATGGCTAAGCATGTATGTGTGCTTTGTTCAGTCACAGCCCATGCTTTGTCAAAGAATTGATGGCCTCAACAAGAGTAGAGGTGGTGTCTCTCTGACCAGAGATTTGTATTTTGTGTTAAATTGCCTTCATCCTTTAGTGTTGAAGACAAGAATAATTTCCTTAACCAACTTCAAAGGTCTGATCATAAGAGTTGTGGAATGAGAAACAGTACAGGATCAGTCAAATATGACAGTTAGCTGTGCTTGAAACCAGCATTCCGTTGACTGTTCCAGACTTTGAAAAGTGCTGTAGCTTCAACATTTGAATCTCTTTTCTGTGTGCACAGTAAACATTCTGGCTCTCTGTAATTTTAACTAGCCTGAACGATGCTTACACTTTCCAGATACCAGCTGTTGAAGCAGCAACTTTCAAACAATTTTGCAGATCGGCAAACACATTATATCATTGTGCGTGTTGCAGCTGTCTCGCTAGTTCGCCTGGCTTTGCATTTTGGAGAGTAACCGGTGCCTAGTTACAGAGGAGTATTTGTTTTCCTCCAGCAGTCTTGGCAATTAGCACTTCCCTAGCTTCAATTTGTCTTCAGTGCCATAGGTACCCTGTGTTGTGAACCATTTTATAAACCAAGGTGATGGCATACACACTGAAAAAAGTAATTACTGTATCCCTCCAAAGAGAAAGGAAAAATATTCTGTTCGGGCTTGAATCTTTTCCTTTTCTTTTTCAATTTATCTTGTGTGTATTGGTACATGGAGCGCGCTCTCGCGCGTGTTTGTGTATGTGTGTGTGTGTGTGTGTGTGTGTGTGTACATAGAAACCAAAGATTTATGTTAGGAACCATCCTTTACTATCCTTCCACTTTCTTTGAGGCAGGCTCTCCTAATAAAATCTAGAGCTTACAGGTATGGTTAGTCTTGTTACCCACCTTACCTTAAGCATCTTATCTCCACCATCAAAGCCTAGAATTATAGATGATATACTGTAGCCATTTAACTTTACATAGCTGCTGTGCTCCAAAATCTGTTCCTCACATGGATGCAATATAATCACTGCAAACTACACAATTTCGAATCATTTAGCATGTACTTAATCATTAATAATTGAATGTTTTTTGTATCTAAGGAGATGTGCTAAGTGTCTTTACATCAATTGAATATTAAATGACACAAGTCAATTTAATAGATACTTATGGACATGGAGTTTATTCTAAGGACCAGCAAATTAAATAGGTTAAAAGATAGCATATAAATCTAAGGAAAGATTAGGCTTAGCAAAAATAGTTCAACTTTAGAATACCTCCCAGAACTAAGAATGTAAGGGGTAGACGATTGTCTTAAAGAATTTGGGGTGAAATTGTAGTGAGATTAATTGAAATCTCTCCGAGAATTTGTAACAGGGTAATACCAAGGTCAAATTAGTGTTCCTAGGAAAAGAACACCCAAGAGACGAGTGAGAATAAATAGTGTCCAATCTGCCTGATGTAGAAATTCAGGAAGGATGGTTGTGTTTAGCTGTGTGCAGTCTGTTAACAAGAAATTTCGGGATATGTTGTCTTAGTTTCCTTTTATAGGTCTGTAGTCAATATGTAGCTATTAGTTAGAGAATGACTGCATTTTAGAGCCTGAATATACTTTAATTAAATTGCTTAGTTTATGATATAAAAATGAAGTCTTGGGGCAATTAAACATTTTTATAAGTTGTATGCATGTGTATGTGTGTGTGTGTGTGATTGTGTGTGGGTATGTGAGTGTGTGTGTGTGTGTGTGTGTGCGTGTGTGTTATACTCATGTAAATGTGCCTGTGGTATAGATGCAGAGGCATATATAACTTATTATCAGATGTCTTCCTTAAACCGTGGATATTATTTTGTTTTTAGTCAAGAGCTCTCATTAAATCCTCATACTTAATTAACTGTTTCAGCTAGGATAGTTGGCCAGAAAATCCCAGAGATCTGCTTGTCTCTACTCCCTCCAAGCTGGGATTACAGATCCAGACATCTCTCTGGTTATTACATAGGTGTCAGGAATGCAACATCAAGTCCTCATACTAGCACAGCATAGGCATCACCCACTGGGCCATCTTCCCAGCTCCAATCTTACTATTAAACTTAAAGCCAGTTAGTAGCCACACTAAATTCAGGATTCTCATCTCTGGAAACTTTGTGTCTCTTCTCTATTTCTAATTGACTTTTAAATTTTATTACCATCATCATTTAGTTTTAACCACACAGGATGGAGTAGAATAATTTCCTTTAAAATAATTGTTAGTGGTTCAAACAAAGATCCTAGCACATAGAAAGGCAGAGCCTCTGGCCCTTTGACGTTGAGTGATGCTTTCATTTAGATCCAACTTCTGCTTTATATTCTGTAACTACTACACTTGTCCACATTACTCACTAAGCAAGTATTGATCACCACTTGTGTTTCAGGGAATGTAATAGGTGCTGTGTGAGAACACTAGGGCACGAGCTGTCCTTGAGGCTTTGTATAGAATAGGAGAGCTGCTGTGAGAGTGAGATGAGGCATAGGGGGATCTGCAACTGTAGGAGCCAGACACCCAGCTAGTTCTGTGCACAAAAAGCAGCCTTGGGGAGCATGGATTTTGCTAACTGTATGGCTGATATTCCAGTTTGAATTGATCGGAAAGGGCAGAAGGAAGACCAACTTTGCACACCTGTTCAAGACAAGCTCATTGCCAGATTCTCCTGATTTGCCTGATATATGGAATCTGAAATCACTTCTGAGATTGGCCTTGTGTGAGAACAGCTCAGTTGGCTGAATAGCAAGTGCTTGGAAATGC
The DNA here is from genome assembly GCF_008632895.1 of Mastomys coucha. Classification (NCBI taxonomy): domain Eukaryota; kingdom Metazoa; phylum Chordata; class Mammalia; order Rodentia; family Muridae; genus Mastomys; species Mastomys coucha. The sequence continues at coordinate 20,532,293 of NW_022196891.1, read as the reverse complement.
TCAAGCATCTCTCCAGCCTCTTCTATAGCATCTTAACCAAGGATTCTAAAGATCTGGGCATGAATCACATATGTTGAAATAATTCATATATGAAATATTTGAGTGGAGATATAATAGCTTTTTATATTTTTAAAAAGCATGGCAAAGTTATTGCTATAGACTGCTACATTTATTTATACTGTAGTGATTAATATCTTTTAATCCCTTATGCATGTATGTATGTGTTCATGTACATCTGTGCATTATGGACATGGGATCATGTGTGTTGAAGTCAGAGAACAACTTTCAGGATCAGTTTTCATCCTCTATATTGATTCAGGCAATTTCTTTCCCCTGACGTTTTTCTTGTTGTTGATGGCAGTGTTGGCTTGCTTGTGCATCTGTTTGATTGGGGATGTTGTTGCTATTGTGTTTTCATGCACATTCCAAGCTAATTTTCTGTTTCTGCCTGTTGAGAATGGGCAATATCTAGAATTGTCTGGTTAGCCAGCCTAGCCTAATGAGTGAGCTCCAGGTCAATGAGAGTGACCCTTCTCAAAAAAAATATGTAGAAAGGGCCTGAAAAACAACATCTAAGACTGTCCTTTGTTTTCTCAGAGTATCTGCCCACACACACACACACATTCACACTCAAACACACACACACACATATTTATATATATGTGTGTGTGTGTGTGTGTGTGTGTACATATGTACAAATACAAATTCTGTCTGGTTTCTGGAGTTCTAAACTAAGATTGTCATAAGCACTTTTCCTCCTGAGCCATCTCCCCAGCCAGTTAGACAATATAGTCACGAGGAATTTTAGTATATGATAAATGTAAGTCTCCTGTTAAGTACCACTAAGAAAATTGGTACTATATAATTTATAGTACCATTTATATATATATACGATATATATACGTTACGGTATATATATCATATATATATATATATATATATATATATATATATATATAATGAGAAATAGATTGAATGAACCAATTACCTTTTTTCCTTATATTTGAGATGAGAGAGAGACAGCAAATGCTTTATTCGGGTGCTGTTTTTTTTTCCTTCAATTTATTATTCACTTCCCTTAACAAGTGCATACTAGTCAAAGCTATTTGATGTTCTGTTTAAGAATTTATGACCAAGACAGGTCAAAACCATTTGATAGGTTGAGTTAACAGTGGGTTATACAAAAGCAATAACCCAGGATACATAACTCTGACCTTTATCTGCAATTATTTCTCAATGAAGCTCTGCCCTACTGATGCCTTTGTGAAGTACCTGTTCTTTATCCACAAATGAGCTAATTTTCAGGTTGTAAGGTTAATCTTTATCTATGTTACCTTTAAACTAAATTCTTATTGTTCCCTCTGGCACTTTAGCTCTTTAGAAAACAGGTTGGGCTGACTTCTATTCTGACACTGTTATGGTGTGACCCCTCATTACGGACTGCTTTGAAGATGTGAGGCAGTTTAATATCAAGTTAGAAGTCTGAGCAGTTCAGGCCTTCTGGAGAGCATCAGCCTTTGGACATGACATGCACTAACAGTTCTCTTTTTCAAGAGGTACACACTAATCATTGACATCAGAGAGCCTTTGTTAGCATGGTCAAAATATTCCATTCAGTTCTGAATCTTTCTAGATTCAACATACACTTCCAAATATCTTTTAAAAGTCTGTTATACTCAGAGAGTCCTTACATCTCTTAACACATGAAACAGCATGATGTGTCTAGAAGGTCATTGGGTATTTAATGGAATTACCATCTGGCTAGAAATTGTATAGTACCAATTTTCTTAGTGATACTTAACAGGAGACTTACATGTATCATATACTAAAATTCCTCGTGACTATATTGTCTAACTGGCTGGGGAGATGGCTCAGGAGGAAAAGTGCTTATGACAATCTTAGTTTAGAACTCTGGAAGCCAGACAGAATTTGAATGTATCTGGAACACTAGTGGTGGTGTATAATCAGAGACAGGAGGATCCTTGGGGCTCATGGGCCATCATTTCTTATCCAAACAGTGACCTTCAGTGTCACTGAAGGACCCTGTCTCAAAAAACAAGATGAAGTATGAGAAAGAAGATACACAGCATTGTCCTCTGACTGCATACATGAATACATTGGCAAGTACACATTTACATGTGTATTCACATGAATACATATACTACATGCATGCACAGACAATGATAATAAAGAAAATAGTAACAATGTTACATGATACTATACGCAGGCCTATTTGTTTACCTGTTTTTCAAATAGATCAGTTACTTGTGGCCTGTCTTAATCAGAGTCAACATTTCATTCTTTCACCATGAAAATGGACAGTTATTTATACCATGCTTCCTACATGTGGAACTGGAACAGCATTTTACTTCTTTTGCAAACTACTGCTAAAAAGTTTGTGGAAGAGAAGATTAAAAGAATTTTTATCTTAGGAGTCAAAAGATTGGGAGGAGTGCTGTGAAAGGCTGTCATTTGGGCATGACTTGACTGACATTCACGAGGTCAAAGCATTTTAAAAATTTGTTTATGTCCTTCAATAGACAGCCAGTAGAGTGTTCCTACATATTATATGGCCTCCTATCTATGAGCATGTGGACAGTACTGATAGCACTTGGGGTTTTATTAATAAGTTGTCTTAATCAGGGTTTCTCTTCCTGCACAAACATCATGACCAAGAAGCAAGTTGGGGTTTATTTAGCTTACTTCCACATTGCTATTGATCACCAGAGGAGGTCAGGACTGGAACTCAAGCAGGTCAGGAAGCAGGAGCTGATGCAGAGGCCATGGAGGGATGTTCCTTACTGGTTTGCTTCTCATGGCTTGCTCAGCCTGCTCTCTTATAGAACCTAAGACTTCCAGCCCAGGGATGGCACCACCCACAAGGGGCCCTACCCACTTGATCATTAATTGAGAAAATGCCCCACAGCTGGATCTCATGGAAGCACTTCCCCAACTAAAACTCCCTTCTCTGTGATAACTCCAGCCTGTGCCAAGTTGGCACACAAAACCAGCCAGTACATAAGTTTTTTAAAAGGATATAATGCTGGGAGGTTCAGGATGGGGACACTTGGAAGAGTTTTAAGAGAGATAGTAGGGGATGATTATAATTAATTTAATCAAGATACATTATATGCATATATACGATGTATGAACATATCAAAAACTGATTATAACCACTATTTTTAAAATGTTTGTTTTTTTAAACAAAGTGTAAAATAGTGGTGTACTCAGTGATCAGCCCTGACCATTTTATAATTCAAAAGCAACTTCATCAATTCATCTAATCACAAATCACTCCCAAGACACTGTTAGAACCTAAGTTTTAATTTATCTTTAAACTGGTTATTAAGCATTCCCATTGTAAGGCTACAGAGCACAAAGTATAATATAATCTGCCCTAGAGGGAGAAGGTTTCTTGGAGGTTTAAAGGGCAATCGGAGTGAAAGCTCAGTCATTTATTTTTATCTTTATTTTTATGAAGCAGGTATCATGTAGCAAAAGAATGACCTTGAACCTCTGATCGTCTTGTCTCTAGCTCCCAAGTACTAGATGAGGGACATGTGCCACTATAGTTGTTTTAATAGGTTTGATTCCCATGGACTCTTGTGTTTAAAAGCTTGACCCATAAACAGTGGCATTATTAAGAAGTGTGGCCTTATTGGAGGAGGTGTGGCCTTCTTAGAAGAAATGTGTTACTATGGAGGTAGATCTTTGAGGTCTCATTTATACGCTCAAGTCTGTCTGGCCAGTGTGATCTAGAACCTCCTCCTGTCTGCCTGCAGAAGACAGTCTCCTCCTAGGTGCCTTTGGATCAAGATGTAGAACTTGCCACTCTTTCACTACCATGTCCGCTAACACACTAACATGCTTGGTATCATAATGAAATGGACTGAACCACTGAAACTGTAAGCCAGACCCAATTAAATGTTATCTTTTCTAAGAGTTGCCTTAGTCATGGTGTTTCTTCGCAGCAATAAACCCACACTAACAGCCACTCTGCCTGATTTGTATGGTTCTGGGGATAGATGCTAAGAAAACATTGTCTCAACTGAGCCGTGAAGACTCATTTTGGATACAAATATTCAGAACATAACAAGATAGTGCAGATCATCATTTACACCATGTTGCACATTATGTGTGGTTTCTGGGAATGGGAAGCAATCGTTCTCAAAGCATTGATATGAAAAAGAACTGACAAACTCAAGCCTATTGTATATCCTTTTCATATCTCTCTTATTCACAACAAATTCTTTCACTTTACCCACTGTCGAGACACAAGGTGAAGTTTATGGTAATAGTTCTTCATACTCATCTTTGCATATTCAATCGGCCTTTCTTTTGTCACAGGTCTTCTTGTGTATTCTTCCTAGTTCATTGCTTTATCTTGACTGATCACCTACAGCTCACTTCTCTTTTCATGCTAAATGCCTCCCTTTTTGTCTGATTCATAGAAGGGCTGCCTCAGCCATCCTTGCTGGTAAATTTTGTTTAATTCAAACATGTGTGACCAAACTGGACAAATGAAAGAGCTCCTTCATTTTCTTGGGAAAGAGCAACTTGTAATTAGTCACATCTGACTATTCTTTGGTTCTCTTTGCACTTTTATTAATGTAGTTAATCTGTTTCCTAGTGTCCATGTGTGTGTTTGTATATATACTATCCATGTATTACTGTTATCTAAATGGACCTGAATGGATACATTATACTGTACGGTGTGCATAGAGGACTGGTACACTCTAGTGCAAGCTCCACTTAGCAGTATCTAACAGGTTTTCTTTTTAATCATAACTACCTAGATGTGTTGATGAAGTGTATAAACTGAGTCAGAATCCCGAGTTCTACCCTACATACAAATAACCACAGAATTTTACAATGTTCTTTTGAACAAAAGGGATGTGGTGAAATAATCCTGGTAAACGGCATTTGATACTTGTAATTGAATTTTTCAATTCTGTTGTGTGGGAAGGCAGCCTTTCTGAAGTCTGAGCTGGGAAGGAAGCCTAGACAGGAATGATAAGATCCAGGCCAATGTGGCTGGTGAGCAGGGAATGCCCTGCAGACCGAGAACTGAGGAGAGTTGTGTGTGGTGCATGAATGGGGGTTTGGTCTGTGTGCCAAGTCAACGTAAGGAAGAAAAGCGACAGCACATGAGGATGGTTTAGTGACAACTCTGGCTTTCAGCAAGTTGATGAAAAGCTTGATTATCCTAATTCTGGGGCTGCTACAGGCATCCTTTCTGGGGTTAAGCAGGCCCGAGAGTATTACCTCATTTCCCAGTCCATTAAAGGGTTTGAAATTGTTTCACGCTGTAGATTTTTCAGTAGACTTTCCGAAATGATTTCTGTCAACAGAAGTAATGTTAAGATGCACGAGCTCATTTGGGATGCATGGCAGTCCAGCTGAAATTGAAAGGCACTGATAGGAGAATATTGATAATACTTCATTGGGTATGTACTGAATGTAGGTCATAATTACTTAAAACACTAAACATGTTTGCCTACAGGCAATACAGAGTTGTTTCTGACTTCCTTGTAATCTGTGTATATGTGAATGGACATGGGCATGCCTGGTTATGTCCATGTGTGTGCAGGTATGCATATGGGCATACATGAGGAGGCCCGGTGATAAAGCTGTTATTTCCCAGGCATTGTACATCATGTCCAGATACAATTTCTTACTAGCCTGGAGCTTGTCAAATAGGCTAGACTGATTGGCCAGGGAGTCATAGGGGTCCACATGTTTTACCTCACTAGGACTATCCCAATTATTCTTTGGTCCTCTTTTGTAATTGTAATAAGTACACACCACTATGGTTGATATTTTCTTCCTGGGTATCAAAATTAGGTTTTTACGGTTAATCAGGTAAACACTTTGCCATCTAAGCTGTTTCCTCAGCCTCAACTTCATTTTTTTTTCTTTTTAACTTCATCGTATTCAGTGGACCTATATTGTTGTTCACATGGGATTGGCTCCTAGCTCCAAAACTACACAAGACTTCAAGCTTATTTCTCCATGAACTTGAACAGACAGTAATACTCACACACTTCTTTCCCCAATGTTTTCTTTCTTCCTTGACAGAACTGTAACCCTACACATTCTTCTAGCCTCCAGGTGTTCAACATACTCTTTCTCAGGCTTCCTTCACTTGCTGTCCTGTGTATCTTCCCTTTCTGAGTCCCCTAGTTTGCTGGTAGATAGACTAATGACTATGGTATGCATGTAACTGTATTAGGTGCTTGTTGTAGAAAACATTTAATCTCAAACCAGAGGGTCTACCCCACTTTTGATCATTCAGTTCCCAGATAAAAGACACACAGCCTTTACATGGATAATAAGCCGTAATCAGCACTAAGGCTGGGCAGATATCTACCTCTAAGCTACTTTGTCTTCTTTCCTGCCAATAACCCAACAATATGACTTGCCATGTTCTGTCTGAGTTTCTCTTAATCTCAGTTAGCCAGCCCTCATAGCTAGGTTTTCAAGACTCTTACCCCATGGCATCTCTTCCCCCTCCTCCTTTTCCCTTCTCTTCTCATGGTCACTCCTCATACCCCAAGCCTGTGCAACAGAAACCCTGCCTATCTCCTGCTCAGCTGTAGGCTGTCCGTATCTTTATTTAACCAATAATTTTAAATTAAGGAGCAAGGTCACATCTTTTTTATTGATTATTTTTTTCCTTTATTGGATATTTTCTTTATTTACATTTCAAATGTTATCCCCTTTCTAGATCTTCCCTTCAGAAACTCCCTAAGCCATCCCCCTCCTCCTGCCTCTATGAGGGTGTTCTCCACCCACCCACCAACTCCCAGCTTCCCTCCCTGGCATTCCCCTACACTGGGGCATTGAACCCCCTCAGGCACAAGGGCTACTCCTCCCACTGATGTCCAACAAGGCCAGTATCTGCCACATATGTGACCAGAGCCATGGGTCCCTCCATGTGTATTCTTTGGTTGGTGGTCTAGTCCCTGGGAACTATAGAAGGTCTGGCTGGTTGACATTTTTACTCCCCCCATGGGGCTGCAAACCTCCACAGCTCCTTCAGTCCCTTCTCCAACTCCTCCATCTGGACAAGGTCACATCTTATGTGCAGACTCTCTTGTGCCTGTGGGCAAACAGGCCTTAGTGACCAGTATTTAGCATTATAATACATAGCAAAAGACTAAACCTCAGCAATTACTTGTCTTGTTGCCATAGCAAAACGCCTGATTCAAGCAACCAAAGAAGGAAAGAAGGGTATATTCTGGATCACAGTTTGAGAGTACACTACTCACTCACAGACCAGCCCAGAGTCGATTCTAGACGCATGGAGATTCTGAATCTTATCAAGTTGATAATTAAGATTAATCATCATGGTGATTTCGATCATAAAAGGCAGGAGAAGTTGTAACTTGCTGTTACCCACTAGGATTATTTTTAAGATGTGTTTTTATTACATAAGGGATAATTATAGTCTATTTCTATAGTAACTCTTTGATGGATGTTTGTAATGTCAGTATTCAGGACTATATTAGAAGAAACACCTGATGTTACAGTTCTCTGCTGACAAATATATTGTGCATCTGTTTGTGTGTTTTCAAGGAGTAAATTCAGCTATTGGATCAAATTTTCAAAAGCATTTTAGGTGCTGGAGAGATAGCTCATGGGTTAAGTGTAATGACCACTCTTGCAGTGGACCAGATTCAAACTGCACATCACTACTCCAGGTAGCGGAGGGAACACACGTGAGCACATAAATCTATACATGTGAACAACACAAATACAAGAATAAAATGAATCTTAATGGACCATTTACTATCATTTGTAAAGGTACTGAAGTTATTTTCGTCAACAATATTATTTTAAGTTACTAGGTCAATATGAATAAGAGAAAGTAGAATGAAATAGGCCACATGACTTTGATATCTACAAAGTTCATGCAAAATCCTTAAATTAAATAGACCACATGGCAACTTATCTGAAGTTTGTAGAGAGAGAAAACAAAACCTAATATATCTTCCACCATCTATGGTCAGACCAAGGGATTTAAAGTTTCCAAACTTTTCTAGTGTATTTATGTAAGCACAGCCCAAGCCATGCTGTTGTACAGTAACAACTACTGTGAGAGCACACTTTCTGAGTCAGACATATCCTCTTATCTGTCTTGCATGCTGCTCTCGGTTATAAAGATCTAGTTCACGTACTTCTTTCCACATTTCCACTATGAGACTTTTCTGAGTCTTCATAATTAGAAGTACAGAATAAGGAAACAGTTGTAATTTAATTGTTGAGTCTTAGGTCTACCATAAAACAGATCCTTGGCCTCAGGTTAACGACCTCATAGCTTTAAATATTAATTCTTCTGTCTTTAAATTAAGTAATAGTTACTTAATTTAAGTTTGTCTTTTCTTTGTGAGTTTTAAGAGACATGCAAGGGTAAGACATAAAGCATGTTTGTCTCATAAGTATCACCATCAGTTATTAAGTCTGGGTTTGTGGGCAAGGAATATAGTTATTGACTTAGAGATTAATGTTTGCATATAAGTTTACAGGTTTCTCTGTACCCAGGTTTGGGTTCACTATCAATGTTGTCATCAATCATCCTCCACTTTATTTCTTGAGACAAGTTCTCTTTCAGGTTGAACGTGGTATTCTTCAATTCAGCTAGACTGACTGACCAATAAGCGCTAGGCATCCTCCTGTATCCACCTCCCCAGAACTGGGTTTATAAGTGGCTGGCATTGGCATACCGGGAAGAGATTGGCCTATGCTTATGGGAGCTGCATTTTACATATAGCCAAGCATCCTTGGTAAATGCTTTAAATATTGACTTGTATTTCTCCTCTTTCCTGTGAGTGAGCATTTCTATGAGTTGATCTTTCCCTTAATATCTGACACTCATCAGAGGCAGAGCCGTGGTTTAATTCCTTTAGAGTAAATAAATGAAGCACGCCATCTGAATGCTACCAAAGTTTGTGGAGAGAATGGAGTGGCAGAGAATATGAATTAGGTTCTCCGTACCCATGTCAGATAGTTCAAAACCACCTGCCCAGCTCTTGGGGATCCAATGGTTGCTTCTGACCTCCATGAGTTCTTGTGTTTGCATGTACACACACACACACACACACACACACACACACACACACAAGTGTCACCAGAGGGAGTTAACTGTTGGACATTGAGTTAGTCTTTGCACAGGCATCCCCCATCAACTTATCTAAGTCATTACATTTCCACATGAAGCCAAGTTCTTCTCTTACTGTACCTTTGGTGCTCACTATACCCTTGAAGTTGCTAGCTTTCCTCAACACCTCTTTATATAGTATCCTAATCTCCAAAGCATACATGGAATGCCCACATTGCTCTGCTGTTTCTCTCTGACCTCCTTACTTACTCGAAACTTAACCCCGCCATCACTTTTCTCTAACACCTCAGAGAGGTTTTAGATGAGCCTTAGCTGCTCTATGGTTATCATTTTCCTTGTGGTGGAGACATAAATATCAGTCAAAAGCAACCCAAGGAAAGAAGTGTTTATTTTGGTTTACAGTTCAAGGAAGTTCTTGTAGCATAGTCTCTTCAGTCAGGAAGGAGTGGGCTAACAAAAAAATGAGGCTGAGTTGTAAAAACTCAGAGTGACTCACTTCTTCCAACAATGCTCCAACAGGTCCCAACTAGCTCTAGGTCATCTCTCTAGCTGAGAACGAAGTGTTGAAATCCACGAGCCTATGGAGGATGTGTCACATTCAAAACTTAATACTCTTTGTCTACTGGCCATATGTCCCAAAACCTTCCCTGTGCTTATTTGGTTTTTTTTTCTCTGACCCAGGAGATTGTATTCTTTGAAATAACAAATGCAGTTTTGTGACTTAATTATGAACGTCTTGCCAGGGACATACTTAGAATTTCTGTTACAGGACTCAGTGCATGTTGAACTGAATGGAAGTTTTATGCAATTTTTTTCTTATATCAGCTTCTTGACATACATTTAGAAAGGTACCATGTGTGTATTTGTATCACAGCAGCCATGTGTAATTAAAAAATTAAACTTTAAAGATTAAGAATACTGAACTAAGATTTTTTCAGAAGGGAATATAAAGAGAACTTAATTTATTTCTGGTTTTATTGAGATTTTCTTAGTGTTTTTTTCATTATGTTTTGTTTGATGAATTTTGTATGTGTATGAGAGAGAAAAAGAAAGTGATACAGAGACAGAGAGATAATATGGACATCCAGAATAATTCATAGCCTCTAGAGATATGCCAGCATCTACTTATGCCTTTCAATGACTTCTCAGAAACCCATTAACTTAAGCCATCAATGAATGAGATCAGGAACACCATGATCTCAGTACCTATGTCTTCCAGATGCCCTAACTCTTAACACTGCTGAGCTGTAGTCAGCCTCTCAATCATAAAACTTCAGGAGACATTTTAAAGCCAAATATTAGTGATTTTTGTGATGCAAGGTTTTCTACTTGTCAAGAACTAGAAACACCTGGAAGATGGGCTTGTCACCATGCTAGTAGGAGATTGTAGGAGTGGGACGACACACCCACATTCACTAGTTACAATTCTGACTGTAAGTGGAATAAGTGAATAGGAGTGCACACACATTGCTCTCTGTTTCTTGCTTAGGAATGTGATATGACCATATACTGTAAGCTCTGGCTGCCTCTGTTTCCCCACCAGAAGGATTGATAACTTGGATTGAAGGCCAGAATAAACCCCTTCTTCCTTACTCTTTTCTGAGGATTTTTATCTTAACGACAGGAGAAAAATTCTAAGCTAATTTCCTGTGTCTAATGTCTTATTCTCAACAGTTGTGATTTCTGAAAATCAGTTTTATGATCTTTGGTTTTCTGAATAAATTAGAATTTACTAGGTTTATCACTTACTAAAGTGACAAATTCATGATAGCATTTATTACATACTTTTAACAAGAATGGTCACTATCATATATTCCAAAGGATGTCACAGCTAACCTGTTTTCTTTGGAAGCATCAATGTTATATATCTTAGTATCCACAACAGCTTCCCACCTAATTTTGTGGAGTGCTTCCTATTCAATAGGAAGTGTTTCTATTCAATAGGCTCAGTGTTCAGTAATAAAATGTAGTACTTCATTTAGCTAAGTAAATAAAACAATTATTTTATATTTCCTTGATATCAATTGGAGTACATAAAAATCCAAGTATGTTTGAAGAAATGATTTAAAAAATATGGAAATGTATAAATTACTTATATTTTTAAAGTGTGTGTAGTGTGTGTGTGTGAGAGAGAGAGGGAGAGAGAGAGAGAGAGAGAGATTTGTATGGGTGCTTGCATGTCAGGGCATGCATGTGAAGGATAGTAGAAAACGTAAGGGTTCACTTTCATAACCCTTTTTAATGGTTCCAAGCATTGAACTCAGATCACCAAGTTTACACAGCAAGCACTGAGCCATCTTACTCCTTTCTCTGAAAACAGGATTTAAGTCTTCCATCCAAAGTAGGCACAATGTAGTCCTTGCTAGATTTCTCTATATCCACAGGTTTCAAAAGAAGAAAAGTTGGTATCTAGACTAAACCCTATGAAAATTAAAAAAAAAAATTGTTATATTTATTTTCCCACTTGAAATTCATGGCAGGAAACCATTTCTTTGTTGACTTCATGTTTTCATGTTCTTAATCACATGATTTTAGATTTTCAATATTGATTATAGGTATTTTTCTATATTTTGTTTACTTCAATTAAAGGCCATTACTCTATAACTCTATTCTTTTTTTAAAATGTATTAGATATTTTTCTTTATTTATATTTGAAATGTTATCTCCTTTCCTGGTTTCCCCTCCAAAAAACAAGCCCTATTCCCTCTCCCCTCCCCCTGCTCACCAACCCACCCTCTCCCAATTCCTGGCCTTGGCATTCCCCTACACTAGGGCATAGAGTCTTCATAGGACCAAGGGCCTCTCCTCCCATTGATGACCAACTAGGCTGTTCTTTGATACATATGCAGCTGGAGCCCTGAGTCCCAACATGTGTACTCTTTTGTTGGTGGTTTAGTCCCTGGGAGCTCTGGGGTTACTGGTTAGTTCATTTTGTTGTTCCTCTTGTGGGGCTGCAAAGTCCTTCAGCTCCTTGGGTCCTTTCTCTAACTCCTTCATTGGGGAACCTATGCTCAGTCCAATGGATGGCTGTGAGCCTCCACTTCTTTATTAGTTGGGCACTGGAGGAGCCTCTCAGGAGACAGCTATATGAGGCTCCTGTCAAACATCACTTGCTGGCATCCACAATAGTGTCTTGGTTTGGTGATTGTATATAGGAAGGATTCCCAAGTTGGGTAATCTCTGGATTGTCTTTCCTTCAGTCTCTGTTCCACAGTTTGTCTCTGGAACTTCTTCCCTGGGTAGAAGTTCGGGCTTCTAAGAAGGATCAAAGTATCCACACTTTGGTTTTCCTTGTTCTTGAGTTTCTTATGGTTTGTGGATTGTATCTTCAGAACTTTTAGACTAATATCCACTTATCAGTGAGTGCATACCATGTATGATCTTTTGTGACTGGGTTACCTCACTCAGGATAATATTCTCCAGATCCATCCATTTCCCTAAGAATTTCATAAATTCATTGTTTTTTAGCTGAGTAGTACTCCATTGTGTAAATGTACCACATTTTCTGTATCCATTCCTATGTTAAGGGGCATCTGGATTCTTTCCATATTCTAGTTAGCATGTAGAAGAATGCAAATCAATCCATTCTTATCTCCTTGTACAAAGCTCAAGTCCACGTTGATCATGGACCTTCACATAAAACCAGATACCCTGAAATTAATAGAAAAGAAAGTGGGAAAGCCTTGAGCACATGGGCACAGGGAAAAAATTCCTGAACAGAACACTAATAGCTTATCTCTAAGATCAAGAATTGACAAATGGGACCTCATAAAAATGTGAAGCTTCTGTAAGGCAAAGGACACTGTCAATAGGGCAAAAAGGCAAGCAACAGATTTGGAAAAGATATTTATGAATCCTACTTCTGATAGAGGGCTAATATACAATATATACAAAGATCTCAAGAAGTTAGACTCCAAAGAACCAAATAACGCTATTATAATTGGGGTACAGAGCTAAACAAAGAATTCTCAACTGAGGAATATGGAATGGCTGAGAAGCACCTAAAGAAATGTTCAACATCCTTAGTCATCAGGAAAATGCAAATAAAAACAACCCTGAGATTCTACCTCATACCAGTCAGAATGGCTAAGATCAAGAACTCAGGTGACAGCAGATGCTGGAGAGGATGTGGAGAAAGAGGAACATTTCTTCATTGCTGGTGGGATTGCAAGCTTGTACAACCACTCTGGAAATCAGTCCAGCAGTTCCTCAGAAAATTGGACAGAGTACTACCTGAGGACCCAGCTATACCACTCCTGGGCATATACCCAGAAGATGCTCCAACATGTAATAAGGACACATGGTCTACTATGTTCCTATTAGCCTTATTTATAACTCTGTTCTTAAATTGGGTCTGCCATTTGTTCTACAATCAAGAAGCTGTTTTATGGTGAATTTCAAGTATGTTCAGTTTAAAATGTGATTTAGGGGTTCAGGAGGTGGCTTAGTGAGTAAATTGTAACATAAACATCAGGACCTGATTTGGGATCTCAAGCACTCACCTAAAAAACATGGAAATATAGTGGCACATGCCTATAAACCAGCACTTGAGAGGCAGAAACAGGAGAATCTCTGGGTTTGTTGGGTAGTCATTCTAGTACCAAGTTAAGAGGGAAATTCTTTTTCAAAAAAAAGCTAGAGAATTCATAGGACACCTGGGACTGTCATCCACATGCATGATCATACACTTGCACTCAAACCTTTACACACATACATACACAAACACACACACACACACACACACACACACAAAGCTAATAAAAAGTTACTGTATTCACCATCCTCCAGATGATTGAAAATCATCACATATAGTAGGATCTTTCTGTAGCTTGAAATCTTATCCTAAATTATGATTTGTAGGTTTGGAAACAGTAATTAAATGAGTAAAACAACTGCAGGAATTAACTGTGAATAACAGGAGAATAAATCTGAAGAAAAACCCAACCATATTTGCTGTTTTTATTTTGATCAATGATTTCTTGAATATGTCTTGTATTAATAACAAAATTTTGTCTGGGAAGATAGCTCACCAAGGTAAAACCACTGCTATACAAATATAAGGACACATGCTCAAATCACCAGAACCCATTTATAGGCAAACTCCGTAGTAGCCTGCCCACATCTTTAATTTCAGTGCCCCAAATGGAGATATGATGTGCAGACAGAATTTCAGGACAACTAGTCTGCCATTCCAAGCAGCAAAGGAGAGACTACACATTGGTGAATAGAGATCTCATGTCAAGCACAAAGAAAACAAAGACTAGCACTTGTGATGCTCTGTCTAGCACATGAGCACCATGTGTATACACCTCTCCTCTGCATTCACAGGATTCTTCATGAGAAATCTGAATGGCTGGCATTTTCACTGGAAGTTATCAGTCACTAGAAACACTTGAGCCAGTTAGTTTCCCTCCCATCCTAAAGTGTGATACTTGATGAGAGTGATTGTTTCCATAACAACAACTGGTATTTCTGAGTCCTCTCTGTGATCTTCTGAAGCAGCCTTCAATTTCATTTGAGTTCCACCCCATCAAAAGTAAAGTTTCTATTTGAAGACAAGAACCCTGTTCCTCAGGGAGACTTAGATGCCATTGTCCTTGGTTAAGAAAGAAGGGCTTTATACTAAGCCAGGGTACCTAACACTAATCCAAGCTTAGAATTATTCTACATTCCTTTCTTTGTTTGGTCCATCACTGTATCTATGTGAAAATGTCAAAATCATGACCATTAGCACTACCGATGTTGGCTTTTATGAGCCTGTGGGAAATACAAAAGAAAAACAATGTAGTGTATTTCCAATTAGTGACCTTTAGAGAGCCTTTTCATTTGATCTTACTGAAGAAGCCTTAAATTTAATGATTTCCAAAGAGAAATAAGTTCAGGAAAATTGGTACCACAGAGCTGTTTGTTTACAAATGAATATATGTAACGTAGACATAAAACATCCTGTACAAGGACACTGTATGTCATTTACACAAATGAGCTTGGGAAGCTATTATTCCTACCTAAACTTTGAGTTTACCTAATTGATGATATCAAGAATAATACAAAGGTATGTGTTTATTCTTGAGAGATTCAAAAGGGAGCTATAGTTCAGCCCTCTACTGGATACTAAGTATACTTTGTAGTTCATATGGCTCATTTGTAATTACCATATTCATGCACTCACATGTGTATTTTATATTTACTTATAAATAATGTACTCACTCACATCCTATTTATTTATCTTTAACTAAAATATTTTATAGTTCATAAAGTGGAGAACCACAAATAAACTCAATTAATTTTGGTCTCAAACAAACCTAATGATAACAAGTTTTAAATTAAGTTGCCCAAGTGCAATCTATACTGCATATATGCTTTCTTCTTCCAGGTGTTATATTTTGTGGTTGTTGCAGTTGCCAATTTGTTGACAACATTTCATAGTGAGGCTATTTTTTGAGAAAATGGATATTTTTAAATTTTCTTAAAATATTAATAACCTAGCAACCCCAGGCTCACATGCATGTGTGAATTTATTGGCTAAACCAGATTCCTCTTTAAAAGGGGATATTCTCCTTAAGATCCTATAGTCACCACCTGGCTCACTTCATGCATCCAAATCAGCATATGTTAATATAAATTAGCATATGCTAAAGGAGATCCCTGTAGGACTATATTCAAATGCATTCAAGAAGGGATCAGCAAAGCATGCCTCACAGAGCCAGTATGTTTGTAACTGTGAACTAAGGATGGTTTAGACACTTTTAGAGAGTAACGTAAAAAAGAACATGACAAAAATTTCTGTAAACAACATTGTCAGGCCCACATGGACCACACACTTCTGTTTATCTCTGCTTCTAAAGCCAGATCTAGGCAACAAAAGATTGCCTGAACTAAATGTTCATTTCAACTGTTTGTTTGAAGCTGACAAATGAGTTATAAATGCTAAGTGTGACTAAGCAGTGTTATTTTCGGTCTGAGCTTCAGAGAGGTTCTTCAACAGAACTGTCTGAGCAGAAGGAATGGCTGAATGGCTTTCTGGATAGTAGATGCTTTGGAATGCATCAAAAGGCAAGTTCAGGGCCTGGGGAGATAGGTTATTCTTACTGGTAAAAATGCTTACCTCACAAGCTTGAAGACCTTAAGCAGGACATGAAGTCCCAGTGTTCATGTGGTGAAATCAAACATGGACATAAGAAAACCCTAGAAGCTTGTGGGTTAACTAGCCTGACATACACTTCAGTGAGCCATAAACCTAATTCTAAACATGGGAGAATATGAGGACACACATTAAAGTTGTCCTCTGACCTCCAAACATACACTCAGGCATGTACACACACACACACACAAACACACACACACAAACACACACAAATACACACATAAAATAAAGAATGAAAGCAAGTTTGTAAGTGTAGTGTAGATTTTTGTGCATGCTACTCTTTGGGGGTAAAGATCCCCAAGAAGGCTAAATAGATAATATAAATGAATAGAAGGAACCTAGAAAAAAACTTCAATAATGAAAATATTACCCAAATGCACTAAAACACAGAGGAAGCAAAGTAAATGGGCTGTGTTTACCAGCCAAATGGATCCATGCATCAGTTGAGCTGACACTCATAGGCTGTCATTTCTGGTTTAGAATCATGATCTCAATGAGTCAGGTAGAAGCTCTGTGGGGGTGATTTAATCCATCTGCATTTCATAATCAACTGAAGAAACCAAAATAAAGTCCACATTTAATTAGTTTGCTCTGAGACATGCACTTTAACACCTAGCTCTTCCAATGCAAATTTAGGGCTCTTTTTATTAGATCCTCTGTGATTCCAAGGACATTTTCCCCCCCTGAAGAAACTAATAAAAATCAGTTGCCTGGGTGATTCTGAGTAGCATACTCAAAGGCAAAAGTCTAGCATTGGTAATCAGTTTAATGAACATTTATAAGTCTAATTGTAAATGCATTTTGACTCATGCAAATAGATGCCGTATATCTGCCAATAATCTTTCAATGTTGTCAGGCATGGGTGATGTCTGGGGAAGAATCTGCTGAATTATCAGTAATACTCACAATAGGCCATTTTGTGTGTGTGTGTGTGTGTGTGTGTGTGTGTGTGAGAGAGAGAGAGAGAGAGAGAGAGAGAGAGAAAGAGAGAGAGAGAGAGAGAGAGAGAGAGAAAGCAAAGGCTATGGAGAAGATTTTTAACTGAGATTTTTCTCCTTCAGTAAGTTTAACTTTTGCTTACAATTTTAATCTTAGAGTTTATTTGTTTTTTTTAGATCACCCTGTCACTATGCTTTATTAAAATACTAATTGATTATTATACAACTTTTCAGTATATCAGATCAGATGTGTTGCTTGGTTGCATCTAGTTGGGCAGTAAAAGAAATTCCTACCAGTGACTGGATATTTAAAGGTGTTCCCTTCAAGCTAGAAAATTAAGGGGAAAGACAGAGGACCAGAGGGGAGGGCTAGGGAGAGGAAAGGAATAATTAACTGTGTAATAATATTCAGTATTTGGGCCAGCTAGGGACTCTAACTGTGTGTGATAAAGCTCTCCTAATTTTTTTTTCACTACAGAGA
This sequence comes from Mastomys coucha, assembly GCF_008632895.1. Taxonomy (NCBI): domain Eukaryota; kingdom Metazoa; phylum Chordata; class Mammalia; order Rodentia; family Muridae; genus Mastomys; species Mastomys coucha. The sequence continues at coordinate 20,514,609 of NW_022196891.1, read as the reverse complement.
CTTGGAGAAGTAATTTAAATTTTGAATTCAGAAAATTGCCTGTAAATAAAGTACCATTCCATGGCATATACCATAAAGCTTATGTATCAAGGAAACAGAAGATTAGATAGCATAGATAAAAGCTTTTCAAGAAATCAAAGTGAACCAGGAGTTTTTAATAAAGTATAAACATGTTGATTAGGGGCATTAGATGAGTATGTAGGAAAAACTATGTTAAAAATGTATGAAAAACAGAAAAAAAAAAAGAGCTGATAAACACTCTCAACACCAACAAGAACATGCTGGAAGCTTTCAGGGTACTCTAAAAAAAATGAAATCCTGCTGAGATCAGACAGAATGGGAGTAAATTAGGAGGCACCAGCTTGAGACATCTATGAAAATGATTTCTAGTATACAAAGAGATGATCCTGAATATTTATATACCAGCACCAGTCATGGAAGTTAGAAGCAAGGTCTGATAGACAAAATGCATGGCATTGACAAACAGTATCAATATTTTGGGATGCCATGAAATCCTTTAAGAAGGTTACATAGAACTGTTTATGTTAATGTTAAAGCAGTAAGTATACAGGTGATACATGTAATAAACATTAACTGAGTGTTTGTCAGGTATTAGGCCCTATTACAGGGACCTAGAGCCAAGAAGCCCAAGCAACACCTACATCCTTAAGCAGATGGTCCAATGAATGGGGTATTGACTGCCATTGTTGCTGTGATGCAAATATTTAATTTGGCTCATAACTGACAGCTATAGCCCATCTTGGTTAGGGAGGCGAGACCACAGAGCCTGAGGATGCTGACCACATTACATGGAAGATGAGAGCTGTGAAGTCATGTTCCTTCTTAGTTATATTTCTCCTTTGAACTGGTCCAGCATCCCAGACACTCATTGTGAGTGTGTGCATCTTCCCACCTCAGTGAACACTATCAACACATCAACACCACAAACATATCTGTCTCCAAGGTGACTGTTAATTTTGTGATGTTAACAACCACACTGATATTAGTCATGTATACATGCAAAATAACACATTTGCAGTTATAACTGTGAACTCGTTCTGAAAATAAATATGTGGCTTTGTGAGAGAAGAATGCAAAAGCGAAGCTTTCCTATCCAGGAAAAATCACAACTCTGAAAGATGAAGATATTATGAGCCAGCTCTATGAAAGTATTTATATTTCCTTGCAATTTGCTTGAGGTATAGTAGGCTCATATTTTTGAAACTCTAATTTTTCAGAGTCTATGGTTGATTATCAACCTGAGCAAATAGAAATACTGTGAACACAATCCTTGAACTCTCATATAGTACTGTGGCAAGCAATCTCATTCTCAGGTACAAAATGCTTAATAATTTCAAAATGACATTCTACTGAGTTCTATCTGTGATGGAGTTTATTAAAATGCTCATTTTGACTAATAGCAGTTGTATCAAGTCAGTAGCTCCAGTAGCTGTTAGAAGAGCCACAATTTAATTAAATTATCTGGAAGGGGTAAATTGATTTCAGAGCAAAATCACTTCTTTCAATTTACCTTTCTAGACCTCCGATTTTACTTGTTAATTGGGTTACCTTTGTATATTGAATTGTAGTGGTTAACACTCTTCACAGCATATTTACTAAGACAAAACAAGAATCTCCAAATCAAGGCACATAAGTTTTGACTACAGACATAAATATGTTTCATATACATGTAAGGGTAGAGAGCACATTTAAATTGCCCTACTCCTAGGATGATCTTATTTGTTAGACACAGTAACAGACATTTAGCATTTTCTTATTATGAATATAGGATAAAAATGGGACTAATCTTCCTAACATCTAATTTTATATTCTCGCTTAGTGTCATTTATGAAGTGTGCATTTTCTTCTTTCATCTCATTATAAATTATAAAATCCACGCAGATTATTTTATGTAGACATGACAGGTATAGAAATTTAAAGTGCTCTTTAAGTATTTACATATATGTGTGTATGTTAGTGTTTGTGTATGTGTGTGTGTGTGTAATGTTTATGAGCACTCGAGCACAGGTGTCCACAAATATGAGAACAAGATTTTGGATTCCCTGAAACTGGAGTTAATGTTGGGTGTGAACTGTTTAATATGGGTGCTGAGAACTTAACTGGGATCCTCTGGAAGAGCAGTACACACTCATAACTGGTGCACTCCCTCTCTAGTCCTGAGGTATCACATATTTAATAAAAATGTAAAAAAGCAGTGTGTGTTCCCCTCAATGCAGATTAATGTATTTAACAGTAAGATAACCAATGTGAAGTTGGTTTTCTAAATGCATAGAATCATTTGGGAATATTTATGTTGAAGTCTAGGAAGAAGCTGAACATCCCAGCTAGGATACAGACAATTCATTTTCCTGAATGAAATGTTGGTAACTGCTTGGAGGTACTACATATCAGAATCACCCATTTTAGTGAACCATCATGAGCGTTTGTCTACAGCATGTAATGCCCACCACAATGAATACATGGGGCAGGCCCTAAAACCCCCTTTGTTTTTCTCTTATTCTCTGCTTAGTTCAAAAGTTCTTAGTAGACATGCTGTTTTTTTGTTCAAGTGGATTTTTGCTTCCCAGACTGTCATATAAGCAATTGTGAAGCAATATGTTAATGGTAGTGGTTGATACTTTTAATAGGACATATTTTATGTTCCTCCATGGTGCAAAACACCAGTAACCCAGTTCCTTTAATCAGTGGATGCCATCTGTTGTAAAGTTAGATCATAGTTGTTTTAGGCATTTTATATTTTTATTTGTGGGTAGTATTTCTGCTATAGATACCCATACTCTATTTACTTTATAATTATTATTTTACTTTGGTCAATATGCTCATGTATAGATTAATAAAATTTGATGTGCCATCTCAACATATGCATACATCACACGCAGGCTACTTCAGGAGATTTATTTATGCCTCTTCCTATCATGTTTTTATTGTTGAAAATTTGAAGTCCTAGTCCTTTATAATATATATCATTGGTTCACTATCCCATTTTGAGATTACATTTGTGTAGAAATGAATATTCTATTATTTTTTGTTTTTCAAACTTTCCTTTGTAAGATTTATTTTATGTAGATGTGCACACACTTAAGTGCAGCTGCTTGTGCAAGTCAGAAGAGGGTGTTGGATTCCCTGCTCAGTACAGATGTTAGGAACGAAAGTTGGTTCATCTGCAACGGGAGCAAGGACTGAGCCATCTTTTGAAGACTTTACTTTCTTTAGGAATGTGTTCTAATAAGTTTTTAGAAAGAATGAACATTCTTTACATTCTATATTATTTGTAAATATTTACATTTTACTGGGTACTGTGTTTAATATCAAAAAAATCAGGAGAGGGAGGATCTATTAAAACTCCAAGATTGAGAAAGATTTGATTTGCTTCAGTCTTCTGAAGTACTTTTGTTTGGGGATCCAAATTAATGGTTAAATTGGGCCCCACAAATGCACTCTAACTTTCATTAGAGCTCACTGGAGAAGAGGAAAGTATTTTTTTTTCTCCTGTAATTCTCCCTTAGGGATTTAAAAGTGCTGGCAAACACTACACAAGGACAGGGCACGTTTGTTTCCTGAGTCTGGCAGGTGTCTGTGTGGATGTAGGCCATGCACCTGCTCTCAGAGGCTTGCACAGATCTCTTTGCTGTCTGCTCTACTGATGGTGTGACCATGATAATCCTTTGATATCCCCGAACAGAATCACACTTTGCATATTAGTAATTAGAGTCTATTGCCTAACGTGGGCTGTGGACTCCTTCCATCCCCTTGGTGGAAGGTAGTGCTGACAGTGTTCTTTTTGATCTTGTAGACTTAGGTTAAACTTCTTGCTGCTTCTAGTATAACAAAATGGTCCATGACTCTTTTCTTCTGAATGAAAAAGGGCACAGAGTTCTATGGACTCTGAGCCTAGGACACAAACTCTACACCTAGGTTTGATAAGGTAGGTTTTGATAATTTAACAGGATGCTTTCCAAATTTCCTATCAATTTCTTTTTGTATTAAGTTAGTTTCTGGTGCTCTGACAATCTATGGCGTGTATGTGTGTGTGTGTTTGTGTGTGTGTGTGCAGTGTTTTCACACATGCATGAATGGATGGTAATGTTTGTGTATGTTTGACGTCAGAGGAGGACATCAGATGTCTTTATCATGCTTCACGTTATTTCTTCAATACTGAGTCTCAGGGAACGTGGAGCTAGGCTGGCAGCAAGGCCCAGAGATATGTCTATCTCTGCCACACATAGCTATTGGGTTGTAGGCACATAGGTAGATATGGATGCTTTTGTGTTTTTCTAGATTTACTTATCTTACTGTGTTATTGTTTTGCCTGCACATACATATGTGCACCGTGTGTACCTGGTGCCCATAGATGTTATAAAAATAATGTTTTAGATTCCATAGAATGAATTGGTAGTAAGCCCCCCATGTGGATGTTTGTAAGGGAACCTGGTCCTTTGCAAGAGCAACAAGTGTTCTCAGCCTCTGAGCAGACTCTCCAGTCTCCATGCCTGGTTTTTAATAGGAATGCAGGGGATTTGAACTCACATTTCCCTCTTTTCACTGATACCCTCTCTATACTTTTAATTATTATAACGTTGATGTTCTGATGGTCTCTTCTGGACTTACTGACTCCCAGTATTCCAAGTTTCCCAGTATATTGTGTTTCCTTTCTCCTCTAAACATGGGGAAAGTTGTCATGTGACCTCTGAGAAGAAAGACATTCTCCTACTAGGAAGCATTCTGGGTAATTTACATTATGCTTTCACAAGGCAAAGAAGTTAATTTTATTCCTTTTCATAAGCACCACAAAAGTCCTCTAAAATGCATATTGAATGAAGTGAATGCTCTCATTTTGAGCTCTAAATCTGTGTACACATTAATATTTTCCATAATCATAACAGCAGCTGCTGTTGATCCAGAAGTCATTGTGTGCTGGCCTCAATGCTGAGTCACCATTGGCTGCCTTCAGTTTCAAACATATCCTCAAGCCGAGAGCTAGTTAACTGTAGCTATTCCATTTCACATCCAGGCCAGGTTGAATTTCAGGAATGTGACATCGTTTTATAGTTTGTGATACCTAGTAAGAGCACTGGGTCTGAGTCACCCTGATAATCTTAATCCTAGTTCCGGGTTGCTTTCTTAGTATCTATATTATTATTGCTATTACTAATATCTGTGAGTGCAGGACTTATATTTCACAATATACATCTGGGGGGAGGCATCCAAGAAACACTCTTGGGAGTTAACACTGCCCTTCCGCCACAGCTGCCAAAGATCAAATTCAGGATATCAGGCTAACACAACAAGTTCTTTGTGCTTTTACCTGCTGAGACACTTCACTGATGTTAAGGGTAGATGTGTATGCAATATATGCGAGTGGACTTAAAAATAACAAAACTAAAAACAAAAAACCAACCAGGGTGTATCTTAAAGACTTACAGAGAGAAAACAAAACAATTGGTATAGAAGAGCAAGTGATAAAAGGTGTGTGTGTATGTGTGTGTGTGTGTGGTTTTATGTGTGTGTATGTGTGTGTGCTTGCTCACATACTGTCAACTGAAGCTATATGAGATTTACTATCATCTCTGATGATTATTTTTGGGTTTGGGAATCAAAGTCTGATTCTGTACCCTTTCCAGTACTTACATTAATTTAAAGAGTCTTAAGTAATTTTCATGGTGGAGTTTAGGTTTCCTGTTCATGTGCTTTCTTAAGATCTGCCTTTGGAGTGTGGTCTTGGGGTGTGCTATTTCTTCTGGTAATAAACCACTCCTTGTCCCAAGCTTCCCTCTGGTCCATGTAGAGCTGTGCAATGGAGAACCTGGAGAAAATGCCTCTCTATTCCCACTTCCTTCCCTCATCCTTTCTTGTCTCCCGTGTTACTCTTTATGAATGGGATGCAAGTGTTTATCCTAGGGAGTTCATTTTATACAAGTTTTTGAGATTCTGAGTCTCCCTTCCAGAATTTCTTGCAGCGCAAATTCAATCACTGCCAAGAACAGTCCACAGAGAGCCTGCCAGCAATGTAAACTGTCTGGGTTGGCAAGCTCTGGTGGATATGAACTTGATGCTGATCCTGGGAGGGTCTGCCTGTGTCTTGCTTACTCTTGGAAGGATCATACACCTTGGCTATGTTTCATGTAGGAATGTAGTTACTTATGTCCCAACTCCCATAGTTACACTGTCTCTGCTTTCCCATTTCTCCCCTCTTCCTTGTGTGATATCACATGGACATTAAGATTTGAAAGCTCCTGATGAGAGCTATAACTCAGTGCTAGCCATCAGAAGGGAATGGGAGAGATCCTTGTACATCCACTCAGTCTTGAAACAAGAGATTGATTTTCCTAAGTGAAAACACAAATGGGGTAAAAATGGCTGCTTTCTCTCACATTCATTTACCATAACTTTTAGTATTCAGGGCAGCATGTATTGTATTTTTTGATTCCCATATTAAGAAGCATTCTGTCACAATTTTTCTCTCTCTGAATTCACAGGCATGTACGTACATCCCCCAACACGTGCTTGTGCATGCACACACACACACACACACACACACACACACACACACACATGCACACACACAGGGACACAGCCCTAATGGGTATATGTGTGTGCGTGTATGTTTTTAAAATAAATAGCATACGGTGGACTGGAAATATGGCTCAGCAGTTAAAAGCACTGACTCTTCTTCTTCCAGAGTTCCTGAGTTCAACGTCCAGCAAGCACATGCCAGCTCACAGCCATCTGTAATGGGAATGGATGCCCTCTTCTGCATGTCTGAAGACAGCCAAAGTGTACTCATATAGATAAAGTAAACAAATCTTTAGGAAACAAGAACAAAAATAGTTAGCATACTCTTCTATGCTCTATGTCCTTTTTATTGTCTGTTCTATGAATGTGTGTGTGACTTCTTTCATGACCTACTACACTCATCTGACATAGGTCACGTCTCACAGCATTGAAGTAGGAAAAGCAATAAGCATGTGTAGTGTTTTGTTTTTTTTGTTTGTTTGTTTTGGTCTGAGCATGTAGCAAGCAGCTATAAAGGGACAAAGAGCCAGTAGCACACAGAGACAAGCAGCAGACACAACAAAGCATCGTCACAGGGGAAGGATAATTTTTTTCAAGATTTTAAAAACAATACTTTTGTATGTTTATTTCTCTATGTGTAGGTGAGTACCTGTGGAGGCCAGAAAAGGGCATTGAGTCCCCTAAAACTGGAGTTACATACAGTTGCATGCCTCCTGACATGGATACTGGAAACAAACCTAGTTCTTTGCAGAAGCCGTAAGGGATCTAAATCCCTGGGCCATCTCCTCAGCCCATGAGTTTAATTGGCTTCATTTATTTAATGCGTGCGTATGTTTGTGTGTGTGTGTGTGTGCTTGTATGTGTGCTTTACAGTATTAGTCAGAAACAACTGTAATAACTTGATTAATAGAGCATATAAAGGTACCAAATGCAGCACTATCAACTGGAGGGTTTACAAACATGAACCAGAAATCTACTGGAGAAACGGACACAGTCAGCTGGAGCTTCCAATTGCATTTTCCCTACGGGTTTGGACTTCCCACTTCTGTTTCCCTTTGTGGACTTTTTTATACTATCGGATAAAAAATTGTATGTCCTGGAAATGTTTTCTTCTCTTGATGGTCGTAGAGACAACGTATCTTTCAGTACCCAAAGCTACTTGCTTCTCAAATCCCTTAGAGACCCAGGGGCAACATGACCTAGAAAAGGGGATTTGGAAGGAAACTAGAGAGCATGTTCATGCTTCCAGAGTCCACATTTTGCAAGCTTAAAAGGCACATCAGAGTTTAGCAACATAGTTTAAATTATACTCCTCAGTCCAGTTAATTATCAGGTCATTAGCAGGTCTTTCCTAAAAGTGGTCCTAAAATTTTTCGATATCATAATTCTCAAAACGAGTTAAATGTACTATAATGTTTGAAACACCAGGGAAGTTTAGAGGTAAGAGAAAGGGCCATTGTTGAGCCATACCATTCTCTCCTGCTTTGTGTTGGAAATAGGGAGAGTTCTCTCTCTGTGTATTTGTTATTACTGAAAAATTTTATGGTTTTCCATGATTATGATAGCCATCCAGTGTTGTCTCTTATAACCACTTTGGCAGTTAGGAACATGGCTCAATGTTCTTTCTTTGTTTGTTTTAACTCAATGGATCCCATCCTTAGCACCACATAAAAAATGTTGGCTGTGATGGTACACACACTTGACTCCTAGTGATAAAGAAGCAGAGACAGAGTGGGCTCTGGATCTTGCTACCAGCACAGCCTCCAGCAGGCCACTGAGATATCTTCAAAAGAAGCAGATAGACTGACTTTCTGTGGATGATGTATGAGACTGAGGAGTCCCTCTGACCTCTGCATATACATGCTTACAAACCCTTTCTCTCTCTCCCTCTCTTCCCTCTCTCCCTCCCTCCCCCCCCCTCTCTCTCTCTGTCACACACACACATCCTCATTTTTAAAACAAATATGAAATTTATGGATGTAATGAATTTCCACTATTTTTCTCAATCCAAATTAGCCATTATTTCCAGTATGTGGGCTATTTATATATATGTTTAAGGTTTAGTATTCATCTCATCCCAGAATGGCCTTATATTTTCCCAAAGATGATCAGGATAGACAGGAAGAACTTGACATGGAAGACAGCCTTTACTCTCAAGTTGTAGCTGGCGCCCCCCTGTGGCCTCAGGGGGTAAATGTGTGCTCTCACCAGGGTGAGAACATGATCTTCAGACTCAATTAGCTTTTCCCCAGTCTCCTTCTTTGTAACAGGAAAACGCTAGGGCTTTCCTTGTTCTATTCTTATTTTTTTTTAGCCTTTATTGTACACTTTTAATTTTATTCTCAGTGTGACCTCTTAGATATCTACAGAGAAAGGCAAATAGCTGTAGAAACTTCTGTGCAAGAATGTGCAGAGAAATAAGCTTCTCTTGGCAGGAACAGTGGGACAGATACACTTACTGAGAGCACAGACTATTTCATGTGCCACAAGGACAGGAGCAGAATGAGATGGTGGCACAGGCAATAATAAGGATGTGACCTCCTGTTTGTAGGTTTGGTAAAATAATATTCAGTAGTTACTGGAGTATTAATAGGTTTTTGTTCTCTAATTACATGGAGTGGGTAGAAGGAAGAGTACTTGAGGCACACCTGCCATCCAAACACTAGAGAAGAGGAGGCTGAAGGATCACCCTCAGCTGCATGACAAGTTCTAAGGCTAAACACACACACATACATACACACACACACACACACACACACACACACACACACACACACACTACTTGATGTCCTACATTCTCAGATTCATGTTTTTACATATTAATGATGTAACACAATATGAATTTATTCAGCAAATTGCTGTATGTAGACTTTGTGGCTTGCAATAACCAGTAACAGAGCATCCATCACTCTCCTTTTCCCATTGCCCTTGGCTCTGTCTGTGGCAGGAATTATGGTGCGGGCATCTGTGTGAGAGCATTAGAGGATCTTCTTGTAAGTTCTTCACACTTCCTTTGGCATTTCATTATGTGTATTTGACTTTGTACAATACAAACCACTTCATACTTTGGTATGCAATTGTGCTGATTTTAAATTAATTTTCTCTTAATTTGTGGAACTTGGCCAACTCCCCCAATCTTTCTTTACTATAAAAATTTGTCTGGAGAATGGCAGTAAATCTATGTCTTGGATTTGTAGTAGAGATGTTAATATTCTTAAAACAAATCTATTGGATGGTAAGAATGTGACATGAAAGTATTGGGAAGCCTGTCCCTTTCAAGGCTCCAGAAGAAAGAGGAGGAGTAAGAGCCCTTAGCACACAGACTAACTGCAGCAGGTTGTAGGATGCTGCTGTTGCAATTTACATCAGTGGTGGCGTACCAATGACCTTTTCGCTCCCTTTTCCTGAGTACAATCAGTATTATGGGAAATAGAGGGAAATTAAATTCCCAATGTAAAACTTCTATTATCATGAATTTGGATCCATGGCAAAGGCTGGTAAATTTCTTTTATATTGACTTTGTTAGGAGTTTCTTGGGTTTCGTTAATTTTTCATAACAACTGATTTTCTGGTGTTAACTGTGGTCCTTGGATTTCCTACCTTCAACTTGTTGCATTAAATTAAAGTATTTATTACAATATAATACATGCCACCCTGAAACACTCAAGACTAGATATGCAGCTCAGTGGGAAGGAAGCTTGCTCACCATGCTGGATGCCCTGGGTTTGATCCCCAGGACTACATTAACTAGGTAGGGTATGCACACATGTAATGCAACACAAGCTAGCAAGCATGTGAGGGCAGGTGCATCCTTTCTTGCTGCTGGTGAGAACATAAACTAGGGCAGCAATTGCATACTGAAAATAGACCTAACGTAGGATCCAGTGCTCTATTGCTCCTGGGTACGTGCATCTAGAAGTCACATAAATAAGGGTAAAATAGAGTACTTCCATCAAGATGGAAGAAACATTTTAAAAAATTCTTCATATGGTCTCTAACATATTATTATTGACTTTTATTAACATATCCACAGGTAGGCAATGCCCCAGGTGAGGGATGGGGCCTCCAATCCATCTAAAAAAATTTTAACCCAGAATGGTTCCTGTCAAAAGGAAATACAGTGACAAAGAGTGGAGCAGAGACTGAAGGAAAGGCCATCCAGAGACTGCCCCACCTGGGGATCCATCCCATATGCAGACTCCAAACCCAAATACTTTTGCTGATGCCAAGAAGTGCTTGCTGACAGGACACTGATACAGTTGTCTTCTGAGAGGCTCTGCCAGAGCCTTACCAATACAGATGTGGATGATTGAGCATGGAGACACCAATGGAGGAATCAGGGGAAGGCGTGAAGGAGCTGAAGGGGTTTGCAACCCCATAAGAACACCAATATCAACCAACAAGATGCCCGAGAGGTCCCAAGGACTAAACCACATATAGCTTCAGTTGCATATATAGCACAGGATTGAGTTATCTGGCATCAATGGGAAGGGAGGCCTTTGGTCCTGTGATGGATCGATGCCCTAGTGTAGTGGAATGCCAGGGTGATGAGGTGGGAGTAGGTGGGTAGGGGAGCACCCACACAAAAGCAGGGTGGAAGAGGTGGGGATAGGGGATTTGCAGAAGGAAAACCAGGAAGAGACATAACATTTGAAATGTAAAAAAATAAAATAACCAATAATTTTTTTTAAAAAAATTACAAATGAATCAAAGTTAAAAAAATATTTATGTTTGTATAAATGTGGCAAAGGAGATGTTAGAATTAAGAATGAGCAAAAATACATTTATGGTATTAAAAAAAAGGGTCTTTGGGACAAAAATGGCCTAGTATGATGTTTTGAATGAGAATTGACACCTTCAGCTCATATGTTTGAATGCTCAGTCCTCAGGAGGTGAAACTGGGAAGGATTAGAAGGTGTGGCCTTATTGAAGGAGGTGTGCCACTGGGGGCTGGGCTTTGAGGTTTCAACAGGCCTATGCAATTTTTAGTGTCTCTTTGACTAGGGTTTTTGAAGATGTAAGGTCGCCATTACTGCTCTAATGCCTTACCTCCCTGTCTGCATTCCTGCTGCCATGTTCCCAGCCACAATGGTCATGGAATCACCCTCTAAATCTGTAAACCCTGAATAAACTGTCTCTTCCTTAAGTTTCTTTGTTTGTGGTGTCTTTGAGTAATACAATTTTATAAAAAAAATTAATTTTATTTGTACGATATGCTTGGGTATTTTGCCTGCCTGCAGGGATATATATATATATATATATATATATATATATATATATATATATATATATTAGGTGTATCTGATATAAGTGGAGGTTGGAAACTAGCATTCGATTCCCTGAAATGGGAATTATGAGTAGTTAGTTGTGAACTACCCTATGGGTACTAGGAGCTGTACCTTGGTCTTCTGAAAGAACAGCAAGTGTTCTTAACCAAGTTAGCTGTCTCTCCAACCCTGTTTGTCAATTCATAAAGGTAACAATTTTTGAATATTTCAAACAGTGAGAATTGGTGTGAATGCATTGTGCTTTCATAAAAGCTGAAGAAAAGAATAGAAAATGCTAGTCCTGTATTTCATTTCTTGTCATTTTGTTTCTGCTTTAATGAGCATGGAAACATGCAAACCAAGTGAGCAAGGCATGAGTTAAATATTTTTCCAACTTGCATTCTGAAAGCACCTGTTTCTTTAGTGTGGACTATAGATGATCACCAGCCCAGATACTGTGATATAGCAGAAGCATGTGGCTTTGTGGCTGACATTTGTATGACTGGGTTTGGCCTTATAAAAGCATCAAATACTAAAGATTCTTCTGGCCTCACTATGAATATCCCAAAGGGACAGACATTAAAATATGTCATTAATTGAGCTTATGACTGAACTGTGTAAATCACTGCAGATATAGCATGCTTTAAAAATTGACTTTTATTAATTTATGTTTTTCATATAGGTATACTATATTTAATATCTTTCCCATTTCTTCTCCCTGCAACCGCTCCTGTTACGTTCTACTCAGATTCCTGTCAAATCCATGATCTCATTTTTATTAACTCTTATTGTTATATATATATATATGTATATATATATATGCACACACAATTATGCAAATTAAATCTGTTTATTAAGTTTAGTGTTGATTATATGCATATTTTAGGGCTTATATTTGGTTTTGGATTCTTCTCTCAGTAATTGTTCAGTGCTTGAAGCTCTTCACCTAAGGGTTCTACCCACTGAGCTTGGTATTGTCATTATTCAGATCCTGGTTAGGATCAATTTGCTGAAGGTTCATGGGTGTAACTCCCTTGTCATATGTAGACTCTGGTAGTAGGTGTCCTGGTCCTCTAGCTCTCACAATCTTTCTGTCCTCTCTTCTATGATATTCCCTAAGACTTAGGTACAGGCGCTGTGTTGTAGATCCATCAATGGGAGCTGGATATCTTACCTCTCAAATGTTCTCTGTATTTTGACTAGAAGATTGTTGATTTGGGGCAAGAACTACATTCACCTATGGGTATAACTCTACAGATTTAGACTAAATTTAGAGATTATACTGGTCTGGGAAAGGAACAGTAGTAGGTTCTTCTTCAGCTGTGGGTGATTGTTTATTTTTATTTTTTAATTAAATAGTTATTTTACTTATTTATAATCCAAAAGTTGTCCCCTTCCAGTCCCCCTTCATGGAGTTCTTCCCTTCAACTCCCCAACCCTTTGCCTTGGAGAGGGTGCTCACCCAGGAATTCCCCAACCCAGGGGCATCAAGTCTTTACAGGATTAGGTTTATCCTCTCCTACTGAGGTCAGGCAAAGCAGCCCTCTACTACAAATATTCCCTAGGGCCTCAATGAACCCATGTATATGCTCTTTGATTGGTGCCTTAGTCTCTGGGAGCTCCCAGGGTTCCAGGTTAGTTGACATTCTTGGTCTTCCTATAGGGTTGTCATCCCCTTCAGTTCCTTCAATGCCTCCCCTAACTCTTCCATAGGGGTCCCAGACCTCTGTCTCATGCTTGACTGTGAGTGTCTTTGTCACAGTTAGCTGCTCGTAGGGTGCCTCAGAGGATAGCCATGTTAGCACCTGTCCGTAAGCACTTCATAACATCAGCAACAGATTCAGGCCTTTGTGTCCCGTTCCCCAATGAGATGAATCCCAAGTTGGGCTGGTTACTGGACCATCTTTCCTTCAGTCTTTTCTCCATTTTTATCCCTGCTGTTCTCTTAGACAGGAACAATTCTCGGACAGAAATTTTGATTGTGATTTGGTAACCCCACCCTTCCAATGGAGGCTGTATCTATGTACTGGAGGTGGACTCTGCGAGTTCCATCTCCCTACTGTTGGCATTTTGGCTAAGGCATTGAGTCCTGAGGGTCTCTCACCTACAATGTTTCTGGTACTTTCTATAGGGTCCCCCCACATTCTACCCCAAGAGGCTGCTTATTTCCATTCATTCAGCTGGCCCTCTGGGCTTCTCTCCTGTCTCCTCTATATCTGATCCTGTTCCCCCTTTCCACTCCCCTCCCCTCTCACACCTAGGTTCCTTCCTCTCTCTGCCTCCCATGATTATTTCCACCTCCCCCACCCCTGCCTTCCTAATTGTTAAGCTGCTTATAGTTGGCGAGTTGTGTCCTAGGTATTCTGTGGTGTTCTGTACTATTTTTTGGCTAATATCTACTTATCAGTGAGTACATACCATGCATGTCCTTTTGGGTCTGGATTACCTCATTCAGGATGATATTTTCTAGTTCCATCCATTTGCCTGAAAATTCATGATGTCCTCATTTTTAATAGCTGAATAATATTCCATAGTGCAAATGAATTACATTACCACATTTTCTGTATCCATTCTTCAGTTGACAGACATCTGGGTTTGTTTCCAGCTTCTGGCTATTACAAATAAGGCTGTTTTGAACACAGTGGAGCAAGTGTCCTTGTGGTATTATGGGGTATCTTTTGAGTATATGCCTGGGAGTGGTATAGCTTGGTATGCAGGTAAAACTATTTCACTTTTCTGAAGAACAACCAGATTGATTTCCAGAGTAGTTGTACCAGTTTGCAATGCCACCAGCAATGGAGGAGTGTTCCTCTTTCTCCACATCTTCACATTTTTTTATCTTAGCCATTCGGATTAGTGTAAAGTAGAATCTTAGGGTAGTTTTGATTTTCATTTTCCTGATGACTAAGGGAGTTAAACATTTCTTTATGTGTTTCTCAGTCACTCAAAATTTCTCTGGTGAGAATTCTCCATTTAGCTCTGTACTCCATTTTTAAATTGGGTTATTTGGTTTTCTGGAGGTTAATGTTTTGAGTTCTTTATACATTTTAGATATTAGCACTCTATTAGAGATGTATGGTTAGTGAAGATTCTTTTCCCAATCTGTAGGTTGTTGATTTTCTTATAGATGGTGTTCTTTGCCTTACAGAAGCTTTTCAATTTCATGAGATTCCATATCAATTCTTAATATTAGGGATTGAGCCATTGGTATTCTGTTCAAGGAGTTTCCCCCTGTCCCAATGAGTTCGGAGCTCTTTCCCTCTTTGCCTTCTGTTAGAATTAGTGTATCTGGTTTTATGTTGAGGTCCCTGATCCACTTGGAATTGAGCTTTGTACAAGGTTATAAATATGGATTTATTTTCCTTCTAGATGCAGGCTACAAGTTACATGCTTTCTTTTATCTACTGTATGTTTTTGGCTTTATTATCAAAGATTAGGTGTCCATAAGTGTGTGGGTTTACATTTGGATCTGCAATTCTATTCCTTTGATCAACCTGTCTTTCTTTGTACCAGTACCCTGTGGTCTTTATCACTATTGCTTTGCAGTATAGCTTGAGGCCAGAGATGGTGCTTCCCCCAAAAGATCTTTTATTGTTGAGAATTGTTTGAGTTATCTTAGGATATTTGTTTCTCCATATGAAATTGAGAATTACTCTTTCCATGTCTGTAAAGAATTGTGTTGGAATTTTGATAGGGATTGCATTTAATCTGTAGATTGCATTTGGTAATCTTTCCAATCCATGAGCATAAGGGATCTTTCAATTTTCCGAGGTATTCTCAGATTTCTTAGAATTTTTATAATATAGATCTTTCACTTGCATAGTTAGAATTACACCAAAATATTTTATATTATTTGTGGATATTGTGAAGGGTGTTGTTTATGACTTCTTTCTCAGCCTGCTTATATTATAAAGAAGGGCTTCTGATTTATTTTAGTTAATTTTATATCCAGGCTCTTTGATGAAGTTGTTCATCAGCTGTAGTGGTTCTCTGTTAGAATTTTGGGGGTCATCTATATATCTTATCTTACCTGCAAATGGTTATATCTTGACTTCTTCCTTTCCAATTTGTATCCCCTTGATCTCCTTTTGTTGTCTTATTGCTCTAACTAGAACTTTAAGTACTATGTTAAACTGATAGGGAGAGAGTGGACAGCCTTGTCTCATTCCTGATTTAAATGGGATTGCTTTGAGTTTCTCTCCATTTTATTTGATGTTGGGAATTGGTTTCCTGTATATTGCTTTCATTACGTTTAGGTATGTGCCATGAATTCCTGATTTGTCACAGGATTTTTACATGAACACATGATGGGTTTTGTCAAAGGTTTTTCATCATCTAATGAGATGATCAGTTGACTTTTTTTACTTGAGTTTGTTTATACAGTGTGTTACATTGATGGATTTTTATATACTGAACCATCCCTGCATCCCTAGGTTGTAGCCTACCTGATTTTGGTGAATGATGGCTTTGATATGTTCTTAGATTTGGCTTTTGAGAATTTTATTGAGTATTTTTCATTGATATTCATATATTAAATTGACCTGAAGTTCTCTTTCTTCGTTGGGTCTTTGTGTGGTTTAGGTATCACAGTAACTGTGGTTTCATAAAATGAATGAGGTAGTGTTCCTCCTGTTTCTATTTGCGGAATAGTTTGAGGAGTATTGGTATTAGATTTTTAAAGGTCTGCTAGAATTTCTGCACTAAACCCATCTGGCCCTGGGTTGTTTTTGTTTTTGCTTTTTTTTGTTTTTTGTTTTTTTGGGGGAAGGTTTTAAATGACTACTTCTATTTTCTTAGGGGTTATATATGGGGGTGTTTAGTTTATCTGATCTTGATTTACTTTGTTACATAATATCTGTCTAGAAAATCATCCATTTTTTTGGTATTCCAGGTTTGCCAAGTATAAGCTTTTGTAGTACGACTTAAATAATTTTTTAATTTCCTTGGCTTCTGTTGTTACGTCTCCCTTCTCATTTCTAATTTTGTTAATTTGGATACTATTTCTGTGGCTTTTAGTTAGTTTGGCTAAGTGTCTATCTCATTCATTTTCTCAAACAACCAGCTCTTGGTTTTGTTGATTCTTCGCATTGTCTTATTTGTTTCTAAAAGCTTGTTTTCAGTTTCTACTGCTTCTATCCCTCTTGGGTGTATTTGCTTCCTTTTGTTCTGGAGCTCTCTGGTGTGCTGTTAAGTTACTAGTATAGGATCTCTCCAATTTCTTTATCAAGGCACTTAGTGCTATCAATTTTCCTGTTACCACTGCTATCATTGTGTTCCATGAGTTTGGGTATGCTCTGCATTCATTTTCATCGAATAATAAAAAAAATATTTATTTTTTCTTTATTTCTTTATGGACCAAGTTATCATTGAGTAGAGAGTTGTTCAGTTTCCATGAGTATATGGGCTTCTGTTGTTTCTGTTGTTGTTAGTTGTTTATATTAGTCTGTGGTGATCTAATAGAATGCAAGCGGTTATTTCAATCTTTTTCTGTTGAAGCTTGTTTTGTATCTGATTTTTGGTCAACTTTGAAAGATGTCCTGTGCTGAGAGGGTATATTCCTTTGTTTGGTGATGAACTGTTCTGTAGGTATTTGTTGAATCAGTTTGGTTCATAACTTCTGTTAGTTTCATTGTGTCTCTGTTCTGTTTTGATATTACCCCACTGGTAATAATGGGGTGTTGAAGTCTGCCTCTATTATTATGTATGGTTCAATGTGTGTTTTGAGCTTTAGTAAAGTTTGGTTTATGAATCTGGGTTCCCTTGCATTTGGAGCACAGATATTCTGAATTAAGACTTCATCTTGGGTTTTTCTTTGATGCATACAAAGTGTCCTTACCCTTTTTCTTTTGATTAATTTTTGTTGAAAGTCTGTTTTATTGGATATTGGAATGGCTAATCCAGCTTGTTTGAGACTGTTTGCTTGGAAACCTTTTTTCTATTCCTTTACTCTATCCCTTTACTCTGAGGCATTGTGCATCTTTGTTGCTGAGGTATGTTTCTTATATGCAGCAGAGTGTTGGATCTTGCTTTTGCATCAAGTTTGTTAATCTGTGTCTTTTTATTGAGGAATCAAGTCCATTGATGTTGAGAGACATTAATAACACATTACTGTGTCATTAGTTCCTGTTATTTTGTTGTTGGAGATGGTAGTGTGTGTGTGTGTGTGTGTGTTGTAAAATAATTAATATCTTGTGTTTTCTTGGGTATAGTTACCCTGCTTGTGCTGGAGTTTTTCTTCTCATATCCTCTGTGAAGCTGGATAAATACAAACCTATTTTTGAAAGTTGGTTTTATCATAGGATATATTGGTTTATCCACCTATGGTGATTCAGAGTTTTGCTAGGTAATAGTCTGGGCTTGCATCTATGATCTCTTAGGGTCTATAAGACATCTGTCCACAATCTTCTGGCTTTTAGAGTCTCTGTTTAGAGTCAGGTGTAATTCTGATAGGTATGCCTTCATATGTTACTTGGCAAATATTCCTTATACCTTTTAATATTCATTCTTTGTTCTGTACATTTAGTACTTTGATTATTGTATGGCAGGAGAATTTTTGTTGTTGGACCAATCTATTTGGTGTTTGATAGGCTTATTGTACATATATGGCCATCTCTTTTTTAGGCTAGGAAAGTTTCCTTCTATGATTTTGTTGATGATTTCTAGCCCTTTGAACTAGGAATCTTCAACCTCCTTTATTCCTATTACTCTTAGGTTTGGTCTTTTAGTTGTGTCTGAAATTCTCTGGATGTTTTAGTTTAGGAACTTTTCGTTGGCATTTTCTCTGACTGATAAATCAATATATTCTATGGAAACTTCTATGCTTGAAATTCTCTTTTCCATGTCTTTTATTCTGTTGATAATGCTTGCTTCTGTAGTTCTTGTTCTATTTCCTGTGTTTTCCATCTCCAGGGTTGCCTCGATTTGTGATTTCTTATTTTATTACCATCTTTAGGTCTTAGACTGCTTTTTCATTTTCTTCACCTATTTTATTGTATATTCCTTTATTTCTTTTATAGATTTACTTGTTTCTTCTTTAAGGCCTTCTCCTTGTTTGAATGGGCTTTCCTCTATTTTTTAATGGAATTTTGTATATCCAATTTAAAGGCCTCCATCATCTTTATGAGATTAGATTCAAGGTCAGAGTCTTGCTCTTCAAGTGTGTTAGTGTATTCAAGGCTTGGTGTAGTAGGGCCGCTGAATTCTTTAGTGGTAAATTGTATTGTCTACTGTTAAGTTCTTAAGCTTGCCCTTTACCATCTAATAGTTTCTGGTGTTAACTAGTCTATGTGTCTCAGATTAGAGCAGGCCTCCTCAGAGGCAGGTAGAGCTTTGTGTCCTAGGTTAGAGCAGGCCTTCTGGGAGACAGGCAATGATGTTTCTCTGGTTAGAACAGGTCTCTTGTGTCCCTAGTCAAAGGAGGCCTCCTGGGAGACATGCAGAGTTTTGGGGTATGTAGGCATGCTAATCCTTCTATAATATAGGTAGAAATGTGGACTGCGAGGGAAATGGGACTCCAACAGAGTAGAAGAGATGCCACTTCTGCTGGACTCTGTGGGGTTCCAGCTGGTGTGGGTATTGAGGCAGGAGTCTTACCTGTGTCCCTGGTTAGAGCTGTCCTCCTGTGAACAGGCAGGGTTTGGGCTTGGAGAGGGGAAATGCTGATCTGCCATGGGTGCAGATTGTTTAGTAGTACCAGGCCTAGGCTTGAGAGATGGCTCAGCATTTAAGAGTACCAGCTGCTCTTCCAGAGGTCCTGGGTTCAATTCCTAGCAACCACATTGTAGCTTACAACCATCTGTAAATGGTTTTGATGCACTCTTCTAGCATTCATGTATACATGCAGACAGATAAATAAATAAATAAATAAATAAATAAATAAATAAACAAATAACCAACCAAATAAATGGTAACATCTGCCCTTAAGTCCAATTAAATTCTGTTGCCTACCACAAAATATAAGGATGAGTATTGTACTTTGATGCTTGCTCTTTTATAGATTATACTATATTGCTTTGTGTGTGTGGGGTTGACTATAAGAAATTATAGTTCTGTGAGCAGGACATCCAGACATGTTACATTTACACTCTAAAACAAAATCAGACAATACCTGAGCTCTCGTTTCACTTATCTTTTATTAACTTGCACAAATCATTACCAGGTAAAGTTTATGAGGATGTGCATGTCTCTCTCATTGCCACTTCTACTCATTTCTAATAAAGTTATACATTTGCCCTTATTTAACCTTTCATTGATTTTTGTTTCATTTTAACATTTTTTAAAATAATTGTGTTTATACATACAGATGCAATTGCGTAACTGTGTGGGTGGAGGTGAAAGTAATACTTACATGTGTCAGTTTTCGCCTACAATGTGGAAATAGGAATTGAACTCAACAGACTTGTCTGTAATTGTCTTTGCCTACTAAGATGTCTCCCTGGCTCCTAACCATCGTCAATTACTCATGAACTGTCAGCTATTTATGAATAATAAAGTTGATTAGTATAATTAGTATAAGTCTTAGTGACTGTACATCCTATTGCTCACCTGCTGTCCACTGACACCAGAGCTATCATTTTTCTATCACCAATCATAACGTCCTGAAAAGAGCAGGCACTTGGGAAGCAAATCACTCAAGTTTTGCTGTGTATTATTTGCTGAGCATTTTTTGTTTGTGCCAACTGCTTTATAATTTCCTTTTCTTCACCTATATCACACGCATGCTTCTGTTCTTCTTTACATTTCATCTAGACTATTGTCTAGGTATGATAGATGCTGTAATAGGTAGCCATTTTGCTTTCATGGCTAAGCCATTTCAGGACACAGATTTGATCCCACTGAGCATTATCTTTGATGATCTTGGGAAGGACTCTACCTGGAATATCTCATTAACCATTTTAAGGCTGGAGCTAAAGATCACTGGCCTTGGATAATACTGTGGGTTTTCCCGTGCATTGTAGTGTCTATTGCCAACCTCTGGGTAACTCCACTGTTTACTATTGAACAAAATGTTCTACATCCCCAGTGTTATTTTCAGTGAGTTTCAATACCACTATATGGACTGTGCATCACATAGCACTCTGGAACTTCACTAATCCTGTGAATAGCTGTGGACAGTAGAACACACAATCACTCCAGTAAGTCATTCAGCAAGAGGGAGATTTTGAATATCATTAAACATAAAAATTGAATCTCACTATTCTAAAATTAGTTTGTTTTCAAGTGAGCATCTTTCAGGCTCTCTATTCAATATACATCTGTTACTTATATTATGTGCAAGCTTACCTCTTGGAGCTAGTTGATTATGGTCTCTTAATTAAAACTAATGAGATTACGAGATGGCTCTGTGGGTAGAGGCCATTGCAAACAAGCTTGACAAGCAATCCGCTTATTTAATTCCCTCCACCCACATGGTTGGTGGAGAGGAGAAATCTCTCAAGCTTTCCTCTGTTTCTTCTGTTACACACAAACACATACATCCTTGCCTGAGGGAAAGAGACATGCACATCCTCATCAGCTTTATTAAAATTGCTGATGATTGGTAATGACTTATGCAAGTTAATGAAAGGATGCTAAAAATCAAGATACATGAAAAGAGAGCTCAGGTGTTATCTGACTTTGTTCTATAGTGTAAATGCAAACTGTCTGGATGTCCTGTCCATAGAACTACAATTTTTTATGTCAACATACACACACATACACACACACTATATGCTCATATGTATAAATATATATGCATATAACAAATATATACATATAATATATATTTTGTATTAATATATTATATATAAATTTACATTAATATATTATACATATACAGATACACACACAAACAAACAAACACACATTCTATGTTATTTTAGTGTATACACATGTCAGTTACATGATAAAAGAGATATGGTTCCCAGGAAATTGTGTTGATATGTCTTATGATTTAAAAATTTAACAGTGAATGGAAAAAAGAAGACTTATATGGCGTGTGTTCAATTCTTGAGCAGTATCTATGTAAGAGGATCATATGACTCCAAACTGAACAAATTAAGACTTACTGGAAGTAGAGAATATAATGGAAGATAATGACAAGAGTTGTAGGATGTGGTCATGCTGTGATACTGTCTGGGAGAAGAAAGAGAGGTTTCTGATCTTGCCCTACTTGTTCTAAAGCATTTGTCTTTTAGTTCTTGCTATAAGAGGGAGCTATGGTGAAATCCCTACACAGGAAAATGGGCGCAAATGCTAATGAGGCCATACAATTGGTTTTTAAGGAGGATGGTGTTGAAGGCTAGGAGGAACATATTAAGTACCCACAAAGAACACTGAGTCTGCAAAATTTATATGTGAAAATAAGGCAAAGGGGTACCATAATTCTGTATATTCCCATATTCCTATGTCTACTGTTTAGTGAAAGTTATATAGCCTTATAAATTTCATCCTTTGGATCAAGTTGTACCCAGACTTACCATATTAAGTCACTTTGATACATTTCTTGGTTCCATGGCAAAACATTTGACAAAAGTTTGTGGAGGGAGTTGGGGCTTATTTTGGCTCGCAGTTCAAGGGCACAGTCATAATGGGGAGGAATGTGTGACTTTGGGAGCATAAGGCAGAGGATCTCATTGCATGCCAGTTAGTGCCACGGGCTGGGTTTCTTCGGGGACCCCTTGTTCCGTGGGGGGTGGTCCCTGTTTGGGTGCCACCTGCCATACAGGATGGAGGCTACAGTCCTCCAAGATCAGGAAAGGGTACTAAAGCAAAAGAAGATTGAAAGTCTCTTAAGAACAGGTGTACCCCTTCCTGTTTGCACCTGCACTTGGAGCCAACTCAGGGCTCTGACTCTTCACCCACTCATACAACACCCAGAGGAAGCTTGATGCCCAGGAGCTCTGACACAGCAGGATCTCAGGTGAGGCACCAACCTCTGCCCAACTACTCTGTGTTTAGCTTTTGGGCCCCACTCTCCTGCGGCACCTGACCTTGGCCCCTGTGGAGCCTGCACCAGAGGAGCCGAGGTGCTGTGGGCTCCAGGGCAGCAGCTGCGCCTCCCATACTGGGAGCAGAGTAGGAGAATATGAGGGGAAGTCTTTTTCGTCTCAGTTCTCACAGCACAAACTCAGCTGATCTGGATCTAAAAATGAAACGAAAGGACGAACCCACGAAAGGGGCGACAGGACTGAGTCCTCCTAGACAACAATATAAGGGACCTGGTTGGGGTATCTCCCCAGCAGGAAAATCTTGTCTTGAACCTCCTCAGCTTGGGAATCTTTGTGCTTGAGAGAGGCAGGGCCGGTTGGACCTGTATGTAGATGGAGGGCTCTGCATTCTGTGGAAAGAACATAAATACACCCCCTCTTCTCGAGGTGATTAAAACATCTGGTCCTTTTTAGGCTCCAGTTAAAAAATTATTACACTTTACCTAGGCATATTTATGCCTTGTTGTAGGGTGCCATCCTTGGCATCCAATTAAAAAAAGTTTTATAAATAAAAAGCAATGTTTTAAACAATGTGCACAGGGATAAGTTAGGAAGCAGAGAGAAATGCTGGGGCTTGGCTCACTCTCTCATTTTTCCTTTTTATTCAATATGGGTCCCCAGGCCATGAATGGATTGTCCACATTCATCGTATATCTCCTCCCCTTAGACCTCTCTGGAAACATCTCCCCAGACACCGCTGTGGATGTGTCTTTTAGATGATTCCAAACCTAGCAAGTTGGAAGTCAAGATGGACTTAGAATGATACCATGTCCCTTTTGCTATCAGCTGGTGGCAGTGATTGTGCGTGCTCATCGCGACACAGTTATGTGAGATACTAATGCACTTAGCTCTTTATGGACCTCCTCTAGGTGCTGATGCATTCTCCCAAGGAGGTCATAGTCACTCTCGTCTCTGTAAAGCATTGCCCTGTGCTTCGAGGGTCTTTTTAGATATTTCTGTAAGGCAGCTCTTAGCTTTTTATTCTCTTTTATGCTTCGGTGCAATTTTCTGTCTCTGGGACTCAGCTATATGTCCCACAGGAGAAAGAATGGCAGATGTGTTAAGTGCTTGGCTGTGAGTCACAGCCCACCTTTCTTTCATTCAGAAATGACTCCTGTTTTGAGCTACACTTGTCTACGCTGGCATTCTTTTTTTCTTATAGGACATTTCTCATTAGGGACTTCTTGTGAGTGTAATTGCAGACTTTCCCGCTGAATGTCAGTTCCACTTGTTAATCAAAGCCACAGAAGTTAAAGCTAGGGAGATGACTTAGTCTGAAAAATTACCACCACACATATATGAGGAAATGATTTGGATCCCTAGCACCTATGTAAAAGCCATGATTGAGTTCAGGTTGGATAAATGAGTGTGTCAGAAAGTAAGGTGGAAGTGTAAATGAGAAGACACAAGAGATCAAAGTCTGGCTTCTGTGCGCATAGGTGTACAAAACCCATACATAAAAACATGACACACACATATACATACCACACACTAATGCAAACACTAGCAAGCACACACACACACACACACATGCACACATGCACACATGCACACATGTGTATATATATATAAGCTAACATATTTAAGTATATATGGTATCAAAGACAGCAGTACCATGATTAATTACACAATGAATGGTGAATTATTATATTAACCCAGTTCAAATCTTGTCGGTGTTGAATTAAGTAGAGGTAGCCTGACAAAGAAGGAAAACCCTGCTGATTATAGGAATGAAGCAGGATGCTACTTCTATAACATCTAGTAAAGAAGGTCTTCTATGCAAAAGTAAACCAAAAGAAATGTGGAAAACTATGAGGATTAAAAATACAGGAAGACATAGATTCTTTTCCCCCTCTGCTGGAAGTGCAGCTTAAAACAATGAATTTCTAGCCATGATTAAATCTGACAGAAGTCAGGGAGGAAATCACAACGTTGAGCAGAGATGGAAGACTGGTAAAAGGAAGGTTTTAGTGATTTCTTGAAAGCCACAGAACAAAGGATACAATTTGAACAGTGAACAACTTCTTCCACATTATATCAATGTTTCTGTAAAGTGCTTTATTGGGAATCTAAGTGTAGGTTTTGGTAATTTCATTCTGCTCAAGAATAAAACTGTTGTTTGTTCTCAGGTTCATTTTTTTTGAGGCGATAGATCAATCTTAAACATGTAATATATGAAATAAATACTGCTGTAGATATATACAGAAGAATATTATGAACTTTCCCTTTTATTTAATTAGTATGTTTAAAATAATAACTATAATGCTTACTACTACAAAAAAGGTAGTGAAAAAATCAGAGATATTATGTCCACATCTACTAAAAATGTATATTTGACATTTGAGTTGGGCTTATCAGAGACATTTTAAAATTTAGAAGGGCATGGAGATGTGTCTAGGATAGTAGGATGCTTTCTTTACTAGTAAGCATGGAGTCTGGGTTGCACACATAGCATTATGTAAGCTGTATATGGTGGTGCACTCCTCTAATCATATGTTGGGGAAGTAAAAGGAGATGGCTCAGGAGTTCAGAGTTATCTTTAGCTATATAGTGAGTTCCAGGCCAGCCTGGGATACATGAGATTGTCTCAAATAACTGATGCAGATAAAATTATAGAGCATTACAAGTAAAGGAAACTTCATAGTCCAAAGGCAAGGAGCAGTGAACCATGAATATAGGGTATACAGCAGTTTATTTTTATTATGTTAGAGTAATGAGAAAAGTTAATATATATATGTATATATATTGTATATATATATATATATATATATGTATATATATATATACATATATATATATATATATATATATATATATATATATATATATAGAGAGAGAGAGAGAGAGAGAGAAAGTCATTAACCACTATGGTAAGGGATTGAGTTTTATCTGAAGTGATTTTGTTGGGCAATATTAAACCATGTTGTTATAGCATCTAATCTAAGGCTTTCCAAAGCAGCAGATACCAAAACCCTAAAGTTATATCTTCTTCCCTTTAAAACAACATCTACAGAAGCAACTGGCAATTCTAAAGAGTAATGACCAAAGTAAAAGGAACTTTTATCTTTTTAAAAGTGTTACTCAGTGGAGGTTAAGGGAAAATGGAAGGGAGAGAGGGGGGAAGGGGAGGGGAGAGGGGAGAGGGAAGAGAAGAGAAGAGAAGAGAAGAGAAGAGAAGAGAAG
>NW_022196891.1:20484949-20488648 GCF_008632895.1 Mastomys coucha | reverse complement strand
GGAACAATGATTTTTCTGGACCATGAAGTTGCTAAGATGAATGGTTTAAACACACACACACACACACACACACACACACACACACCACATCACACTAAAAGAGAGAAAAAGAGAGAGGGAGAAAATGACACTTTCAAACTGAATATATAGTGCATTTAAAACAGTTGTTTATTCCTATAACTGTCCTGATTTAATTAACTTTAGGCAATAGTTGAGTTTCCAGTTCAACTTGTTAGAGATGTTTATCGTTTGAGCTGATCAAACACTAGAGTGACGGCAGGCATGGGCTGTGTTTGACTTGTGCCCTCACTATTTGAACAATCCCTAAAGACAGTGGGTATATTTACTCCTTTTCTTCTTTCTTCTAAGCACCATGTACTCACTACTTATGAATGTATCACAGAAGCAGGTTTTCTTGCTTGCTTCAGAAGTAGCAACTCATTCTAATCTATCTAATCACAGTGATCTCATTGTATCTGTAAAGCTTTGCCTCCAAGGTTTTCTGAGGTTACCAAAATCTCTCCTGGAACAACTCCTTTATCTACAGTGGAATCATGGGTAGGGTAAAGTACTTGCCATGCAAGAATAAAGACCTGAGTTCAGATCCCAAGACTGGATGTTAAGCTATACATGGTAGTGAGGCATTTTGCATATCTATCTGCTGATATCAATAAAGGGCAGGTGTGTCAATGGCATGCCTACACTTGAACACATATCACACATGCACAGGTATACACACATATTTAAGAAAACAAAATGGGACTGTATTTTCATATCTTCATATAACTAATGTACTGGCTGGTTTTGTGTGCCAACTTGACACAGGCTGGAGTTATCACAGGCTGGAGAAGGGAGTTTCAGTTGGCAAGTGCCTCCATGAGATCCAGCTGTGGGGCATTTTCTCAATTAGTGATCAAGGGGGTAGGGCCCCTTGTGGGCGGTGCCATCCCTGGGCTGGAAGTCTTGGGTTCTATAAGAGAGCAGACTGAGCAAGCCATAACAAAAGCAAGCCAATAAGAAATATCTCTCCATGACCTCTGGGTCAGCTCCTGCTTCCTGATCTGCTTGAGTTCCAGTAATGACTTCCTCTGGTGATCAACAACAATGTGGAAGTAAGCCAAATAAACCCTTTCCTCCCCAACTTGCTTCTTGTTCATGATGTTTGTGCAGGAATAGAAACCCTGACTAAGGCAACTAATGATTAATATGTCATTTCTAGATTATTTATAATGCTTAATATTGGGTAAATATCTGCAGGTTGTTCCTGTCATGATAATTTAGAAAATCTTAAGAAAAATTATACATATATAAGAACAAACATTTTTTTTCTGAACATTTCTCCTCCAAAAATGATTGACTATGTACATAGTTGAGGAACTCAGAGATATGGATGGCTGACTCTGTTTTGTAAAGCAGTTATTTACAGAGAGCCCAAGCATGCTAGGTTCCTTACCTCTGATCAGTAAACTTCTTAGTAACACCTGGTGAGGTAGATTTTATAATTTAAACATGATCGGAAACAGATCTTAACTTGGTGGTAGATATCAAGATTAAAAGAATATTTTTGCTAAAAGAAGTAACAAGGAACATATGAAGCCACAAGCAAACATGAGTAAACAGAAAAGATGAAAAGAATGGAACAGAAATAGAAGGTGATTGTCTATCTCCTGTGATGAAGCAGCCTCTTTAGTTCATAGTTCCATTTCTGACGGATGTCAAGGCAAGAACTTCTTTCAACACATTATATCCATAGGCAGTTCGAGAAAGGAAATGGATGCTAACTATACTCAGCTCCATTTTTCTTTCATATTGTCTAGTACTCAAAGTCAGGGGAAGGCACTGCCCACTTTTAACCTGAGCCTTCCCACCCCAATTGATGTAAATAATCAATAAATCAATCATAAATCAATCTCCTCCAAGCATTGACACAGGTCAGACTGGCCAAGAGAATTCCTCTCTGCCCAGGTGCCTCTAGATTCTGTCAAGGTATGTTCCTTTTAGAAAATAAGGACCCAAACCACCAATGGTCAATTGTGATGCCATGTGGTCTCTGCTCACAGGCCCTTTATATTGGTTTTGGTTCTTGGAGACATTTACAGAAAAAAATATTGATTAATGTGTCCTCCTCATTTACAGCTTGCATTCTAACTTTGTAAATTTGGTGGTATGTATTAGCAACTTAAATATTTACTTGAAAACCCTTAATTTGCATTGAGGGTCAAGCATTTTCCTAGTCAAGCCCATTCTCATAACTCCTAAAATTACCTAGTGGATAATAGTGATGTAGGTAACTTTTATGAAAAATTGTGAACTGAATTTTAATCAAGGATCAAAATTATAAAAATGAATGATAAAATTGAGTGCAGTGGATATTGTCCCAGAAGGTGAGATTTCAGGTCTCCAAGATTAACAAAAGAATGAAAGCAATAGGGAATTGAGTAACTTCTGAAAACGTAGTATGTCATGCCTTCTTCCCAATGGTTTTGGAAATAATAGTCTCCGTGGTTGTTGTGGGGAAGAACATTGGGAATAATATAAGCTAGAGACTGGAGAAATAGTTCTGTAGTTAACATTCACTGCTCTTGTAGGGGACCAGAGTTCATTTCCCAATACCCATGTCAGGTCACTCTCGGCCATCTGCAACTCCAAGTCCAAGGAGTCCCCTGCTCTTTTATGGCTTCCAAGGATGCCTGCTCATGCTTGTAGATACTCATATAGACCCTTCTATAGACAAATTATTTAATTTTAAAATTAACATCTAAAAATAAATCATAGAAGCTAGGCTGGGGATCTACCTCAGTGGTAGAGTGCATGTGGAGCCTGTGTAAGAACCTGAATTGAATTCCCAGCACCATGAGGATGATGATGACCAGGATGAGGATGAAAATGACAACAAAGCCTCTGATGATGATAAACAGGGGTCAGCAAAGACCTATACATACTCACCATTGTAAACAACTTGTTTCCACTGTTTTATCCCCATTGTAATCAACAACTGTTTGAAACACTTCTTCCCTCTCTCATTTCCAACAATATAACTAAGAAACCCTCCAAGCATTCACCAAGAAAATCTAAAGAGGAGATGTGACTGACCTGCTTTATTAATGAGAGTTTTAAACTGTGCTGCGATTGGAGAGTCAGGCTGGCACCGTGAGCTGTAATAGCACATATCCCCTAACACCCTTATCCATACTGGAGATATGTTTCTCCTGCCACCCTGCTAGAGGTCTACAGGCTCTCTGTTGATCTCTAAATTCAGCCACAGTGGAAGAATGAGCTCAATATAATCCTCTTATTCCAAAGCTCTTTCTTGAACCCCCAAGTCCGCCCAATCTTAGCTCTAAGTCTCGTCAACCTATATCAACGGGGCCTAATTGAAGTGTAAATTGTATGGTGGAGAAAATGAAACACATGAAGAATAACAGAAGAGGACTATGCAGTAGAGGCAGTACTAGAGAGTAAAAAGGAAGTGTGTTGAGATCTCTATGCTTAGCTCATGTTTTTCCTGGGATTATTAATTAGCAAATCCTGATTGGATGAAGAAACCCGTAACAGACTGTAAGAGATTAGGAAGATGGTATGAGTTGTTCCTACCTTCAGGTTGTTGCTAAGACAATGCTCAATGTTGTCTGAAAATATTCCAAGCTATTCTCTTCTCTCTTTCTTTTTTAAATTAAAATTAGTGTGTGTGTGTGTGTG
>NW_022196891.1:20483350-20484939 GCF_008632895.1 Mastomys coucha | reverse complement strand
GTGTGTGTGTGTGTATGTGTGCATATGCCAGTGAAAGTTAGATGTCAGATCCTCTGGACCTGTAACTACTGGCCATTCTGAGCCACCACATAGCTTTTAGGTACTGAGTTCCAGCCTTTTGTAAGAAGAGCAAGAAATGATAGCTGTCAAGCCACCTCTCCTGTCAGTCGCATTCCAAGCTACTTCAAGTTGTCAGGGTTAGATATGTGGCTATCTCTGCCTAAGTGTATCAAGTGTTAGGCACTGGGCAGTCTTACCTTCTGACTAATACTGAGGAAACTAATATTGAAAATTGTTAAACATTGTTTATATATACAACAACCTCCTCCTGCCTATACCCTGTTCATTAAATGGCATGCACAAATAATGTGTGAAGAGAGCATAAATTGATCCCCACAGAGTGCATTATGTCATAAATTAGAGGGTTAATGCTATCTAAAAAGGCATCTTTCTATTTTATTCAGAATTTTTTTTCCTTTTTCTAATAATATACAAAGACCAATATTTAATAGTTACTATGATCTAAGCTTTACCAGAAATCCTAATTTAATGTTCAATAAGCTGTTGATTAAGTTATATTACATTTGGCCATGACAGGTGAGAGTTATGTCTAAAGAATGACTATTACTTAAATGGTTTGGATAATTGCACATTTCTAACCTGATTTCCAAAGGCTGTTGACCTATAGCCTTGTGGATTTGATTACAGCAGAAATCACTGGTTATAGCTGAGTTGAATTTCAGCTGAGTGGTTTGAGTGCCCCAATGCACCAGTGTGCCATTGAGGTTCTTAACTTACATTCTCCTTAGAGAGATTGGTTTTGGTGTGTAAGGTATGGCCTTCTTCCTGGTTGATTCTCTCTGCTGAACTTTCTGAAGGATGAATCTCATATAGTTCTTGTTTGGGCCTTAAGCAAGGAGTGGTTTTACTTGAATTTTGGATTTTACTATACAAATTAGTATATTCTGCTTAACCCATAGAAATGAATTTTGTCTAAAGCCTAAAGTTGAGTGATTTCTCTAGTGATGTACATTTTTATTTATTTATTTTTATTTTTTATTAGATGTTTTCTTTATTTACAATATCTCCTTTCACAGGTTCCCCTCCAAAAAAAGACAAAAATAATAAAATAAAAAAATCCAAAACTAAAACAAACCCTGTTCCCTCCCCCTTCCCCCTGCTTATCATCCCACCCCTTCCTGCTTACTGGTCCTGGCATTCCCCTACACTGGGACATAGAACCTTCACAGGGCCAAGGGCCTCTCCTCCCATTGATGACCAACTTGGCCATCCTCTGCTATACATATGCTGCTGGAGCCATTAGTCCCACTATGTGTACTCTTTGGTTGGAGTTTTAGTCCATGAGAGCTCTGAGGGTACTAGTTAGTTCATATTGTTATTCGTCCTAAAGGGCTGTAAACCCTTAAGCTCCTTGGGTCCTTTCTCTAGCTTCTTCATTGGGGACCCTGTACTCAGTCCATGGATGGCTTTGAGCCTCTATTTCTGTATTAGAAGGGTACTTTCATATTGTTGTTCCTCCTAAGGGGCTGCAAACCCCTCGGCTCCATTGGTCCTTTCTCTAATTCCTT
>NW_022196891.1:20478310-20482624 GCF_008632895.1 Mastomys coucha | reverse complement strand
GGTCTGATTGTTCAGGCAGCATGTGTATGGTAGAGGATTGCAAAGTCAATCATCAATAGGAGGAGAGGCCCTCGGCCCTTTTAAGGTTCTGAGCCCCAGTGTAGGAGAATGCCAGGGCCAGAAAGTGGGAGAGGGCGGGGTGGCAGGCATGGGGAAGGGGGAGGCAACAGGGGTTTGGTTTTGTTGTTTTTGTTTGTTTCTTTGTTTTTTGGAGGGGAAACTGGGAATGGGGAAATTCGCATGTAAATAAAGAAAATATCTAAAATAAAATAAAAAAAATAAAATGTATATTACATTTATTGTGTGTACACACATGTGTGCACATGCATGCATACATTCATATGGAGGTAAGGCCAAGCCACAGGGGGAAAAAAAAAAAAGAAGGGTACTTTCAGAGCCTCTCAGGGGACAGCTAATTCAGGCTCCTGTCATCCAGCACTTGCTGGCATCCACAATAGTGTCTGGGTTGGATGATTGAATATGGAAGGATTCCCAGGTGGAGCAGTCTCTGAATTGTCCTTCCTTCAGTCTCTGCTCCATAGTTTGTCTCTATAACTCCTTCCATGGGTATTTTGTTCCCCCTTTTAAGAAGAAACAAAGTACCCACACTTTGATCTTCTTTCTTCTTGCGTTTCTTATGGTGTGTGGTTTGTACTTTGTATATTCCAAACTTCTGGGCTAATATCCACTTATCAAAGAAGGCATACCATGTATGTTCTTTTGTGATTGGGTTACCTCACTCAGGATGATATTCTCCAAGTCCATCCATTTCCCCAAGAATTTTATATATTCATTGTTTTTAATAGCTGAGTAGTACTCCATTGTGTAGATGTACCACATTTTCTGTATCCATTCCTCTGTTGAGGGACATTTGGGTGTTTCCAGTTTCTGGCTATTATAAATAAGGCTGCTATGAACATGGTGGAGCATGTGTCCTTGTTACATGTTGCAGTATTTTTTGGGTATATGCCCAGGAGTGGTATAGCTAGGTCCTCTGGTAGTACTATGTCCAATTTCCAGAGAAACCTCCAAATGGATTTCGAGAGTGGTTGTACGAGCTTGCAATTCCACCAGCAATGAAGGAATGTTCCTCTTTCTCCACAACCTCACCAGCATCTGCTGTCACCTGAGTTTTTTATCCTAGCCATTCTGACTGGTGTGAAGTGGAATTTCAGGGTTGTTTTGATTTGCATTTCCCTGATGACTAAGGATGTTGAACATTTCTTTAGGTGCTTCTCAGGCATTGGGTGTTCATCATTTGAGAATTCTGTGTTTAGCTCTGTACCCCATTTTTAATAGAGTTATTTGTTTCTCTGGATGCTCAAATGGAGGTTAGCATGTAGAAGGCAAATTGATCCATTCCTATCTCCTAGTACAAAGCTCAAGTCCAAGTGGATCTAGGACCTACACAAAAAAACAGATGCACTCAAACTAATAGAAAAGAAACTTGAGAAGAGCCTTGAACACAAAGGCACAGGGGAAAATTTCCTGAACAGAACACCAACAGCTTATACTCTTAGATCAAGAATTGACAAATGGGACCTCATAAAATTGCAAAGCTTCTGTAAGGCAAGAGACACTGTCAATAGGACAAAATGGCAACCAACAAATTGGGAAAAGATCTTTACCAATCTTATATCTGATAGAGGGCTAATATCCATATCCAATATATACAATGCTGTACATTTTTAATGCTGTACTTTTTTTCCTAGTTACATTTACAAATATATACCTATATCTACACACACACACTCTCACACACACACATACACACACACACACACAAACACAAACACATACATATATCTTCATGTGTGGGGCTGGCTAGTCTCTCTCTCTCTCTCTCTCTCTTTCTCTCTCTGTGTGTATGTTTGTTATAAACATATTTAAGGCATTTATCAACGTCAAATTTATTAAACAAAATGTTTTATT
The DNA here is from genome assembly GCF_008632895.1 of Mastomys coucha. Lineage (NCBI taxonomy): Eukaryota > Metazoa > Chordata > Mammalia > Rodentia > Muridae > Mastomys > Mastomys coucha. The sequence continues at coordinate 20,480,692 of NW_022196891.1, read as the reverse complement.
TCTTGTGCTTAACTCCATTTTTTCCTAGATTAAAAAAAATTACACAGAACTTCTATGTCTCAGCATATATATTTTTAATTAGATATTTTCTTTATTTACATGCCAAATGGTTTCTCCTTTCCCAGTTTCCCCTCAAAAAACAAAACAAAACAAAAACAAAAAACAACAATTACAAACCCCTGTTGCCTCTCCCCTCCCCATGCCTGCCACCCCACACTCTCCCACTTATTGGCCCTGGCATTCCCTACACTGGGGCACAGAACCTTCACTTCCATTGATGATCGACTTTGCAATCCTCTACTATACACATACTGCCAGAACAATCAGTCCAACCATGTGCAGTCCTTGTTTGGGTGGTTGAGACCCCGAGAGTTCTGAGGGTACTACTTAGTTCATATTGTTGTTTGTCCTAAGTGGCTGCAAACCCTTCACCTCCTTTGACCCTTTCTCTAACTCCTTCATTGGGGACCCTGTACTCAGTTCAATGGATGACTGTGATCTGGAGAATATCATCCTGAGTTAGGTAACCCAATCACAAAAGAACACACATGGTATGCACTCTCTGATAAGCGGTTATTAACCCAGAAGTTTGGAATACAGAAAGAACACCCCACAAACCACAAGAAACTCAAGATGAAGGAAGACCAAAATGTGGACATTTCATTCCTTCTTAAAAGGGGGAACAAAATACCCATGGAAGGAATTGCAGAGACTAACTATGGAGCAGAGACTGAAGGAAGGGCACTCTAGCCTGATATAGCTGTCTCCTGAGAGGCCCTGACAGTACCTAACTAATACAGAAGTAGAGGCTCAGCATATATTTTTATTCAGGTAAGGGTGAAAGCTTAAAGAGAAACTATCATGATTTAAGTAGATGTTGAGTTTTTGTGAAAATTACAGACAATAACATACACCAATCCTTTTAGATGTTACACCCAAGGCACAGGGACCCGAAAGACCACAGAGAAGCCAATTTTGATGCAATCACATAAAGGTATTTATTACAAACTCACAAGCAAGAACTCTCACTGCCACCCTCTCAGTGGGTCAGAAAGAGAGCCTCAAGTCTAGTGGTACAGGGTATTTATTGTGGTTACAGCATGCTCCAGGTATTTCCATACAAGTCAGCAAGTTAGTATTTTAAAAACTGCATTCGGGGCCAGTAAGCAGGAGAGGATGGGGTAGCAAGCAGGGGGAGGAGGAAGGGAACATGTACTGGCTGGTTTTGTGTGCCAACTTGACACAGGCTGGAGTTATCACAGAGAAGGGAGCTTCAGTTGGGGAAGTGCCTCCATGAGATCCAGCTGTGGGGCATTTTCTCAATTAGTGATCAAGGGGGTAGGGCCCCCTGTGGGTGGTGCCATCCCTGGGCTGGAAGTCTTGGGTTCTATAAGAGAGCAGGCTGAGCAAGCCAGGGGAAGCAAGCCAGCAAGGTACATCACTCTATGGTCTTTGCATCAGCTCCTGCTTTCTGACCTGCTTGAGTTCCAGTCCTGACTTCCTTGTGATAAATAGCAATGTGGAAGTAAGCTAAATAAACCCTTTCCTCCCCAACTTGCTTCTTGGTCATGATGTTTGTGCAGGAATAGAAACCCTGACTAATACAGAACAGGCGGTTTTTTTTTTTTTGTTTGTTTGTTTTTTTTTGTTTTTTGAGAAACTGGGAAAGGAGATATAGTAGGACATGTAAATAAAGAAAATATTTAATAAAAAGAAAAAAAGAAAAATACCTGAATTTCTTGTGTGTAATTTGTAGGAACCAAACAAGGAGGCAAACCCACCTGACAAACAGGATGGTTGGGTTATTTATTTTATGAATGATATCTTAGGTTATCTATATGTATCCTGACCCTGAAGTTGTAGCCTGACTGGATGTTGCTAAGGGGGATTTCCATAGGATGTTTCCACATGTGGAGTTTGTGATTTTTCTCCTGGAATTGAAGTTTAGCCTCTTTGCACAAAATGGAGCTTCTTCTCTGAAACAGAGTTTGTTGGGCTTTCCATATACACGTTCATCGCTTTGGTAGCATAGCTTAGACTTTATTCTAGCTTATAATTACTAATGGACTTAAGTAAGTAATGTCCATGGGATTGAACGTATTTAGAAAAGAAAAATTCCAAGAAGATGGCTGAGTGGATAAAGTGCTTCCTGCACAAGCATGAGGTCCAAGTTCAGATCTATGATGCATGTGAAGTAGCATTTGGTAACACTCATCTGGCAGATAGAGGGAGGCAGGGAGACAAGGTAGTCCCTGAAAGATTATCTGGACAGTTCATTTGGAGAATTCAGTAGTGCACAAGAGACACACTCTGAAGAAAGGTAGAAGGTAGGACAAACACTTGAGGTTGTCCTTTGACTTTCACGTAGACAGCTCCCATGGC
>NW_022196891.1:20469869-20478300 GCF_008632895.1 Mastomys coucha | reverse complement strand
AGAGAGAGGGGGAGAGAGAGAGACAGACAGACAGACAAAGACAGAGACATGATTAATGAGATTAATGATGAATGATGACTATGACAGAGAAATTTCTGAGGGAAGGGCACAATACTCTGGAGAAGGAATGCACCTAGAATTCCACTTGAGAACAGAACATCCAAAGCTGGTTTTTTTTCCTTTACTCTGTTCTGACTATTTCTCCTGACGTTTGGTATTAAACAGCTACCATTACATTCAGAAACAGTTTCTATTTGCATATGAAATATCAGTTATTTCTGTGAGAACCATCGATAAAATGATTATGTTTTCAAGGTCATTTATTACGAGTATTAGAAATCCAAACTTCAAGCAGGTCAGCATCAAAGACACTACAAGTAGCCTGTGTTCTCTGAAAAATAACTAATGCCAGCTGCCCATTTATCCCTCTTACTTTCATGCCAACACATAGAAATGGGTAGCATTCCCAAAGTACAGTGGATGACACTCTTCAGAGGGCTTGCACAACTTGTCATAAGGATACAAGCTCAAGAATAAACAGAAGTGTTATAATATCATAGATTATAACTGTCAAAATGAAGCCTGGAAAATTAGGTCACAGAGCTGCAGGCATAGCTCAGCAGTTCATAGTGCTACTCTGCTGGGCTGGGCTCAGACCTACAACAGTCTACCTGCCTCTACCTCCTGAGTGCTGGGATGAAGTATGTATACCCACAGATCTGGCTTTAAGACATTTCTTAGTATCATTGTGATTTATGTATGAGTTAGGAATCTGGAAGTGATCAGATCCATTTTATAGGTTCTCATTTAGATTTACTTTTCCTTTTACCATGTAGTTTTGTTTCTTTAGAAATGTGCCAATTGGATGAATGGTTCTTGTTTTTTTGGAGGATCAGATATCCCATTCAACAAGGACTTGCTAAGAGTTAAATTACTGTACTTTGAAATGACCCCGTGAATGCAAGGTACCTTACCAGACCTTAATCATACTACCTTGCTACATTTGTTACAATACCTCAATGATGAACACGTTGCTTCCTTAAGTGCTGTATGTGTCTGTTTGCAGATCCTTCACATATTGAACTGTCTTTCAAATGCTCACTCCCTTATCTTGTACAGGTATATGCTTTCTCTTGCCTGTCACGAGTGTAACATGAAGCCCAGGAGCAAAACATCTCTGTGGATTGAATTCATTCCTCTTCAATGCATAGCCAGCAGTGAGGCTGTGGCTACACCATATGGTAGACATATTCTGAGGATTTTTAAAAATAATTTTGTTTATTTTCTATGCTAGCTTATAAAGAAACATGTTACAAACCTTGTTACACATACTTCATTTTGATTGGTTTCCAACCCTGATACCCTTCCACCTCTTTGACCCTGCTGTTTGTGTCACACATATTTTTCTTCTTTGTTATTGAATGTGTTCTATTGCCTTCCCTACATCCTCCTTTAAAGCCTCTTAGAGCCTCCCTTTTCAAGTCTTATGATTCTATTTACAGTGTTCTTGACATTGGTACAATTGACTCCCACCTGGATGCACATATTGAGTTAGGAGCTGGATCTGCATAAAAGACAGAAGAAATAATATTTGTCAGTTTGAATGTGGGTTACATTTCTTAGTATAAGATTTTGTAGTTCTATCCACTTTTTATAACTTAGATTTTCTTCATGACTTAATAAAGATCTATTGTGTAAATGTACAGTATTTCCATTATCCATTCATCTGTTGATGGAAATCTAGAGGTATAATTTGAAAAAATAAGAACGCTTTTCAGGCCTGTTCTTAAGAATTCTAAGGTGCCATAGGTTACTCTTAATAAATGTCTTATTTAGAATGTCTTATTTAGAAGTGTTTTTTTGAGAAACAAAACTAAATCTTTGTGGGGAGGATACTGTTAAAGTCAGAGCCTCTCCTGGAGTTCATTAAATTAGGAAATTAAAAGTAGAAGAAACTGACAAGGGAATTGGGGCCTGCAGTGGAATTATTCTCAAAGCTAACTAGGAAAGCAAAATGGTGTCAAAGTCATAATTAGTATTTGCCCTTGAAGTAGCCTTGCAAATGGAAGTAGAACAGAAGAAAATGTTGTATAGAAATCCTATCTGAAAACTATATTCAAAGCCAATAAAATTCCAAGCTACCTTACCACAATGTAATTAAGAGGAAGGGCTGTAGGCCCTGGTTTGAAAAAGAAAGGTTTTAATTAGAGTATTCAGTGCATATTTGTGTGTGGATATATTCATATGAGTCAAGATTCCTATGGTGATCAGAAAAGGGTGTTAGATTCTTTGGAGCTGGATGTACAGGTGCTTGTGAGCCACATGATATGGGTGATGCTACACAACAAGGCTGAGAAAGCCATGAGAAGCAAGCCAGCAAGCAACATTCTTCCATGGCTTCGGCTTCAATTTCTTCCTCTAAGTTCCTGCCTGGGTTCTTGCCTTGACTTCGCTCCCAGTATGACCTGAGAATACTAAGATGAAATGAACCCTTTCCCCTGCAAGTTGCTTTTGGTCATGGTGTTTGATTGTAAGACTCTGACGAGCCTTAGCTACCAGGGACCTGCGAGTGGATCATGCGGAGCTGGAGATCGATTCAAAAGCAAGAGGAATTTATTGTTCCAGCATGCTGAGTTCGTTCTGCACCCAGAGAGGTGACCACAGGCAATTCGTTAGTGGAGTTTTTACAGATTCGAGGGGTAGGATAGAGTAACAGTAACTAGGCACAATATGATTGGTGGAACAGTGTGACTTTTAGACTGATTTGTTCTTAGGGAATAAGGTAGTAAGGGCTTCCCATATCTGCAGGCAGCCAACAGTTGGTCTGCCCCTCCATTTTTCTGAGGAATGTAATCAGCCTCTTTGGGGGGAGGGGGTGCCATCGGCCTCTGCCCTCCAGGAGGGGAAGGGATCTAGGCTATCCTGAGATCTGGTGGAATTTTCCAACAGTCTTTAGTTAGCTGACCTCTTCATTATCTCAGCAATAGAAGTCGTAGCTAAGCTATTATAACCCAACATGGGGGACTAATTGTCTAATCTGCAAGCCTACATAGCTTGCAGAGGCTCCACAGTCTAAGTCTCCCAATGTCCAAGGTTCTGAAGGTCAGTATTCTCACCCAGTAGTTATTCACTATATCTATAAAGATGGAGATGGACAATCCTGAATCTTGCAAGCTTCTTCTTCTCACATGGGATATTCTGTTTGGCTTTTGTTGTCTCATCAGTCTCCTTTTACTTCACAGATGCAATGTTTAAATTAGTGGAAACTACTATAGAGCACAGAGGTTATGAATTGGTGACCTAAAAGAAAAAGACAGGTATCTCACCTGCTTCTGTTCTGCATGTTAGGTTTTGTGGCCAGGAGTTATTAGGTTGAGCATAAATCAATTTCATAACAAACAATTAGAAAAGGAAATGGCCAAGTCAATAATGTCCTTGCCTTGCAAACATGAGGCCCTGAGTTCTATCTTCAGAACCCATGGGAAGAGAAGGAAATAATGGTACATTTTTACATCCCAGAAAAGTTATGATCAGAAGCAGAGAAAAATAGACAGAACCCTAGACATAATTGAGCAGCTAACCTTATCTACTTGATGAAGTCCCAAGCCATTGAGAAATTCTGTCACAAATTAAAGCTAGAAGATACCTGAAGAAAGACAACCAAGGTTCTTTTCTCACATCACATTCATGTGCAACTCGTACAGAGAGACAGAGAGAGAGAGAGAGAGAGAGAGAGAGAGAGAGAGAGAGAGACAGAGACAGAGACAGAGACACAGAGACAGAGACAGAGAGACAGACAGAGAGACAGAGAGACAGAGAGAGACAGAGAGAGGCTATATCTCTTATCCACTTGGAGGGCAAGTTTTAACATAGGCATAAAAAGTAGGGAATGGCTATTTAACTGAAAAGTTATGTGGAACTTTTGGCTATTGAGACAGGATCTTTAAAAATACTATATTGATGCTCATTTGTAAATCTCAGTCTTTATAATTTCTCAATGACATTAGATCTGAGGATGCAAAATCATCCTCCAACAAAATTACTGACCAGAAAACCACTGACTATCAACCATTTAGTTTGGGTATTCTGTTGTATCCATTCGTTTTTGGTTTCTGCCTTTTCTTTTTGAATATCTGTATGATGTGTGTGTGGATGTGAGTGCAGTGTCCATGGAAGTGAGCAGGGCATGCTGTATCACCTTGAGCTGGAGTTGAGGTAGTTGTGAGCTGCCCAGTGTGAGTGCCGGGAACTAAACTCAGGTCCTCTGCAAGAGCATCAAATATTGTTTATTGCTGGGTCATCTTTTCAGCCCCTGTGTTTGTTCTTCATATTATTAAACACAGTATATGTTTATCAAGTTTCTGTAAATTAAGCATTTTTTATTCTACTTTGGAGTAACAACAATTCCCTACAAAATGCCAAGAGAAGTGATGTGTCCATCACATTCAAGCTCAGTTCCCCACACACCAGAAGGGCTTGTGGTGTTCCTTCGGTCAGATAAACTTTGCAGTAGGTAGTGGTTAATGTAGGTTGTTGTCCAAAGTGCGGATTATAAGACACTGTGATCTGAGTTCTAGAGGAGTCCACGCTCTAGTGCTCAGAGAATATTCTATGAGAGAAGACAGAAAATAAAATATTCTAAGAGCCTAAGGATGAGAAGGAGTCCTGACTCCTAGACATGATAGTGTTGTAGCTTTCATGAATTCTCAGTAGCTAAGCTACCTGCACAACATGAAGCCAGTTAAAAATCTCACAAAGTAGGAGGGAGGGACTCCCAGGTCCCATCCTTTCTCAGGAGCTATTGTTGCTGGAGAAAGGAGAGTCAGTTTTCTTTAGGAGTATGGCCACTGCCATGCCCTCATGAATGACCTTACATCTTATACATATAGGCAGCAGTAATTGGACTCAGTGAGTTAAATAAATAAATATAAAAAAAGGGCATGGCTTTTGAAATGAGATGAGATGGTGGGTGGTAGCGAGTTGGAGAATGGAAGGAGAGCAGAGGTATGACCAAGACACATTATATACAGGAATAAGATGTCAGATAAAAATGAAAAAATTCAAAATGTTTGAGTTCTATCACACGATTGCAGCAACTTGAATAAGGTTTGCATTAAGCATAGGTACAATATCAAAAAGAAACCTAAAATTATTAGTACAGATCTCATGCTATTTTTCTTAGAGGAAACAGAATCCAAATTGATTGGTTCGCTTTGGATAATATTAAAAGAATTATTAATTAAGATTTTTTTTTTTTTTACAAACTATCACAGACATTCTAAGACACCTGGTACTTTACTACGGGGTAAGGTTTGAAATCGGGGAAGTTTGACAAAACTTTGAAGAGCCTTCTTGATCTTTTCAAACTGTGAGAACGATACCCCTTCCGAGGAACAGGCTTTAATGTCACACAAGGGATGCTGCCAGATATTGCCTTCTAGAGTCTCTGCTCGACAGGATGCCGCACTTCCTTTCTTTAGAGCTGAATGTTCTCTCATCATGCTTTTTTTTCTTCCTGATTTCAGAACTGTGATGGCAAGCTTTGAACTCAGAAAGAATAACCCATAAAGATCCCAGATAGAATGGAATAGTTATGGTGTCTTTTGAAAATATTTATTTGGCTGCAGTAGCACTTCAAAACCTATCAGAACACGAAAATTTAACTTTGGAAACAAGCTTTAATTAAATCATAGGTGGAAAAGATTGGAGTAGAAAAATCGAACAAAATACTTTGAATAATGATTCAACTGCTTCAACAGAACAAATCATTTTGTAGATGTCTTTATCTTAATTTAACATATTTTAATAAAGACTATAAAGTAAGAAGCAGACATGGTTTTATTTAAAAAAATATATTTTATTTAGCCATGTACCATATGTGTGTCTGTGGGCACTCATGCCACAGTACACATGAGGAAGCCAGAGGACACCCTCTACGAGTCACTTCTCTCCCTCTATCATGTGGACCTTGGGGATCAAACTCAGGTCATCAGGATTGGTGCCAAGTATCCTTACCTACTAATCCACCTCATCAAGCTCTACAGAAATTTTCATGGTGGTAGAAGAAACTGGTAATATTTTAAATTATTCTAGCAAGTTCAGTTGTCTTGATTATCTCACTTAATAAGTCATATCTACTTATAAAACATTACCTTTATCATCATTTGTCTTGAGGGAAACATCTCTTAGTGAATGAAACACATGTGAACACATTTAAATAATCCTCTTTGACTTTTAATGAAAATGCCATTAAAGCAAGTATAGATAGCCAACCAACAGTCATGGTTTTCTAGAAGTAATCTGCTAATGGTGAAATACATTTTGGAGATGCATAATAAAACTAAGTAAACAAGAAACTCTGATAAATCAATGTTACTGGGGCACAATTGGTATTGTTAAAATTATTCTCTCTATCCTCTTGATCTCTCAGGATTTTGCTGGAACTCATCAAGCTCAGCATTGAAAGCTTGTTATAGGATCTTGGTAGGGAACAGTTTGCTTAGATCAAAGTGTTCTGAAGGTCAGGTCATATTGACAGAGATGGAAAGACTGGCCTATGCTCTTAGGTTCCAAAATGGGTGCACCTATTTTCATATTTGTATAACTTGTAGACATGAACAAATGAATAAAATTCCCCCCTTTGGATGTGGATTATACAATTTCTTTAAAGGCTACAAATATCAGGGCTGAGGAGAAGGCTTTGTGGACAAAGTGCTTGCCACACATGCAAGAGGGTAGATATATGGGTCCCCAGGATCCCTGAAAAAGCTGCAACTGTGACAGTTTAAATGCAACCCTAACACCAGGATTGGACACCTAAGGGCCAAATTGGCGAAAGTTTCAGGTTACTCATAAAATCTGCTTCAGCGATTTTATGATATGGAGAGAAATTAAGGAAGGTGCTTCGGATCAATTTTAGGCACATGACATGAACACAAATACTAATATGTATGCATACCACATGCACATATATCTAAAAATGTAAATATTTAATTTGTATTAAATTGGAACTTCTTTATACAATGAGCTACTAAAAGTGAAACCAAATGTGATTAATGTTATTTAATTTAACGAATTTGGGGAAAAGTGTCATTTAATGACTCTAGTCACTGATCCCTAGAAAAGGCATCAGTAACATAATCACATGAGAACGATTAAAATCACCTTCCCATAAAACATCTGCAGTTTCAACAGTTTCCATTTTCCTTTTTGGCTGATTTTGGTTGTCATTATAAAGGTTGATTCTTATCTCCAACATCTGGACATAACTATACTGCTGGCTTTTTAAAAATTACTTTTAAATGTATTTATTTTATATGTGGAATGTTTTTCCTTCATGTATGTCTGTGTACCACATGCTCTACCTTCCGCCTGCAGAGATCAGAAAGTGTCAGAGACTTTGAAAGTGGAGGTAGGGGTGGTTGTAAGCCAGCATGTGGGTGTTAGGATCTAACCCTGGGTCCTCTACAGGAGAAACAAGTTTTCTTAACTCCGGAGCCAGGTCTCCAGACTCACATTCCCAACTATTTTCTGCATTCTCCATTCAATGGAAATGTCAGATGTATAGAAAATGCAGAGGAGGCTGTAATGTTGGACTTTTCTGTTTATTTCACTTAGAAGCAAACTTCAAAACACTCCAGAATTAAATATCTCTTAGCTTAGAGGTGTTGTAAATGATCATAGAAAAAGGAGGTACTTGTTGGATTGGCACCAGGGGATAGGGGTGTGGGGCTGGGGGCTTGCTGGTCTGTAGCTGTTATTCCTCAGTATTGTTCTGTAAAACTGAACAAGCATATCCCTCAGTAAAGCCAGCTTTTTTGATCGGTATATGACATCATGTTGAAAATAGGAGTCTGAAAAAGAGACAGAAAGACTGACAGACAGACAGACAGTCTGTACAGATTTGGGCTTGAGCTTTTGGAGATGGTCACATTTTGTTTTCAACCAGGGGTTGTTTGGATGCCTAAATGTGCAGTCCCTTGCTGTTGTAAAAGACAGCAATTTTTCTGGCACTTTATTCTTTGATGCATTTACTCTGCCTATGCACTCAGGGGGTGTACTCTTAGCAGTGTCTCAAATGGCCAAAATTATACACAGCGAGGATTTTTTTTTTTCAGTTACTTCAGACCACTTCTCTTAAAGAGCACTCATCACTAGCTAGCATTTATAACTGCCTCCTGATTTAAAAAAAAAAAGTGATGTTTCAGAAAATGTTCCTGTATGTAAGGGGACACAGTGCAGAAACTGCCAAATGGTCATACCATTAGGGGATGGTTTTTATTGTGGGTAAGAGAGAGAGAAAAAAAAAATCCAGTCTCAGAAGAAAGAGTCAGGCATACAGCAAAGAGAAGTAAACTAGACCTCGCCAGGAATTTTTTTTTATTGAGAGAGAGAGAGAGAAAGAGAGAGAGAGAGAGAGAGAGAGAGAGAG
>NW_022196891.1:20459398-20469859 GCF_008632895.1 Mastomys coucha | reverse complement strand
TGGGGAGGAAGGGAGGGAGGGAGGAAAGGAGGGAGGGAGAGGGGAGGAGGAGAGGGAGAGGGAGAGAGAGAGGGAGAGAAAGAATGGGATAGATAAATCATAAGGATTCTAAGGGAGAACTGTTGCTTGTTGGGGAGATTTTTGTGGACAGAAAATCTTTCACAAGTTGAAGGAGAATTCTGGCTTTTATTTAATATTTAATCACCAGAAATCTTTCTAAAACCCAGTTTGAGCTCATTTCTATATATATATATATATGCTTCCTAACACCTAACAGTTCCTCACAATTTGTAATGATGATTTTAAAAATTCTGAAGATTGATGCTTTCTCTATTTTAATAGAAAAGTTTATTTTGAAGACTGCATGTAGAACAGGAGGCCTCTGCAATGCTCTCTAAATGGGTTTGAGTGAAATACTGGTGTCTGTTTTAAATTCCCAAGACTTTAGAAATCATAGAGTTAAAACACTCTTAATGGGACTAGGAAATTACTTGGTAAGTAAGAGTGCTGGTTGTGGAAGCACAAGGACTTGGATTTAAATAACTTGTGAAAAAGCCAGGGTTTGTCACATTCTTCTACAACCTCTTTGCTGTCGGGGTCAGAGGGGGGAAGAAACCTAAGACTCACTATCAGCCTAGTTCCATTTCTGATCTCAAGGGGATATGGTAGAAAATGATAAGGAAGAACACTCAGTTACACAACACACATACACATACACACACACACACACACTCAGTTACACAACACACATACACATGCACACACATATGCATGTGCACACATAGCTACACAGACACATGGACACACATGCACACACACACATGTATGTACACTTAAATATACACACTGACACATACACACACTTATACACAAAGACACACACACACACAGACACACCTTTTAGTGTTCCCATGTTCAAAATTCCATTTTGAACATTGACTACACTGAGATTCCGAGCTGCCTATGGTTATTGCAATATGCTCAGTGAACAGAATGTTCAAGGAATCCACCTCAGCCCACAGTGCATTCCAACACTCTGAAAATCCAACAAGTTTGGAAAAAATCGCTGATTAAAAGTTAATTGATAAATGATCTTTCTGTGTGAATTCAATTTCTATTCCATGAATGACCCAACTGTCCTTGAAAACAGCACATATTTCGTTTTTCTAGTTTTTCACTCTTATCTCTCTGGATATGGAGTGCAGGTCCATGTACGTCTACGCATGTGGAGTCCAGGTGACAACTTTGGGTGTTATTCCCCAGGAGACAGCCAAAGTTTCCCATTGGCCTGCAACTCTCAAGGAGACTAGGCTTGTCAGCAGTGGACTCTAGAGAAGCATTTGATGCTATCTCCGGAATGCTGGCACTGCAAGAGTCCGCCACCACACCTCGCTGCTTCTGTTTCTGCTTCTCGCTTGCCGCTTCTTCCTCTTTGTCTTTCTCCTGTCCTCCTCCTCTTTCTCTCCCTCTTCTTCCTCCTCCTTCCTTCTCTTCCTCCTCTTTCTCTTATTCACATAGCTTCTGATGACCTAATTCAAGTCCTCATGCTTGTTGGGCAAGCCCTTTATGGATAGGACTATTTCCCACTCTTCTGTTTTCATTTTAAAGGTAAATATGGAAATTCAGAGTTAAGGATCCTTTCCTTCCCCATGAAAATAAACTCCAAACCCTGACCCTGAGACCAGCCAACTCTGACTATTCAGAAACTATACTGTGACCATGCCCATCTCCCCGTTAAGTGTTAAGTGAGCTTTGAGTTCTCTTCGCTATCTAACTTGTTGTCTGACCAACGTGCTCCATCCCCCTTATTTCCATTTTTTGTGTAATGATAGAGTTCTTCGGAGGCCCAATGGGCAGCATGGTACAGCACACACACTGCCCAAGGAGCTAATAAAAAATTTACACACTGGAGCCTCAGTCACATGAATTATTCATTGACATCTATCCATCAGGGAATTAGAAGTTTATGGCAACAGGAGCTGTGGAGAATAGAAAGAGAAATCACCCCTTGCCAACTTTTCAAACGGAACACTGGAAACTCAGAATTTGAAATTAACCCATTCGTGCGGGAAGACATTCTGTGAAACCCTGAGAGAGATTGCAAGGGGTTTAACTCCTTACTAGATAAGCATATAAGTGGTTGCTAAGTGGCAGGCGTAAAGCTCATCTTTATTGCCTTTCTAGTTATTAAGCATACCAGCCTTCACAGCACAAGCAACATTTTTTTGCTGACCTTAGCATCCCTCTGTAATATTATTTAGGCATAGCTCCTCAGTCAGGGCTCTGGTCCCCTAAAATAGAATCCTGTTTTGTTTTCTTCTTTATTAGAAACATCCTATCACATCCTGACAAGGTGTTATGGCAGAGAGGAGAGGTCAACCATTTAAACCAGCTTAGTAAAGGCAACATACAGAAATTTTTTTCCTGGCTTCCTGAAATGACTTTACCTGCCACCCATAATTGAAAGCACTTCACACAGGACCCACCATGCAGAATACTTGACGAATCAGATGTTCAGAACAGTAGGTTGACCTGTTCTGAAGGAGTGTTGCTTGTTATTTTTCATAAATATCCTGCTAGGAACAAAATACCACCAACTGACTGAGTTCACTGCTTAAATAGCATCCTCCCCCCACCTTTCTCCATTTGCACAAAGATGTACCTGCTTAAATATGTTTTTACATAAACAGTATGATAAAGATTGATAAAATGAGTCCCTGTACAAGTATGAGGATCTGGCTTTAAGGCCAAGAACCCATGTGAAAAACCAGTTATGTTAGCATGAGTCTTAAATCCCCAGAGCAGAAAAGGCAGAGAGCAAAGGACTGCTGGGGATGGCTTAAACAATTTAACCAAGTCAATGAGAAATCCTGTCTTAAAATGTAAAAGGGAAATCTGGGGATGTTTTTCAGTTGGTTAAATGCTTGCCCATCATGTTTAAAGCTCTGAAACAATCTCCTGCACCAGTAAGCAAGGCAAGGTCATACATACCTGTAATCTTAGACATGGAAGGACCAGAAGTTTAAAATTATCCCTGGCTTTTCATGGATTTCAATACAAGCCTGGGCTCTACACCCTTTCAAAATAAAGCAAAAACAGAAAAGGATAAAAGTAGCTTGCAAAGAGATTGAAGAAGATACCTGGGGACTGGAGAGATGGTTCGGGAGTTAAGAACACATACTACTCTTGCACAGGAGTGCATTTGGCTCCTAATATCCATGAGGTGATCCAGAGCTATTTATAATTCAGACACTCCATGAATATGGTGCACATATATAAATTCAGGCAAAACACCCATATACAAAAATACAAATGAAGAAATCTTTTAAAGACACCTAATAGTAGCTTCTGACCCCCCCCCCACACACACACCACAGACACATGTGGATATCCATGAACACATGAACACAAAGAGACATACCCTAACTACTCACACAGAGTAGTGCTGTGTGCTCTGCACACATATTTAGGGTACATGATTTCCCATACACTCAAATATTTCTCACATAAAAATATACTGATATATATTGATAACTAGTTGCTATTTTAACACACTTAGAATATATAATCAGCCAGGAAGTGGTGGCACACACCTTTAATTCCTGCACTTGGGAGGCAGAGGAAGGCAGATTTCTGAGTTCAAGGCCAGCCTGGTCTATAGAGTGAGTTCCAGGACAGCCAGGGCTATGAGGAGAAACCCTGTCACACACACACACACCCAAAAATGAAAATAAAAAACAGAAAACAAAAAACAAAAAAGGAATGTATAATCAAATATGATTTGAAGAGTCTAACAATAAACCTGTTAGAATTATTTCATGGGCAATAAAACTGGCATTCAAACATTTTAGTTTTGTTCAAATCCTCATTCTGAGACATTAAATAACTATTTGTCTAATGTTCCCAGAAAATCTCACCTCTTTTCTAGCCTATATGTGTGTAAATTTAAACATGTGTCACGAGGACCACCTCACCACCTCTTATTTTCTATTATGGTCTGGTATATATTCTCTTGGGACAGAAGTACCTTTCAGATTTCTCTCTCTCTCTCTCTCTCTCTCTCTCTCTCTCTCTCTCTCTCTCTCTCTCTCTCTCTCTTTCTTTCTCTCTCTCTCTCTCTCTCATTTGTGTGTGTGTTTGTGTGTGTACATCTGTGAGTATATTTGAATGTGGGTGAGGGTATGTATGTATGAGCATGTAGTGTGTATAAGCATTTGTGCCTCAGTGTGTATATGGAGGTCAGAGAACGGCTTTCAGGAGATGGCTCTATTCTCTTTCCACCTTGTGAGTTCTAGGGACAAAACGCAGAGAGCCAGGCATCTCAAGTGCTTTACCCACAGAGCCACCTCCTTACCTCTTTCCACGACTTATAAGTGGCTATTTAGAAATGAGTGTTATAGTTGTAGTTTCCCTTATCTTTTAGTATAAAGGCTGTTCAGAAGAAAATACTCAATAGCATGTAACTATTTGGAGTAGAGGAGATAAAGACTTAGTAACCTGTCTCAACCATGATTTCACTTACTACACTGGAGATCAACTATGGTCCAAAAATATTAAATTAAAAATTATAGAAACCAACACTTTCCATTTCTAAAATTTTATACCATTCCAGTAGCATAATGATAGCCCACAATACAACTGTCCTAGCCATGACACAAAATGAACTTGCTCACTGTATCCATACACTATGATACCTGATTGGAGTCATTTAGCTTTTTTCTAGTCATCAGACCAATTACCATGGTATTACAGTGCCTATGTTAATGTACTCCATATGTTTTTTTATTGGATATTTTATTTATTTACATTTCATGTTATCCCCTTTACCAATTTCCCACCCCAGTAAGTCCCTATCCCATCCCTCTCCTCCTGCTTCTATGAGGGTGTGTCCCCCACCTACTCACTCCTGTCTCCCCGACCTCGCATTCCTCTACACTGTGGCATTAAGCCTTCACAGGACCAAGGGCTTCTTCTCCCATTGGTGCCTGACAAGGCCATCCTTCGCTTCATATATGGCTGGAGCCATGGGCCCTTCCATGTGAACTCCTTGGTTGGTGTTTTAGACTTGGGAGCTCTAGTTGGTTAATATTGTTGTTCTTCCTGTGGGTTGCAAACCCCTTCAGCTCCTTCAGTTCATTCTCTGTAACTCCTCCATTGGGGACTCTGTGATCAGTTCAATGGCTATCTGTAAGCATCTGCCTCTATATACGTCAGATGCAGATATATGTCTTGCAGAGCCTCTCAGGAGACAGCTATATTAGGCTGCTGTCAGCATGTACTTCTTGGCATCCACAGTTGTGTCTGGATGGTTTTGTTGCCCAAGAAGAGTGATGCTGTTATTTTGCACACAGAAAGAAATCACAAAATTTCTTTTAAATTAAAATTGAACATTATTGTTTTAATAAACAAAGGAAAATAGATACCAAGTTTAGATATTTTGAAAACCATAGTATAATGTTTTGAGGGTCCACATTTATGTAACTTGCTTTGTATTCGATTTTTATGGTTCTGCTATCTTTTGTTGCTTTTGCTCATTTGAGTGTGTGTGTGTGTGTGTGTGTGTGTGTGTGTGTGTGCGCGTGTGTTTTAGACGGAGTGTCTATGCAAAGTCTTGGCTGTCCTGGAGTTTCCTATGTAGACTGGACTGACAGTCACAGAGATCCTCCTGCCTCTGCCTTCTGAATAATAAACTTAAAGGCGTGTTTTATTACTAGTGATTCTTGCTATTCTCTTACTGTGTGTAATTTATAAATTAAGCCTTGTCATATAAATAGGCATGGGGAGGGGGGAGGCAACAGGGGTTTGTTTTTGTTGTTTTTGTTTGTTTCTTTGTTTTTTGGAGGGGAAACTGGGAAAGGAGAAATTTACATGTAAATTAAGAAAATATCTAATAAAAAATAGTAAAAAAAAAAGAGTTCTGTGGATATGAACTGAATAATCTAAAATTTGGGCAACCATGCTTTAATCATCATTTAAAATAATATAATATCTATATTAGTAAAAAATTATGTTCCACTTGTGAAAATTCAGAAGAGAAAAAGATTTCCTGATGTCAGCCAAAGATAAATGCAATAAATATTTTAATATTCAACAAAAACATTCTAGTATACTTGTTCTATAGTTGTATTTATTTTTACATGTTCTTCTATTCTTTTTAATTTCATTTTAAATAAATAGATTTATTTATTTATTTGCAATTTTTCACACTAACACAGTATATTCTGATTATTTCAGCTCTGTGCTTCTGCCTTCAAAATCTTTAGGATTACTCCTTCCGTATCAGCCTCCCAATTTCATGACTTATTTCTCTTTTTAATAAGTTATATATTTTCCATTGTATTCCTATTATATTTTCCATTGTAGATACTCATTATATATGAGATTCAGTCACATTCTGATATTTCAAACAGTCACATATTGGACATTGACTGCACAGCAGGTAACCATTATTTAGGAAATGAAAAGTTGTCTAAAGTTGCTAATGGATCCTATTCCAAGAATATAAATTATATTAAATGATCTTCTCACTTGTAATTTTCAAAAGGGTGCTCTTAAGATTCTACGAGCAGTTCTGTCCCTTTACTAAGTGTAGGTTACTGCTTTTGCACTAAATGCATTCATGCTAGAGAGAGAACGACATTAAGTTAAGTGGTCAAGTGTCCAAGGGAACACTATCATGGAAACTGGGGCATTAACGAGAAAAGAGACATTACTTCAAAATAAATTAATGATGCCATTTATTTCTTGTTGCTCAGAGGGACAGCCCCCATTAAGATGGATTACGTTGAGACTTCTGTAAGCTAGCCAAGGAGATAAAATCCCCTTTATTGGTGTCACTGTAAACTGAAACTGGGGGGGATTTGGCAAGACCATATTTTTACTCCAGGGATGCATTTATCCCCTGCCCCCATCTTTATTAGGCAGGTGTTAAGAGCCTTTCTCTTTAGTGTGGCTCTGCTCCCAGGACTGCGTGGAACCATGGGATGGTATATAATGCTCACTGCTGAGGAAGTCTGAAGCTGACCCTCGCTCCTCTATGCCTACCCATCTAGAAAATATCCCCACATAAACCACATGGCAAAACCCTTTTATCATTTAAAAATTTAAGATCTGTATTTCTTTCTCATTTTCTCCCAAAGTGTCATAAATTGTAAATCTTGAGCCAGATTAGTGGGAACAAGAAACATATTTTAAATATGCATAGTTTCACAATTACATATATATCTATATGATATATGCATTTATATATGCATATATAATGTAGATACTTTAAAAATGAATAGATAAATGTCTTACATGAATACTAATTTAGCAATTGACTTCTAATAGTTGGGTGTGTGTCATGGTGTATACATTTAGAAGCAAGAGTAAAAACTATAGGAGAGAGTATCTCAATCTATTATGTGAGTGGGAGATTATCCTCAGTCTGCCAGGCCTGTGATGCTGATCCACTGAAGCATCTCATTATTGAAGAAGAAAATTCTTTATTTTATTTAAAAAAAAAAAGTTAGGTGGAGGAAGGATTGAAGGACTCAGAGAGGTCAAGGGCACCACAAGAGAATTGGCAGAATCAACTAGCCTGGGCCTATAGAAGCTCACAGAGACTGAAAAACCCATCAGACAGCATCCATAGGATGCAACTAGAACCTCTACACATATATAACAGATGTATAGCTTGGTCTTCATCTGGGACTTCCAACATCAGGAGCAGGGGCTGTCTCTGACTTTGCTGTCTGCCTTTGGATCCATTTCCCATCACTGGGCCACCTTGTGAAGGTCAATAGAAGATGCTCCTAGTTCTACTGAAACTTAATATGCCAAGTGGGTTGATATCCATGGGAGGCCTCTCTTTCTTTGAGGAGAAAGGGAGAGGGGAGTGTATGGGATAGGGGATGTAAGAGGGACAGATTAGGAGACTAGAAAGTGGAAGTTGCAATTGTGATGTAAAGTAAATAAATTAATTAAAAGTATAAAAGATAGAGTTTCTAATTATGTATATGTATGGTAGAGATGAGCATGTGCTTGGGGGGACATGCAGTTCCCTTAGAGACTCAGAAGTTCCCTTAGAAGAGAGCCTCAGATCCCCTGGTACTGATGTTGCAAGTGGTTGTAAGCTGTTTTGCCTGGGGTCTGATGAACCAAACTAATGTCTTCTAGAGCAGTAAGAGCTAGAAATTGTTAAGCAAAGCCATAGGTTTAGGATTGGGACGCAAATCCTTATGGTCTTCTGCTTACTTCCTCAATTAACACCCAGTGTTAAATACTAACAGGGACCTGCTGTAACTGACCCTCTGTATCCCAGAGGCCAGGGTACCTGTGAACTGGACAGGGTTCCTGTGCCTCGTTCCCTTGTTGAACTTCCTGCCCTCAAGTTCAGTTGTGAAAACAACACTTTTTGAGCTCAGTCTAGAGCTGAAAGAAAAGAGTAAAAATAGAGTGAGATTTTTTTTTTTCTATTTTGGTATCGTCTATACTATTTTCCTTATATATTATGTTATGGAGAAAAATACTTTATTGTTTTTATGAGACATTTGGACTCTTTAAGCGATATTTCCTCCCATTTTATAAAGGAATAAATCCTTTATAATAAAATATAATCTACAAACTATATGAGGGTTTGTTCATTTTCTTTATCTAGTAAGTTGAGTTTTACTGAAAACATAGCATGCAGAGATAGCAATTTGTATAGACATTTCTTTCCAGACAAGTTAAACTTTTGTTATGAACTATGCCTCACATACAGTGCTTGAGTAATTTGTGAGACTGTTTTGAAACACAGACTTTCAAACTTTTCTGGAGTTTTTATATTTGACATTTTAATGTTTCTGTCAAATGTGTTATTAATCATATCAGAAAATAAATGGAGGACTGTAAAGGCTTGCAGCAGCATTAACTTCTGTCAGAAAATGTTTTAGCTACGTATACACAGCATTTTCAGCTGTTTCCAGAATTGTTGGAAATTCTGTTCTAGTCCAAAGCATCTGTCTGTCTGTCTGTCTGTCTGTCTGTCTATCTATCTATCTATCTATCTATCTATCTGTCTATCTACACACATAGGTATATATTTACAAAAGTATAAATAAATTTTAAAAGAAGAATGGGTCATTGTAACATCTGTTGTTACAGTCAAGCATTCTAACAAAATATAGTCCAAAAATAGACTGTATTATTATTTACATGATAAAAAACAATAAGAAAGTATGAATGTCTTAGATTTCCATAATTTAGCCAACATGATCCTGTAATAGTAACAAACTATAAATGTAGAAGACACTGACTCAGAGCCAACATACTACAGCCATTGTACATCTGTGTGAGGCATGTTTAAAGCCACAGATGGGTGCAGTGAAGTCACAAGGTACAACATGGTTTAGCATGGCCAGAAATGTCTCAGATTCATTATGAATTTGGTTTTGAATTAATCTTAGTCTATCATACATGCAGGAATGCCTCTCTCTGTCTGTCTCTGTTTCTGTCTCTCTCTCTCTCTCATTGCTAAGTATTTATAACATTAGGTTACATAATTTCATGTGGATCATGGTCCACAGTTCAAGAAACTATTGCTTGGGAGCTGGAGAGGAGGTGGCTCAGCAGTTAAAAACATAGGCTGCTCTTCAAGAGGACCCTGGTTGGATTCTCAGCACCACCGAGGCCAATTATTCGTAATTATAGTTAGGGATAATACAATATTGTATTGTGACTTCTGTGGGCACTAGGGACATAAATGAGACACAGTCATGCATGCAGGCAAAGCACTCATGAACAAAATAAAATGAAGATTAAAAATGTTCAAAGTAAGAAAAAAAAATCTGTGAGTCAGACGAGCTAGGTTCCAATTGGACAGCAATGGAAGCTGACGCATGGCAGGCTGATCACGTGTCTCCTCTCAGCACAGGGGGCTCTGCCTGAGGAAGATGTGGTTGAGGTTGCCATTGACTAGCAAGACACTTTCAATGAACAAAGAATTGCCTAGATTTATGTTATAGTCATGTGATTGCAAACTAACATTTTAGCATTTTTTTTTGTTGTTGTTGTTTTTGCTACTCATACTACTTCTTATCTCTAATGCCCAGTGGGGCAGATGGCTGGCCCTAGTAGTGCTCAGAGAATATCGGTTGACTTTGTTCTGAATTTGAAGTTAGTTTTCTTCTGGGAAGAAACATTATGGTGAAAGACATTTATACATTATTAATAGGTTTGTATAGAAATCGGCACTTATAAGTTTAGGCATACTAAAATGTAGACAAAACTTTATAATGATTTTAATATATTAGGGACAAAACTTGAAGACTTGTGTCGTATGCTTTCAGGTATGCAGGCAAAAAGACTGCTATTGCCAGGCGGTGGTGGTGCACGCCTTTAATCCCAGCCTTTGTGAGCCAGAGACAGACAGATTTTTGAGTTCGAAACCAGCCTGGTCTACAGAGTGAGTTCCAGGACAACCAGGGCTATACAGAGAAA
>NW_022196891.1:20445961-20459388 GCF_008632895.1 Mastomys coucha | reverse complement strand
AAAAAGGAAAACAAACAAACAAACTAACAAAATAAAGACTGCTATCAATTCAAATGGCTATTTAAAAGTATTGTTACTATTTGAAGACTTAGTTTTTAACTATGTATGTCTCATGTATGTCTGTGTTTATTTGTATCTGAGTGCACTTGCTCATAGAAGAGGGTGGTCAGAGCTCTTGGGGATGAAGTTGTTCAACTTGCATCGTGAGATCCAAACTCAGGTCCTTTGGAAGAGTACCAAGTGCTCTCTTAACCCTTGAGTCATTGCTTGCTCTAGCTCCCAATTTATTTATTTTTTATTTTTTTAAGATTTATTTTTTTTTATTTTATGTGTATGAGTACACTGTAGCTGTGCAGATGGCCGTGAACCATCATGTGTGTGGCTGCTGGGAACTGAACTCAGGACTTCTTCCCGCCCTGCTTGCTCCAGCCCCACTAGCTCTGGTGTAATTCACTGCAGCTGTCTTCAAACGCACCACAAGAGCGGGTCAGATCTCATTACCGATGGTTGTGAGCCACCATGTGGTTGCTGGGATCAGAACCTCAGGACCTTTGGAACAGCAGTCAGTGCCCTAATCCTGCTGAGCCATCTAGCCAGCCCCCCCCCACATTTTTTTTTTTAAACAGATAAAAAGAAGGTGGTTCCCTTATGGCATTTTCATGTACATGGTAATTACCTTGGTTGCTCTTTCCTCCCCACTCCTCCTCTCACCCATCTCCCTCCCTCCCTATTGTCCCATGTACTTTTTAGCCCCCTTGTAGTCTCTCTGCTATTTTCATATCACATGCATTGTTATCCTTCCCATGTCTCTTCATTAAGCCCACTTCATTCCCCTTCCTGGGCCTTTTCTACATTGCTTGCCTCTACACAGCCTTCCTTCCACATAAATATGCATACATAATAAAAAGAAGCTTGATCTGTGTGAGAAAAGCATTTTAAAAAAAAATCTATTCAGGATTTTCCTCATGGCAGCTGAATTTCCAGGAATTTAAACCTTCCTTAGACAAATCCTGAATTATTTTATCTATCTATCTATCTATCTATCTATCTATCTATCTATCTATCTATTATTTCTCTGTCTATGACACACACACATATAAAAATAAATGTAAATTTATATTTGTGTATAGGTGTGTTCATATACCCATGCACACTCATGTGTACATGTTTTCAGGAATCCTTGCAATCCAGAGAGTGTGTTAGATTCACCTGGGGCTAGATTTTATGGGCTTCTCTGAACTATAAGACCTTGGTGTTGGGAACATTATTCATGGTTTCTATAAGAGCAGAGAGTGCTTCTAAATGCAGAGCCAACTCTAAATTCTGAATCATAAATTTTTGAAGATTAAAGGTGTATTCTGGAATTATAAAGACTAGGGACAGGTTCTAGGAACAATGAGCAAACATCAGCCTCATGGTCCAGTGGCATTTCATATGATATTGTCACTGTGAATGATATTGGGCTAATTGAGTGTCATCCAGTAACTGGCTTTGGAAAGATGATCTATAGAACAAAAGGTGATATTTGTTGTTACATTTCAATGAACTTTGAAATTTATCTTTTGAATATTTCCTTACCTAAATTTGTGCTATTAGCCTTTGTTATGGGGTTTAAATGATTTAATTTGCTCCATCTTGTGTGATTTATTACACCTATTGTAGTCCTGGATTTTTGATAGCAAATGATATTTAAGTGTCTTTTCCTGTTGTTGTGATAAAATACCCTGACAAAAGCAACTCATGGGAGAAAGACTTTATTCTGGCTCTTAGCTCAAGGTATAATTAAACATTGTTGAGAGGTAAAAGCTGCAGCAGGAGCGTGAAGCAACTGGATACGTGTATACGTAGTCAAAAAACAAAGAGTAATCCATGTTTCCTTGTGCTTAGCTCACTCTCTCCATTTTCTAGATCTTCTCTTAAGGGTACAATCCTGCAGACAGTTGGCATGAGTCTTCGCACATCAATTAGAAAAGTTAGTTTCCCACAGTCATACCAGAGAACCATATCCTAGGTGACTCTGGACTTTTTTAAGTTCACAACTCACACTACCATCCCAAATGGTGTCGGGTTTTCTTAAATTTTATTTACCTAGTCTCTTAGTTAAGGTTTTCATGCTGTGAATAGACACTGTGACCAGGCAACTCTTCTAAGGACAACATTTAATTAGGGCTGGCTTACCGGTTCAGAGATTCAGTCCATTATCATTCAGGTGGGAGCCTGAAAGCATCTAGGCAGGCATGGTGCAGGAGGAGCTGAAAGTTCTATACATTCTGGAAGCAGAAAACTGGCTTCCAGGCATCTGGAACAAGGGTACTAAAGCCCATACCCACAGTGACACATCTCCTCCAACAAGGCCACACCTACTCCAACAAGGTCACACCTCCAAATAGTGTCACTCCCTAGGCCAAGCATAAAAAAATCATTACACCTAGGATAAATTATATAAGAAAATTCTACAGCTATTCCAAATCCATCTGGGCTACCTTCATGTCCTAAGCTTATCTGATTCTTTAAGATTTTTAAAGCTGATGGTTCTTTTAAAACCACCCATCAGTTTTATTCATTTATATGATAAATCTTAGTAGTTTTCTTTCTCACTCCCTTCCTTCATTTCCCTCTCTCCTTCCTCCTATCACTGGAGCCCTTACTCACAAAAAGTCTCTGCTACTATCATACCTTTTCTCTGAGCATGGCTCACTGAGTTTAATAAGTGTTGCTTTCCAGATCAAGGGTGGGAAGTTGTTCAGTGGCGCAAGGAGAACAGTTCTGTGACTATGCCACTGAAGAAAATGACATCTCTCCTCCAGCAAGCATTAGTCAGTTTCGTATGTACGGAGCTTCGTGGATCTTTCCTGTATCCATGATGAGATGTTAACGGGCCCAAGATTATGCAAGTCTTGGGTTATATGGGGATGCCTACAGTTGAGCTTCTATAAAAATTATCTGAGGATTCTATCCAGTTTTCTCCAAAACATGTAGCTATGGGGATGGCTCAGTAATTAAGAATGCTTCCTGAGCACTAGGGACCCAAGCCCAATTTCCAGAATACATGTCGCAGGGCTAATAACTATTGTAAGGTCAACTCCAGCGAATCTTATGCCCTCTTTTTGCTTTTACAGGAACTGTGTGCACATGCAAGTAGCTACATACATACAGACAGACACTTATGTATGTGTGTGTGTGTGTGTGTGTGTGTGTGTGTGTGTATCTAGGCACTTGTGTGTGTATGTTTCTAAATCTATAGATAACTGTAACACCCCTATCCTTAAATTTACTAAGATGACTCTGCAATGTGATGCTCACAACAAATCTGCATCGTTGGGTCACTTCCTCTAGTCAGCTGTACTTTGAATACGATCATATTTTACGTTTGTCTAGTTAGTTTCCCAAACTTCCGTTTCCCTTCCACAGTTTCCTCTTTGCAAATAGGGAAGATTTTGTTTCGTTTCAACAGAAGGTGGGTAGAAAGAAGTTCTTTCAATAAAGTAACTCTTCAACTCATATGAGAAGGCTCCGAAACTTTCTTTTTCTTCCGGAGCAGAGAGCTGGTATGTGTTCTGAACATCCCCAACCCCTCACATTGCCTACTAGTTAGAAGCAAGGCAGAAATCCCACCGAGTAATTGTGTCTAAGACACCACAGACATGAAAGCTGGCAGAAGCGGAGGCCTCTTTCTCAGAGGAGCTCATTTGGTAACGCATCAGGATGGATGCAGCTGTGAAGCGAAATTCCCATTGCAGCTGTGACTATGAAATCACATGACCGCAGAAACAGGATATACCCGTACAAGGAAACACAGATTCTCACTGTGGCAAACTCCCTGTAACAGCAACTTTATTTATTTTCCTTGAGACAAGGCCTCATGTAACCCTGGCTGACCTTGAATTCGATGTCTAGCTGAGGATAACACTGAATGAATGCCTCATCCTTTTGCCTCCACCTGGGATTACAGAGACGTACAACTACTACATCTGGTTTATGTGGTGCTGGGCTTGAGCCCAGGGTTTCATCATGCTAGGCAAGTACCCCACCATCTACGCAGCATCCCAAGCTTGCCTATCTAACAACTTTTGCCATCTCAACTGTACTTAATATTATTAATGGTGATATTTGTTGCTATCAAAGCTGCACAAGTAAATATTAGTTGGATGGATGAATATATTAATATATTTTATTTGCATTGATATAACCAAGATATAAATATATACCATCAATATTCACCATAATATGTTAGAGATCTTAAAATACTACAAAGATCTGAAAAACTATTTTTTCTAATTTCAAAACATGGAATTTTCATAACAAGGTATTTAAAAATGGCATGAGATTTATAAACTAAGATAAAGTTCTATGAAGCAGATTTCTTACACAGTAACAAACTTATTCATTTTTAAATTTTTAAGCAGATAGTCTATGACTTAGCAGAATTATTTCAGTAATTCTTGCATCCTTCTCTATATCCCATAGAATCTTCTGAGTAAGCATTTATAACATCAATAAATAAAGGTTGATTTTAAATCTTTTGTTTTCTAACATCTGACAAGCAAAGATTAATGTATAATTTTAATTATTGTTCATGTTATATTATTTTTTAAAAATCATTACATTTTATTCACTTATTTATGAGGGCTGTGTATATAATTAACAAGATAAGCTGTGGGAGTCTGCTCTTTTTTTCTACCATGTGGATCCCCAAGAATAAACTTTGGTGATCAGGACCTAATCATATGTTTTATATTTATAATTTTATAAAAGTAGAAATGGATAAAAACAGGCTCTTTCAAAAGAGTATTTTCTTTCATGTGGTATACTAGTTATCTTTTTGTTGCTATCATAAAATACCATGACAGGAAGCAACTTAAGGAAAAAAAGTGTATTTTGGCTTTCAATTCCATAGGGAAAGTCCATAACAGTGTGAGAAGCTTAGCAGCTGCTGGTTAAGACAAAACTTTGAGATATCTCACCTCAGTTTGATATACAGGAAGCACAAAGAGGGAGAGAGCAAGAGAGCAAGAGAGCAAGAGAGAGGGGGGTACGAATTTATAACTCTCAAAGCTCTCTCAATTCAGTACTTCCTCCAGCAAGCCTGGTTCATAATTTACCCCAACAGCCATACCAACTGGGGACTAATGTCCAAATGTTCCAATATGTGAGGCCACAGGGGATATTCCTCATCAAGCCACTACATGTATTTCTGGCTATGAAGTGCATCTTAGAAGAGAACAACCTTGAATCTGACTCTTCTCTGCAAATGGACAATCTCATACCTTCAGGATCTCTTTAAAGTTGCATGAACTCTACCAGATCCTTCTGAACTATCAAAGGCTCTGTATTCTTTGGTTGGGAAAGAAGATAAAATCTCCATCGAAGCCATGGTTTGTAAGCAAAATGTTTGCAAATTTTGAGCTTCTTTGCTCATTTGCCTCTTTGGTAGTATGCATTTTCAAGTTTGTACCTTGTTTGCCAGCCTGAGAAGCAAAGTGTTAGCTGGGTATTAAAATACTGAGGTTCTACCTCACCATATTAGGCTTTAGAGAAAACAACCAGTGCACAGTCTACAGAAGCTTCTCAGAGCATCTACAGTCTCACTTGTAGGGCAGCGGTCTGTTCAGGCAACCTAGGCCCAGTCAAGTAATAGGCCTGAACCACAGTGACCCAGTTGGCAATAGCTTTGTCTGCAAGGGATGGAGGTGTTTGACCAGAACTCTTGAGTCCTTCACTCCTGTTCCAGTCACAACCTCTCACAGCTGCCCCCACAGGAGATGTGTGCTCTGTCAGGTAGACAATGCCCCAAACTCCCAGCATTCTAGCTGGACCCTATCCCCAGTCATCTGACCACAGCCAGGCATGGCCAGACCACAGACAGATAGCCACGCCTCACACAATATAAGGGGCAGTTCGCCCCCTTCCCTCTCTCTTGCTCTTTGTCCCCTCTCTTGCCTTCTTCCTTTCTCTCTCCTGCTCTTTGCTCTCTCTCTTGCTTTCCTTTCTTGCTTTCTTCCTCTCCTTTCTCTATCTCCTTCTCTTCTTTCCTTCTTCTCCCTTATTTCTCTCTACATGACCAGCCTATTTTCTCTTTCCTATAATAAAATATCTCACATATGCATTGCCTCCTTTTACCTAATGTGCCATAAAGTCACAGGAATAAACATCAGAGAGCTCCAGGCCCCAACAGAAGAGAGACTCAGGTATCCCTGGTAGAGAACTGCAGCTCCAGGCAGCAGCAGAGAGACACAGACCCACATCATTTAACATTTATTTCTTAATTAATGAATTCTTTTCATGTACTTCTTTATTCTTTGTTTCTTTACATTTATTTAGCTGTATCTGTATGTGCATGTGTATTTGTGTGCTTGGTCATGTATGAAAGTGTTGGCATGGACAGAAAACAACACAAAAGCGTACATTCTCCCCTTCCACCATATCAGACCTAGGGATCAACCACAGATGATGAGGCTTAGTGGCAAGTGGCTCTATTCATTGTGCCATCTTGCCAGCCTACCTTTATTCTAACTGTATTTTACAATCTGATCATAGTTTCTCCTTTAGATCTGGTTCTACCTCAGCTTATTCTGTTCAAATCTTATTTCTGACCCTGCCTTATCCCCAGTAGAAAATGTAATGAAGCTGCCATTCCTAGAGCTGCCCAGAGCTTATTCATGTCAGTTAGTGCCAGGATTCCAGGTCACCCTTTTGAAGCATATAACAGAAAACCCCACCATCTGAATGGTATTAATTTATCTCATACTTGCACAAAATTTATCAATGATAAGCTTTACAAAATATAGCATTCAAGTTCTCAATAAACAATCTGGTTGAAATTTACACAGTCAGCAAGTGATGTCTGCAGAAGAGAATTTCATGAAATACTCTCTCCATGCTAGATTGTTCATTCTCTATTACATATTGCTTTCAAATGTTTGGGAGGTTTGTAGTGCAAAAATATGAAGTATTCATTCTCAATAACTATTTCTGGTTTATAGGTCATGAATATTGGAGATATATTTCATTAAATATTTATGTTCAAGTGTATGTCAGTCTGGAAGCTATTGTTACCAGGTAAGGAAGGAAAACAAACAAACAAACACACAAACAAACAAAAAATACTGGGCTGACACTTATTCCTTGTTGAAAAGGGTGTGTGTTGGGCGTATGAAATGTCATTGAGTCTGTCTTTGCATTTGTATGTATGAATGGGTGTGTATATGTATGTATTATGTATGTGTATGTATATGTCAGAGAACCTCTTGTGGGAGTCTTTTCTCTCCTTCTATTGAGTGGGTTTGGGGGATAAATTCAGACCATCAAGCTTGAGAGCATGTCTCCGTGTTCATTGAGCTTTCTTGTAGACATTAAATAGATTGGTTCTAATCAATATGACATTATTTATAATTGTGGATTTCTGAGCATGAGTGCGTGTGCACTCTCTCTCTCACACACACACAGACATACACACACATACAGAGAGGGAGGGAGAGAGGGGAGAGAGAGAGAGAGTTAGAGAATATGTGATTGTGATCATTTGATAATTTCTGAATTACAAGCAACTGAACTGTCAGTTTTCTTTACCATCTCAAATTCTTATATAATTCTGAAGGAAAAAAAACATGAAAAGAAGAAAGCATCTATTTCCATGCAATATCTTCATTGTTTCTATGTATTCTGGGGCATTAATACATTTGGGGTGATAAAATTGAACTTACTTTTATGATACAAACCTGTCCGTAGGATTCTGATTTCTGTAAACTAGTCATGTTTCTGGTAGACCAACTCAGCTTAGTCATTGTGATTTATCTCTCAAAACCCTATCAATATTTTGCCAATAAACCTTGAGTAGTCTTACTAAGTCCTATAACCTCATTTTCTGACTTGACAGAGCATTAGGCATCAAGTGTGTGTTTTTCCAAATTTTCAGTGAACATCTCATTATGTTATAAGGGAAATATGTTAGCCAGTTCCTCTGGTTTCTCTTGTTGGCACTGTAATAAAATACTCTGACAAATGCAACTTAAGAGGGGAAAATCATCTATTTTAGCTTATAGTTCAAGGTCACAGTACATCATGACAAGAAAGTAAAAACAGGAGGATATTGAGGTAGCTGGTGACAGGACAGCAAGAGTCATTAAGCAGATCCTGATGATGAATGCTAGTAGTATTCAGCTCTATTTCCCTACTTAGCTCAGGACCCCAGCCAGGGAATGTTGCTACCTACAGTAGGTGAGCACAATCACAGAAAATCCTCCACAGACATGGTCAAGTGATTATAGATTTAACACGTTGATATTTAACATTGACCACTGTAGGGCACGTGGACTGTGCCACCAGGTGGGTATGAGACTGGTGAAGTTGAGCACGTGCAAACCCTGGTATCTCAAGAAGTGTGAGATGCCAGGAGTGGGGCTGCTCTCTTCCTGCTTCCGTGTCTCCTCTGGAACACGTAACCATGACTCTCAACCAAGGTGACCATAGGCAGTCAGTCATATCACACAGTACCTGGAAGGCCTCTCCATGTCAATGAGGTATCTCAATAGCCTTAGTCTTCGGCCAGTGATCTGGATATTCTCATGCCCTTCCTGCAAATTATATAATCCCTGGTTCACCCCCAAATGAAGCATATGCATCTAAATCCACATCCAGTAGAGAAATAAGAACAAGGTAAGATCATCTCAGAGAGCTGCTGCAGTAAAGATTGCTATGGGAAGGTCTTCTCCTAGAGAAGCCATAAGACTAAGACTCCCAAAGATGGCTTTCTCTCTTCTCCAGCCTCTCTGGCACTTGGCACTTTGCTCCCGACTAGACCTCGATTTTTCCAGACCCAGGTTCTGATCTCCCCTTCCAGCCTGGAACACAACAGCACCCTGACACCCCAAAAGGAAACCACAGACTATGGCTCCCCCATCCTGCGGTTTTTGCCCTGTCCTCCCTGAGTTACTACATCTGTAGCATCCGGACACTGCCAAAGGAGAGGCAGAACACGGGACCACAGACCGACACACCTTTTATGATAAAATAAAACAACATCAGTTTAGAACTCACTGAAGAGAAAAACCAATGCATTTTGAGTGACTGTGTGCCTATGTTTGTACTGTCTATTTATACCTGGCTGCGTGGAAGAGGCGGACAGAGGCAGAGCAAGGGAGAATAAGAGTTTGGGTATTGTCTGTATGTGTCCTATATGGAAGAGTGTTCAAATGAAGCATCAGACAGCAGTACTCAGAGGAAGAAAGGGCTTAAATCCCATGGCTTACACACATGTCTCTAAGGTACCATGGAGAGAAAGAGGCCCTGTAAGGACCAGTGGGTGATCAATGAGCTACAGGAATTGGTTTTAAATCTCTGTCAGATTAATTTCTCATTTATTCTCTGGACCATTTACCTTTATTCATTTTCCCCTTAGTGCATACCATGCTCTAAAATTGAAACCATTCCTCCCCATTTTATCCGACCCTCAGCTTCCCATGGCATTTCCTACTCACTGTAGTTTTTTTATAATGAATTAAATTTACTATCTGACAATTTCAGATGTGTATGTGATATATTTTGTTTAATCTCATCCTTCACTGTCTCCTCCATGCTTGCCATCTTTCCTTCTTTCAGTGTCTCTTTCTCACAGTTAGGTCATTTTGATTTGTTTTGTGAGCCCCAACCTGGGTTTACCCAGGACCATGTAGCTGAAGATAAGGACTCCTCTCCTTCATCATCCCTTAACACCCTTAATTCCTCAGGAAGGGCTACAGTTCCAGGAGCTCAAAGGGCCAGGCTTATACAGACCCAGGGCAGGCTGCCTCAAGTGCTGTGAGTTCAGTGTTGCAATGGCTGTGGCCTGCCTAGGAGATAAGAATTTCATAGCTATTTTTTTCCTATCATTTTGGGCTCTGACCTAACTTCTGACCCTTCTTTTTGTGATATTCCCCGAGCTTTTGAAAGAGTGGCGTTAAATGTCCCGTTTAGGGCTGATCACTTATTCTTAGCAACTTGAGCAGCAGCATGCGGCTCTGCAGCATGTGGCTCATGGTGTTTTAACAGCTGAAGTGTGGGCTTGTAACTAGGTTTCACCAAGGTAGCCTTCTTTGTTTTTATTTTTTTTTCTTTAATTAAATTAATTGACTCCTGTATTGTCGGTGTGAGGGTGTGCAAGGTATTTATTCATGTCTCTGTGCCTGTGGGCCAGTGCAAAAGGCAGAGAAGGGAAGGATGCCATACACTAGCATACTCATCCTTATTCTGCTGAGCTAGTGTCACGCCTAGAAACTAGAACCAGACTGAAAGCCAGCAAGCTGATCCTCTGGTCTCTGCCACCCAGAGATCTGGAGTTATGTGTCAAGGTGGCCACACCTGGCATTTTTATGTGGGAGCTGAGGATTCAACCATTGACCCTCTTGCCTGCATAGCAAGCAGTATTACCCTCTGAGCCATCTTTTCAGCCTTTATATTAGTTAGCTTTCTACAATATTCCATCTGTAATTGCCCAGTGTTTTAAGGATCAAACTCTCATTATCTTATCCACTTCCCACTATAGAGTCTTAAGAACTCTAGGTGAGGAAGCTACTACGTTGGGAATTTAGTCACCAAATTAGGATAAGTGGCAGAAGAGACCCAGTAAGTCTTTCCACGGTGACATTCATACCCCCACCTGGTACTGGCTGTCACATTATCCATGAAGTCCCTACTGTGCTAATTGTTTGTGAAAGGAGCATCAACACCTGCTGCTCTGAGCATAAAAGATACAGCTCCTATTATGTTGGAATGTGTTGTTGTTGCTCAGCATATGTCTGAATAAAAAATCATATTGAATATGCAACACAGAAGAACAAAAAGCAGAGTATATTAGTAAAGGTCTTTATCTCTATGTTGATCTATTCTAAAAACTCCTTTTTGTGTGTATTTATGTCCTGTGATGTTTGCAAGTTATATGGTGACCTTTCTACACGGAGTTCCAATGGCAAGGCATTCCATTGTCAGAGGAAAGGCTTTTCATTTCCTTGCCTGCAAGCTGTACCACGCTCAGCAGATTAAAGATCGATTGCTCTCAGCAAGCAAAGAGCAATGTTAAGTTCACCAGCCCCCCTAGCTGTCTCTCTCATTCTGCTTAAGAAGAGAATAGAAAGTCTCCCTCTCTTCTATCCTGCACATTAGGATCTAAGAATGAAACTGTAGAAGTAAAACCCAAGAACAATTAAGCTGTTGCTCCCAAGTGTAATTATATGGTTATTTCCCCTTGTTTTATATCCATATATACAATTTATGATTCAAGTATTAGTGGGAATAGTCTAATGGCAAGTCGTAATTAATGAAGCACCTTCTCCGTTTTTTGTTTCCTTTGTGCTTCTAGTTTGTTTTGTTCAACAGAATAAGATGTTTATGTTAATTTTTATGCATGCTATAGTTAGGCTTCTATATATTACTTAGGGAAGCTTCTACATTAGCGCTAATAAATAAACTGTTGGGTTTTAAATCATGGTCTGTGCACTACCTAGTTTATTTATATTTATTCCTTTTTCATTACTGCAGAAGGAAACAGAAGCTGTGCTTTATTTTTATAATAAAACACTCTGAGAAGAGTTATGATGGACCTTAACACTCGTATGCAAACATCATTAAAGTTTACACAGCGAAGGTTTTTAATAACATTTGTAGAGATTTTGGGTGATGCCATTTCTGTATTAATATTTCTACATCCGGATATGATAGCTGAATTTTATCCTCACTAGGAACCTGGGAAACACTTGTGTTATTTGTAAATGAAGACTTGGCAGTGTTTTGCCAAGGTTTCTGTTTGAGGTATGCATAGCAAGACACATTCCCTTCACATTGGGATTTTAAAGTACTGTTTACCTCTGTGTGTCAGGAAGCTGGTGGAGTTTAAAGTGGAAAGAGGGCTGAACATTGAACCAGTATTGAATCTTTCTAAGTGGTAACTGCAACAGAGTTTTGAAATGAAAATATAGTGGGTGTGGAGGAGGTAGGTGAAGTTGTGGGTTAAGTGTGGTAGAAAAAGATGACAGAAAAGGAAGAAAACAAGTATATTATTAAGTTCTTTCTGATTAAAAGTGCTCTTGGGGTTGCTGAAACACCCATTAGTAAAGTATATGCTCCACAGGTAGGAAAATTGCCAGCACCCATGTAAAAACTCAGGCATCATGGTTTGCACTTCCAATCCCAATGTTAGCATAGCAGAGACAGGCAGATAGATCCCTGGGGTTTGCTGGCCAGCCAACTCACCCAAATCAGGGAAGTCCTCCTTTAATGAGGGATCCTTCAATGAGGGTCTTCAAAAAAACATGTGAAGACCAAATGCGATATTCAGCATTGATTCCTAGCCTCCTACTAGGTGCACACTGAAGTGTTTGTATGTTTACAGCTACAAGCACACATATTCACATGCATACATACACATACACACACACACACACTGGCCTTTAATACACTCATTCATTAATTTTAGATGCTTCTAACATTAGATGAATTTCAATATCAGTGCACCTCATTCCTAAACACTTCAACATGTATAACAAATGCTGATTACAAATTTATCTATTCAATATAAAACTTTTATTGCAAAATTTATATAAACTCTGATGTGTGTATCTCCTATCATTAGTCTTTTTTAAATTTTTGTACATAATAACTCAGCTACCCCTTGCCCAATTCCTAACACAATGGGATGCTCATCTCTATTGTTCTCTGTAACCATACATTTAATAATTTCCAAATACTGAAATATATAGTCTTATATTGTCTGTTTCTACTGAGAGGAGAAAGCTAATTATTAAACTCTCAGCAATTCTCAAGATTTAAAAATAAATACTTCAGTTTTACTACATATTTTTGACTAATTAAAATTTTAGTACTACTTATAACTACAATTGCAAATGTTTTACATGATTTTGTGAGTGTGAGTGTGTACGCTTGGGTGTATCTAGATAGGATAATGTGCTAAAACTGCACTTAACGACAAGAAGCATTCATTGTAAAACCTAGGAAACGGTATTGTTTACATTATCCACCTTTTTTGTATGAAAGCTTTTATAATATAAAAGAAGCTACTTGATAAAATGCTTAAAAACATCTATAACATTATGAAGACAAGCGTAGCTGAAAATTAAGTTATTCAGAGAAGCATTTTGGTGAAGTCATATGTCTATAAACAATATTCAATTGTACTAAGTCAGCAGTATTTTGACCCTGTCAGGATCCTGGACTGGAAGCAACATTTATTTCTTCAAAGCTGTCAAATTTGGGGGCTGGGTGTGATGTTCACTGGTAAGATGGTAAGACACCTGCCAAGAATCCATGAGACAATGTATTTTAATCCTTAGCATGGTTAGACCAGACCAGGAGAGAGAGGGCTGGGAAGGAGGAGGTGTGAGTATGGGGATAACTGAGAATAAGAGGGATCAGGAGGGAGGAGAAAGGAGAGAGAGAGA
>NW_022196891.1:20422312-20445852 GCF_008632895.1 Mastomys coucha | reverse complement strand
GAGGGAGAGGGAGAGGGAGAAGGGGAGGGAGAGGGAGAGACAGAGAGACAGAGAGAGAGGGAGGGAGGGAGGGAGGAGAAAGGAGAGGGGGGAAGGAAAGAAAGAAGAGACAAAAATAATACTCATATACTCTTTAAATACAAAAGTGTCTTATTTTTCCTATGGATGTGGTAAAATATTCTGAAAAGAAGAAATACTTGAAGAAGAAGTGCTTCTTTTGGCTCGCAATGCTTTAGGATTCAGGCCATCACAGCAGAGAGGCCTTGGCAGCAGGGGCGGGTAGATGGACGGCCACCCTGCATCCTCCAGGAGGAAGCAGAGGGCCAACAGAAGTAACTTGAGACTCTAAAAACCTGAAGCCATGCTCCCAAGGACCCACGTCCTTCAGCAAGCTCCATCTTCTAAAGGCTTCACAATTTTCCCAAACGATGTAAACAACTGGGTGCCTCTTGTCTGAACAGTCTATGGGGGACGATTCACATTCAAATTACAGCAGAAAGTGGGCCTGGTCTGTACTTCCTTGGTAGAAAATTACCTGAGGACCCATGATACTGATCTTTGGCCAATCAGATGTGCAGTAGCAGTATTTCCATTTGAAGTTGCTATTACTGGGCAGAGATTCTATGAGATGATTGGCTGCCATTTTGGTAAGCTATTTGGGTCTACAAAGCTAAATATATATTTGGGATGCATTCTAAAACAAGATGAGAACCAAGTTGCAAATAGCCTCTAACTAGAAGAGATTGTCTCAGCCCCAAAATACCAGTGAGGCTGCAATGTAAGCGCCTCTTTATGGCGATGTAGTGTATATTTAGGAGAGAGACATTTTTTTCTCTCTAAATCATGTTTTCTTGATAGTCATGAATATGCAGTGACATTGTTAGTCGTTTTCTGAATACCCCAGTGCTACCTGAGAAGGGGGTTATTGGCTATGGAGTATTGCTTTCTTCCTTAAAGGAGACAGAGTTACTGCCCATGAAATCGGCACTACCTGATGCAGGTTTTTCTGTGTTAACCTCTTCATTTGCTGGTATTCTACCTCTAATCTACATCAAAGGACTAGAACATGCCCCAGGGCCAGAGATGAACCCATGGGTATCTCTTTCTTGCATATAATTTCTTCCACCTTCCTGTACTAGGTTCTCAAGGTC
This sequence comes from Mastomys coucha, assembly GCF_008632895.1. Lineage (NCBI taxonomy): Eukaryota > Metazoa > Chordata > Mammalia > Rodentia > Muridae > Mastomys > Mastomys coucha. Next base: position 20,444,701 of record NW_022196891.1, on the reverse strand, counting down.
ATTAATGGAATGTTATTAAATTTGAACATAAACTTCTTAACTGGAGGCTTTCTTAAGCAGAAAAACATAATGAGTCTTCCCGGTCTTAAATTTCCAGTAGCTGGTAAATTAACAGCCTGTTTTGATTTGCATCTTAAAGGAGAAGCCTAGCCCAGATATATACCAATATCATGATACTCTCATCGTCATGAGTAATATATATGACTGGTGTGTGTCTACATTTTATTTATTCTTAGATTTTTCTACCTCCATTTTTCCTTATATGATGGATGTGTTAAGGCTAAGCCCATTCATCAATAAGAGTAACTAGTACGGGGGAAGTTTTGTGAGTTTTATAGCCATGAGAGGTTCAGAACCAGCCTTTTGTGACCATGGAACAGTCACTGAGCAGATCCTCGTTGTGTACTCATTACTTTCCAACACATTCATCAATACGAAGGCCTTGAGGGTGACTGGATTTTACTGGTCTGTGACACCATGCCATTATGCAGGCTCTGAAAACCCAACAAGGAGTATAGACCATGCTTTCTTAAGCTGAAGACTGGAAAATTAATTGCCTTTCCCATGAGTTTATGTAGTCAGGAAAAATCTAGAATTGGAAAAGTTTTAGGCAGTCATTCAGGTTAAAAATGTGCTTGTTTAAAGAACTTTTAAAATATCCTTTGTCGGCCACTGGTGGGAACAGATGGCTTAGCCTCTAAAGGTACTTATTGTTCTTACAGAAGACTCAAATTCAATTCCTTGTTTTACACTTCAAATGGCTCACAACATTCAGGGGCTCCTCTGACCCCCTTAGTCACCTATACATATGTGCATAGACATATATATCCATAAATAAAAATAAAATAAATCAAACATCCAAGATATACAGTGTCAAGTCATGTTGCAAAATATTTCTGGGTTGAATTTTAACTCAATTTAAATAATGCTACATATGTGCCCAATTCTTTCTTATGCCCTGTGACTAGTTAATTCTCGTGTGTGTGTGTGTGTGTGTGTGTGTGTGTTATATGTTTATGTGTGCATATGGAGGCAAGAGTACAACACTGAGTGCCCTGCTCTGTCACTAGACCTGAAGCTAAACTGTCAGCCAGAAAGTTTCAGCTATCTTTCTGCCTCTACCTCTGACAGTTCTGGGGTTAGAAGAGCATATGAAATGACAGCAGGAAATTTACAAGGGGTACTAGGTATTGGAATTCAGATCTTCATGTTAGCTCGGCAAGCTCTCATATCTACTGAGCCATTTCCACAGTGTCTTAGTGTTCTATTGCTGTGAAGAGATATCATGACCAAGGTAATATAGGAAACATTCAGTTGGTAGCTTGACTCCAGTTTCAGAGGTTCAGTCCGTGATTGTCTTGGCTGTAAGCATAGCAGCAGGTAGGCGGGCAGGCATGGTGTTGGAGTGGTAACTCAGTAGCTTAGAGGTTACATATTATTAGTGAGGTGGAAGTAAAGAAAGAGGAGGAGGGAATTGGGCATGGCATAAGCTTCTGCAGTCTCAAAGCTCACCCTTAGTGACGTACCTCCTCCAACAAAGCAACACTTCCTAATCCTTGCAAAAAGCAGTTCTACCAGCTAGGGACCAAGAGAACGTTCAAATATACAAGCTTATGGTGACAACTCTCATTTAAAGCAACACACACAGCCTATGAGTTCTCTATAGTGCTCTTTATGTTAAAATTTTCATCTAAATTTTGTCATTCCACTAAAAAGAAATGAGTACCTCCTGGTGGATGTCTTAATACCCTTACAGACTCTCTCTCTCTCTCTCTCTCTCTCTCTCTCTCTCTCTCTCTCTCTCTCTCTCTCTCTCTGTGTGTGTGTGTGTGTGTAAAAGAAATAAAATTAACTATGCTTCATGTTTACTAAAAGTAGACTCTTAAAATTTTGTTTTAAAATAGAATTCTTCTGTCTTTCTCACTAAATCATACCAGGAGGCCACAAATAAATGAAGACTACATCTTGAAATGTTAAACTTCAAGAACTGAATGCCTTTAAGATGTATGAAATGAGATTATCTTGCTCATTCCTCCATATGGAACATAGGTTTTTAGTTTAAAACATTGTCATTTAAGTTGCTAGAACACTTCCATACACCAAATATCTAGGTATAATGGATTATCCTTACCAACCTGTTTACTATGAACCCAAGCTACTGTGACCATATCTGTCAATCACACATTCTGTGGGGTACTACAGTAATAAAGTCATAAGTTGTCTAAACATGGGATGTGGTTTTTGAAAGGTTTCATCAGACAACTCAGTCATTTGTAAGCATCACATAGTATGTATACTTGGGTTGTGTCTTATATATGACAGCTCTAACCTTTTCCAGAGCCATGAGATCAAAATCAATCCCAAGATAATGTAATGCATTCAAGAGAGATGGTAAAGAGAGACATTTGGGCTGCTGCAGTAAAGTAGCATGTTGTTCTGTAGGGAAAAATATTAAATGACGTACTGGGTTCTAATTAACAAGAAAAGACAATACAATAGATACATAAATCATTAATGTACCCATTTATCATGCATCAAGTATTGTATACTATGTATAGTTTCATTCAGCATGCACTTGGCAATATCACTAAACCAATGCAGTTTCATTAGAATCTTCATATATGATATATATATATGTATGTATATATACATATATATGTATATGTATACACATATATATATATCATATATGAAGATTCTAATGAAATATATGTATATGTATACACACACACACACACACACATATATATATATATATGTATGTATATATATATATAATTTCATGTGTATGTGTGTGTTTGGGTGCATGTACATGAGGGCAGAAGTAAACATCAGTGTCATTCTTGATTCCTCGCCACTGTAGTTCTTGAGACATTGACCTTCACATAATTTGATGCTCAGTTTAACCTGATTAACCTGTCTAGATGACCAGGAAGACACAGGATACTCTTATCTCTGCCTTCTCAATGCTGGGATTAGATGCATATGTCATCATGCCTGGCTTTTGAGGTGATTTCTACACATCTGAACTCAGGTTCTTATGCTTCCAAAATTAGCCCTGTGCCAACTGAGCCAACTCCCCAGCCTGACTTCATCATAATCTTATGGATCACTATCACAGGTGCTGAGTTAAATGTTGATGCTATTTAATAAGAGTTTCCTATAGCTGTGTCATATGTGTTTATCACATGGACATACTTGCTTTGGATCTTATCAGAATCCAGGGATCTGCTAGGATGTGCTGCCACTGAGTTTGTTACTGAAGATGCTAACTGAAATCTTGGTATTCATCTACTTTGACAGCTCTAAGGCAGGTGAATTTGAAGGTTAAACCATCACTCAGTCAAGTCAGATGGATGAATACCAACATTTCTCCAAACATCCTGTTTATTTTGATGGATTCACCTAGGTAGGAGGTCTGGCATTTTGCTTTAGGGCCCAGGAAATGTGATGTTACACACATGTTGAATGGATTCATCTCTAAGGGACAGGCTCCCACTTAGAAAATGCACACTGAATATACATTGACAATGAACAAATTTATAATTAAGTAAAAACAAAATTAATATCACAGACTACAGCCTATAATTTATAGGCTGTAAATTTATAATTTATAATTAAGTAAATTATTATTTTACTTAAATTACCTATAAATTTATAATTTATAATTAAGTAAAAACAAAATTAATATCACAGACTACAGTCCAGTCAGGGATCCCCCTGATTATTGTCAGTTTTTTAAGGGAAACTAGAACAGCAATTTCAAATAATTCAGTGCATGTGAAAGAAGCATAGGGCTGTATTATTTTACAGTTGGATATGCCTTGGTATGAAACTAATACTTTCTCAGACATGTCATTTTTGTATAGGAACATAAATGGTTGGGGAATTACAACGTGTGGGGGGGTCATGTTTTCAGTTCCCTTTTCAGTCTCCACAGCTTTTCTAGATATTTTTGAAGAGCACTGTAGTGTCCTTGCCTGTTCGTTTCTTTATATACTGCACTTTGCAACAGCTTGCTTATTTCTCTGTGTGTCATGTTTGTGTGGAGTTTATATAAGTACATGTGTGCAGAGTCCAGAGGTAAATATTGGCTATTTTTTCTTTTATTGGATATTTTCTTTATTTACATTTGAAATGTTTCCAGGTCTCCCCTCAGGAAACCCCCTATCCTATCCCCCCTCCTGCCTCTATGAGAATGCTCTACCACCCACTGCCTGCTCCCACCTTCCAGTCCTAGCATTCCCCTACAGAGGGGCATCAAAACCCCCACAGGACCAAGGACCAATACTACCACTGATGGCTAACAGGGCCATCTTCTGTCACATTTGTTGCCTGAATCCTCTATATTCCTCCATATGTATTCTTTGGTTGGTGGTTCAGGCCCCTGGAGCTCTGGGGAGTCTGGCTATTTTTAACACTTTATTTATTTATTTATTTATTTATTTGTTTGTTTGTTTGTTTGTTTTTGAGAGAACATCTCTCACTGAACCCACATCTCACTATTTGACTAACCTGACTGATTAGAGAGCCTCAGAGATCCTCTTCTTCCTTCCTCTCCAGTGCTGTGTGTATCTTTTATATGGGTATCAGGGATTGAACTCAGGACCTTATTATGCTTTCAAGGCAAGAATTTTACTGGCTGGGCTATCTGTAGGCCCTGTTTTACTGTTCTATCTCATTGTTCCATAGCCATGTCATTTCGATGGGTTTTTGGTAAGAAGTGAATAGGGCAGATTTGTTCACTCAGAAATGAGAGACCTTAGGAACATGGGGTAGTGGTAAAGAAATATATGCAAGAAGCAGAAACACAAGCAGAATAAGTCCTTGGTAGTAATCAAAACATTTGTGAGAAAGAGACAAGACTGGAGGGTTGCACTGGAGTCCCATTTCCTATAAAGGCTCATGCATGATCATTGCTACAGTTTAGATAGAGCTGATGCTCATCAATATAAGAGATGGATATCAACACTGAGTCACATTGGCAACATTCAGAAGGATGAGTGTTTTTCGAATTGTGGCAAGCCCATTTCCCCGAATACCTGTTTGCTTCCTCACAAACCCATAGCCCCATCTTGTTCTTTTTCCTCCATTTCCATCTTAATTTGGGCCATACTGAAGTAGTCATAGAAGAGAAGAAGATTCCATTGCTCCTCCAGTCCTTTAACACTTTCTTCATATGGTACTCACCTCCCAGCATTTTCTTAGAGCATCCTAAAGCCAAATAAAACAAGAGCTGACTTCAGAGTATTCTTATCTCTGTTCTCTCCTTCCTCATTTCTCACTCTTCCTCCTTCCCCTTCCCTTCTTCATCCTCTTCTTCTCCCCTCTACCCTCATCTATCCTTCTCCAGGATCACATTTATGCCACCCTGACATCAAAGTTAATGTCAATTAATGGTGATTATGTTGCTTCCACCTCCCCAGTGCTTGGATTACAGGCTTGCACCACCACACCAGGTTTATCCTCTCTGTTCAAACAGAACTTGGAAGGGTGATGGAGATAAGGCTTGATCTCAAGCCCACTGATTTCCTCTAACAGCCAAATTGAAGCAAAGAGATAAATTTAAAAAACTGACAAAAAATAAAAAAAAATTTGGTGATGAGTGGGTGGAACTACCCTTCAACCAGAGCCCTGCCTAACCTCTAGATATGGTCTCTACAGGTTCTCCCTGTAGGGTATTTCATCTAATGTTACCTCCTTGGGTCCTGAGAGCCTCATGCTTTTCTATCATCTAGCACTTTCTTGTATCTACCCCCAGTTCCCCATCTCTCATTGCTATACATGTTTGTTCAGTTTCCTCACCCTCAGTATATCATCCACATCTCTTCCAATACCTGGTCCTGCCCCCACTTTCCCTCCCCCTCCTCTCTTGCTCCCAAGTCCTTTCCACCCTCTGCTTCCTGTGAGTGTTTTGTTCCCCCTTCTAAGAATGACTGAAACATCCATAGTTTGGTCCTCCTTCTTCTTGAGCTTCATATCGTCTGTGAGCTGTATCATGGGTATTCCGAGCTTTTTGCCTAATATCCACTTATTAATGAGTAAATACCATTTGTGTTCTTTCTTGACTAGGTTACCTCACTCAGGAAGATGTTTTCTAGTTCTATCCATTTGTCTGTGAATTTCATGAAGTCACTGTTTTTAATAGCCAAGTAGTATTCCATTGTGTAAATGTACCACATTTTTCTGTATCCATTCCTCTACTAAGGAGCATCTGGGTTGTTTCCAGATTTGGATATTATAAATAAGGTTGCTGCCCAACCTGGTGATCCATCTTATATACAGACAACAAACCCAGACACTATTGATGGTGCCAAGAAATTCTTACTGACAGGAGTCTAATATAGCTGTCTCCTAAGAGGCTCTTCCAGAGCCTGACAAATACAGATGAAGATGCTTACAACCAACCACTGGACTGAGCATGGGGACCCCAATGGAGGAGTTAGGGAAAGGACTGAAGGAGCTGAATGGGATTGAAACCCCATATGAAGAACAACAATATCAACCAACCAGACCTCTCAGAGCTCCCAGGGACTAAACCACCCAATAAAGAGTAAACATGGAGGGACCCATGACTCCAGCTGCATATGTAGCAGAGGATTGCTTTATCTGGTATCAATAGGAGGGGAAGCCCTTGGTCCTGTTAAGGCTTAATGCCTGAGTGTAGGGGAATGCCAGGGTGGTAAGGTAGACTGGGAGGGTGGGGGCGCATCCTCATAGAATCAGAGGGATGTCGATAGAACACTGGGTTTGCTGAAAGGAAACCTGAAAAGGGGATAACATTAGAAATTTGAATGAAGAAAATATCCAATAAAAAATAAAAAATAAAAGCCTCAAAAAATAAAGGGGGGGGGCTGCAGAAAAGACTCCGTGGATAAGAGCACTAGCTGCTCATACAGAGAACTCGGCTCACTTTCCAGCACCCAAGTCAGGTGGGTCACAACTACCAAGACCCATCTGAACTCTGACTTCAAGGGACCCCTTTTCTGGCCTCCTTAGATACCCAAACTATCCTTCAACTCATTTGATGAAAGACAGACTATAGTGGAAGAAAAGCAGGAAGCTAGAGCCATGGAATCGATTTGGCAAGTGAGTTCCTAAGAATCACCAAGGTGTGTTGAATATACTTGAGGGAGACCTCAGCCAGCCTGGTGGACAAAAGGTAATTGTGGATGATGATGATGATGATGATGATGATGATGATGATGATGATGATGATGATGATGATGATGATGATGATGGTGGTGGTGATGGTGGTGGTGATGATGATGATGATGATGATGATGATGATGATGATGATGATGATGGTGGTGGTGGTGATGATGGTGATGGTGGTGATGATGATGATGAGGATGATGACAATGATGATGATAATGGACACACACTAACAAAATGGTTTTGTATCTGATATTAGAGATGAACCACTTTTGTGTGACTGTATGGATATGTAATTATAATTGCATTACTCATTAAGCATTACTAGCATTGTGAATAGAGTAAAGCAAGGAGAAAGGATCAAGCATGGAGGTCATATACTAGTAGGTAAATTACAAAAATTCCAGGTTTGTACCTGGAATGGTTTTCATTTTTCACCTCCCTTACACTTTGTTGTTTCATTTTTGTTTTTGTTTTTGTTTTTGCTTGTAAAGAGTATTTCAAAATTGTTGTTTGTAGCTTATGTCATTGGGTTATAGTTCAAACTTTATCCTTTAAAAAAAATGTCATGTAGGGCTGGGGAGAGGGGGATGGCTCACGGAGTAAGGCACTTGCTGTTCTGAGGACCTGAGTTCTGACCACCAGCATTGTGTTAGGTTCTAAAACAATTATGTTGGGAGTCCATGCCTCAAAGTAATAAGGTGGAGAGTGGTGAGACAGGAAACCTGATATCCTCTTTTCTCCTTGGGATGAACACATACTTACACATGCACACACACACGCATGCCTTGTAAAAATCACAACTGAGAATAGACCAAGAAAAAGTGACCAAGTCTACAATGATATGTCAATTCATTTTAGTGGTTCACATGGAATTGTTATGCTTACGTGTTTATGATAGAGAAGGTTGCAGCAGAATCATCTAGAAATACTAATAAACACCATCTGCTGTGAATGCTGCTGTTATAACAAGCATCCACACAAAAAAACGAGTCCTTTCTCCTATGACCAAGCAGCACTAATCTTACAGCAGGGACAGCCTAGAGTTTGGTATCTTTTCTTAACATATGGGTCTTTACCCTAGTGCCTCCCCTGCCAGGCAGATGTTACACAGGATTTGTTCTCCTCTCTTGGAATATAAAAAGTATAAAATAAATGAAAAAATATAAGAACACAATTAATTTAAACAGCCTGTGATCTTATAATTCCTGCAAAAGGACACTTTGAAGCAGTTTTCCTCTGAAGATGTATGGGTTTATGGGGAACTATATGTAAATATACATATATATATACTATATATAAATATATGTATATTTATATGTAGTCCCCCATAAACCCACATATATATATATGTATATATAAATATACATATATATATATACATACATATATATATATATATATATATATCCATACATCTTCAGAGGAAAACTGCTTCAAAGTGTCCTTTTGCCGGAATTATAAGTATATACATATATAAGTATATACATATAAGTATATACATATACATATATATATATGTATATATATGTATATATGTATTTCTTCAAGATAAGATTTCTCTGTATAGCCCTGACTATCCTGGAACTCACTCTGTAGACCAGGCTGGCCTTGAACTCAGAAATCTGCCTGCCTCTGCTTCCCAAGTGCTGGGATTAAAGGCATGTGCCACCACTGCTTGGTGGACAATCTATTTTTAAATTGTGGAATGGAGAGGACATTCTGGGGACTGTTGAGAATTCTAGGTACTCTAGTAACAGAATGGGGAAAAAGAAGGCTCTCTTCCATCCATGAATGGAAACATTGACTGGCTTTGAGGCTACTTCTTGCCTGACTTACCCACACAAAACATTTTACCTAGAGGGGGCTCTACTCTAAGCAGGGCATACATGCTGCATGCTGCATACTTATAAGAATTTGAATTTGAATAAATACCTTGCATTTATTTAATTTTTCCTGATCCACGGAATTTCTGAGAATAGAGAACTATTTCATTCTAGGTTTAAATAAAGGTCTTTGTAATCTTCTTTGTTCTTAATTGTACAATGAGTGTACTTATGTGTTATTTGTATAGTAGAGTTGACTATGATCATCAGAGTTGTGGGCAAGTGAACATAAAATACGAAACTTTAACCTAAAGGATCATGGGATGCCAATCTGTGGAGGAGAAATGTAATTTGAAATTTTCTACCATTTTAAATACCTGCACGGAACTGATTAACATTTTAATAGCAAAAGCAATAAAAATAATTAAAATCACATTTGGTATCTGTTCTGCCCCATTTCATTAATTTCTGCTTCTGCCCCCTTCCCCCTGGCTTGGAGGAAAAGATATATAATTTGTACCTAACCTTTAGGTCCTCCTCAGGGTACATAATTCCTTTACGAAGTCACATCAATCCTAGGGTCTCTGATATTTCCAAGGTAATTTCTCCTTCTTAAAAGGCAGCATTGAAACTTTATCTTTGACTTTTAAGTATATTATGTCTGATTTATTTCAGAGTTAAACTAGTCAGTGATTAGTAGATAAATGTATATGGAAACAATGTTTGGTTATAAAATAAACTCTTTCTTTGAATATTGATTTCGACTCCCAAGAAATCAACAAAGTCTTCTTGTAGAAGATGAAGCCCTCCTATCCACAGCTCCACAGCCTTCTTTTTGTGTACGTGTTTAAGTTTTTTTTGTTTGTATTTATAGTTATTTTCAAATCACATTTAAAATCTTAACATCTTGAATGAATGTTTCCAGACAAACGTGAACATTTAGATGATTATCGATACATCTTTCTGTCAAGATACATTGCTCCGGATGACTAAGATACAGTGTTATTCATCTTGAGTGGTTAAATTTATAATTTCGTATAGTTTTGGAGATAAGAACTAATGACATGAACATCATTTTTTATTAGATATTTTCTTTATTTACATTTCAAATGATATCTCTTTTCCAAGTTTCCCCTTTGGAAACAAAAGAAAACAAAACAAATCCTTGTTCCCTGCTCCCTCCCCCTGCTCACCAAACCACCCTCTCCCTTTTTCTGGCCCTGACATTCCCCTACACTGGGGCATAAAGCCTTCACAGGACCAAGGGCCTTTCTTCCCATTGATGACTGACTAGGCCATCCTCCGCCATACATATGCATCTGGAGCCATGAGTCACACCATGTGTGCTCTTTGGAGGTTTAGTCCCTGGGAGCTCTGAAGGTACTAGCCCAGAAGCTCAGAATACCCGAAATACAATCCACAAAGCACAAGAAACTCAAGAAGAAGGAAGACCAAAGTGTGGATACTCAATTTCCTTCTTAGAAGGGGGAAAATATACCCATGAGGGAAGGAGTTGCAGAAACAAACTATGGGGTAGAGACTGAAGGAAGGACGATCCAGAGACTGCTCCACCTGGGAATCCTTCCCATATTCAATTACCAAACCCAGACACTATTGTGGATAACAGCAAGTGCTGGCTGACTGGGGCCTGATATAGCTGTCTCCTGAGAGGCTCTGCCAGTGCTTGACTAATAAAGAAGTAGAGGCTTACGGCCATCCATTGGACTGCACACAGGGTCCCCAATGAAGGAGCTAGAGAAAGGACCCAAGGAGCTGAAGGGCTTACAGCCCCTTAGGATGAACAACAGTATGAACTAAGTTTTTTTTTTTTCTTTTTGGCTCTGTCTCCTGATAATTGGCACTTGCTCCTATGCAGAGGGACCCGTCAGATGCAACCAGGAAAGTCTTGGCTTGCAAGCTGTGGTGGTAAAGAAGAAGCAGTTAGTTAAGATGAGATGAGGTTCACATCAAATCCTCACCCCTAGATTCTCAGTACCATCTAAAGGTCAGTTCTGTTATGAAGAGCAAATTAAAAAGGCCACCCTTGAACTCAGCTTGGAGCTTCAGGGCTCCTTGCCCATCTTGAGCAGTCCTGTTTTGCTTAACCTTTGTTTGGGATCTTAATTTGACTCCTGGGCAATTACAACCTTTAACTTCCTAGCAGAAAAAGGAAACACGTTGAACATTACCTTGAAAAGACAATGGAGGATGGGGGATACTCCAGCTGGAGTGACATTAAACTACTTTTCACACTCCCCTCTTCGACTCCGGTAAGTAGGGGAGGATGAGAATAGATATGATCTTCACCACACTCCACAATGAACTCCACCAGGGACCTCTCTTTTCTTAATTCCTTTCATATTTAATATCATACTCCATAGAGTTGAGTATTTAAAAATGAATTTTCCTCTTTTCATGTTTTTTTAAATTAACTAATTTATTTATTTACATCCCAAATGCTGCCCATGCTCCCGGTCCCTCCCTCTCAGAGTCCCTCTCCCAACAACCCTCCCCTTCAATTCTGAGAGAATATCCCCCTCTGTATCCCCATTCCCACCCCCAAGCATCAAGTCTCTGCAGGATTAGGCACATCCTCTCTAACTGATGCAGGACAATACAGCCCTATTCTACATATATGCAAGGGGCGGGGGCCTTGGCTCAGCTGGTGCAGGCCCTTTGGTTGGTGACTCAGTTTTTCAGAGCTCCCAGGGATCCAGATTTGTTGACACTCTTCAACTTCCTGAGGAGTTCTCATCCCCTTCAGGGCTTTTGAAAGGTCCTTTCATGTTTAAGGAATTATTATTATTCCTCTAGAGTGTATGCTATCACAGTCTCCATATAGAGTGTAAGTTATTTAATTGCAGTAAGCTCCTTGGGAGCCTCCCTCCATCTCTTTGTTTTCCTCTCCCTTGTCCCCTTTCTCCATCCCTTCTTTTCTACCTTGGCTTATTTCTTCTATCCTCCATCAAGGCAGTATAGGAAGAGGTCTACCTTAACCAATAGCCCAAGTCAAATACAGACTTCAAAAACCCGTGCTTATTTTGGATTAACAAATGTCTTAAATTCTCCATTTCCAAGGAACTACTTTTCCCTGCCTTAATGACATTAATCTTAATGAACAACTACAGGTAGCTGCTATTCCTTTCTTTAAATTGGACAGATATGGCTACAGGGCTTAAATTGATAGACTAGAACTCACACACTATTTTCACTTCATTATTTTTGGAAAAGTTCACAGAAATTGTACACAATACAAACTCTGTTTTGCATGTGAACAACATTTGCTACGTGCAGGAATTTTAAGGAAGAGGTGAGGATTCTGTGACATATTGGCTCCCTCACATAATACCCAATGATATAAATTGGCCCCATGCTGCTATTTTTGTTTGATGCTTAAAAATAAATTAAAGACATTTTAATTCATAAAAGCAATGATTAATGGACAGACTGGTAGGGAGGTCAAGCTGTCAGGGTTGGTGTTTTCTCATACATAATATTCCATATTAAATGTGGATAATCTGAACTCAACTGAGCTTTATATTGCTTCCTTTTTTAAGATTTTTAAAAGAATTTGGAAATAAATTCTGAAAGTAGCTTGTAAATAACTATGAAACAAAAAATTCGCTTCTTGTGGTTTGTTTATATAATATGAGTAGACTCACTGGATGCCACAAATTGTGCTGTGCTTTGAAGAAAAGATGAAGGCAGCTTCACTCTAGAATTTTTTGCAAACATAGTAGAAGATTACTTTTATACTCTTCACTTTCAAAAATAAAATGTATATATGGAGAAATGTCATAACATTTAAAGAGCATGTGGTGCAACAAACTTAACATAGCATCTATTTCAGGCCCCTTACAACTACCTGTAACTCCAGTGCCAGGGGATTCAGTGCTCTCTGTTGGCCTCTATGCTTGCCTTCATCCATGTACTCAGACAAACACTTATACCTAAAACACATACATACATATTTTTACAAAGGAAATTAACTAAAATTTAACTGTCTGGTGCATTAACAATGTATGTTGGCTAGCTAAACAGAGATATAGGGTTACTGACCTTGTCTGTAAATAAGTCATGCTCCGAGTCTTCTTCTTATCCCCCTGTCTCCTCATCTTCCTTGTTCTTTTGGAGTCAAGGTCTCATGGAGCCCAGACTGGCCTCCATCCAGCTACATAGTTCAGAATGAGTTTAAGTTCGCGATCCTCTTGTTTCTACCTCCTAAATTTGGGGATTACAGGTCTGTGCTACCGTGCCCTGTTTATGCATTGCCATAGATCAAATTTAGGGCTTCCTGAAAAGCAAGCAAGGGCTCTACCCACTTTGCCATGTACCCTGCCCTCTTCCAGCATCCTATATACGGCACAGAGATGCTCCTGAGATGAACTGTCAGCTGCACACTGAGCTTATGTGGATAGGTCTCAAATTTCCATGCAGTTGCTAACTGTTTTCCCCCAGGCTTTATATTAGTGACACAAACCCTTGTTTTCTGTTTCTTAATGTGAAAAGCTGAGCAAATGCTTTAGTCTAGATGTTTTGAGAATATTTGGTGTGTGTATTCCTACCACACATGGGTATGAAATAGTTTCTGGCTAGAGAGGGGAGCAGTTTCAGTTTAGAGTTAAGTATTACATGAAAAAACGTAGCATGTGAAGAATAGGAATCTGCCAGATCTGGTGTTTTATCATGAGTAATGATGCTTATAGTTCTTCTGGCAGAGATTCGGACAACTGTGCATTAGCAGAGTTAGTAAGTCGATGAATGGGGAATGAGATCCAGTCATGTTAAATGTGCAGTCACTACACCATAATGCAGTTACCACCTTCCTTTGAGCCTTAGCTAAACAATATTAACTTCAAGACTCCCATTCTTTCTTTTATACAGAGATCATCTGAATTCTTCTTGTTGTTGTTTATTGTTTGTTTGTGCTTAAGAGAGCTTAATGTAGCCCTGGCTGGTTTCTAACTTATCACACAGGATAATTGTGAACTTCTGAATCTACTGTTTCCACTTTTAGAATTCTGGGGTTATAGACATGCACAGCACACCCAGTTTACAGAATTGTGGGGATAAAATACAGATTTCATGGGTAATAGGCAAGCACTCTCACACTATCCAACAGAGCTATACAACAAGCACCTCACCTGGGGAGGTTTTATTTTTTTGTTTTTGTTTTGTTTTGTTTTGTTTTAGGTAAGATTGCTGAACTATCTAGAACCAGAAGAAATTGTTTGCAGTTGTACCCTAACTGGTGGCACTGACCTTGGTTAGATAGCCCCACCCTCTAAAAATGATTCTTTGGTATGTAGGAGATTGTGAAGACCTTGGGAAAGCTGTACAAGGCCTGCTCTGGTTCTGGGGATTTGGCGAGTGTGGGATTAGCTAAATAATGTTTACTTCAAGCAAGATTTCAGGCAATGCTGATAGCGCTGGTTTATGGGTCGTACCAAGATAATATTAAGAATGGTCTAGAAAGGCAGAAAACAGGCCTGGAGACCTCAAAGCTGAGAGACTTTAGGGCAAGGCTGATGCGTGGGTGATAGTGACATCAATGGCACAGGGTAAAGCTTTCAGGAAACCTGAGAATGGCAAGGATCCCTGTGAGTTAAGAGGAAAACTGCTTCAACACAGCTGAGAGCATGACAGATCTGTTTCCCTTGTTTAAATCTGTGTAATGTGTTTATGTGTAGGTCTGTACATATTAGCACAAGTACCCATGGAAGCCAAAGAAGCTTTGAGCTGAGGTTACAGACATTGTGAGGCACCCTGGGTCTTCTATTAAAGCAGCAAGTGCTCTTAAACATTAAGCCACGCCCCCAGGCCCGAAGATGTTTCTTACTGGTGTGGTGTGTGGATTCTCAGCTGCCCCTTCTTGTTGAGAGAACGTAACCAGGGCAAATCAAAAGAGATCCAGTTCTGCCAGTGTAGTTGTGTCTGTGTAAATGTTTTCCTTAAAATTTAGGTGAATTAAAGTCTAGGTGAATTAAGACTGCTGGTCCTCCTACAGGGTCTCCCTTCTCCTCAGCTTCTTCTAGCTTTCCCCTAATTCAACCACAGGGATCAGAGCTTCTGTCCATTGGTTGGGGATAAATATTTGCATCTGACTCTTTTAGCTGCTTGTTGGGTCTTTCAGAGGGCAGTCATGATAGGTCCCTTTTTGTGAGCATTTCATAACCTCAGTAATAGTGTCAGGTATTGCTGCCTCCCGTTGAGCTGGATCCCACTTTGGGCCTGTCACTGGACCTTCTTTACCTCAGGCTTCTCTCCATTTTTATCCCTGCAATTCTTTCAGATAATAACAATTATGGTTCAGAGTTTTAACTGTGGGATGGCAACCGCATCCCTCACTTGATGCCCTGTCTTTCTGCTGGAAGTGGGCTCTACAAGTGCCTTCTCCCCAATGTAGGGCATTTCATCTAAGGTCTCCCCCTTTGAGTCCAGAGAGTCTGTCACCTCTCAGTTCTCTGGTAAATTCTGGATGGTCCCCCAAACCTTCTACTTCCTGAGGTTGCATGTCTCCATTTTTTCTGCTGGCATTCAGAGATTTCAGTCCTTTTCCCCTACCCGATACCTCATCATATTCCCTTCTCCACCTCCCTCATCCCTTTTTCTTCCCTGATCTCTCCCTCCCCTGCCCCTTGTGGTTGCTTTCTTCTCCAGCCCAAGTGGGACTGAGGCATCCTTACTTGGGACCTTCAGCTCATTGACATTTTTGAGTTCTATGGGCTGTATAATGGATATTCAGCATTTTTTTTTTTTTTTGGTAATATCAACTTATTAGTGAGGGCATACCCTGCACGTTCTTTTGGGTCTGAGTTATCTCACTCAGGATGAGGTTTTCTAGGTCCATCTATTTGCTTGCAAAAGTCAGGATGCCCTCATTCTTAATAGCTGAGTAGTATTCCATTGTGTAAATGAACCACATTTTCTATATCACTTGGGCTTTTTCCAGCTTCTGGCTATCACAAACAAGGCCACTATGAACATAGTGGAACACATGCTCTTGTGGCATGGTAGGGCATCTTTTGGGTATATTCCCACGAGTGGTATTACTGGGTCTTCAGGTACATCTACTTCCAATTTTCAGAGGAACCTCTAGATCAGTTTCCAGAGTAGTTGTACCAGTTTGCCATCCCACCAGCAATGGAGGAGTGTTCCTCTTTCTCCACATCCTTGCCAACATGGGCTGTCACCTAAGGTTTTGATCTTAACCATTCTGATTGTATAAGGTGGAATCTCAAGTTCATTTTGATTTGCATTTCTCTGATCACTAAGGACTTTGAACATTGCTTTAGGTGTTTTGAAGCCACTTGAGATTCTTCAGTTGTGAATTCTCCATTTAGTTCTATACCCCATTTTTTGATTAGGTTGTTTGTTCTTTTGTTGGTTAGTTTCTTGAATTCTTTTTAATATTTTGGATATTAACCCTCTATCAGATGTGGAGTTAGTGAAGATTTTTTCCCCAATCTGTAGGTTGCTGATTTGTCTTATTGACTATATCATTTGCCTTACAGAATCTTTCCAGTTTCATGATGTCCCATTTATCAATTCCTGATCTTAGAGTGTGAGCCATTGGAGTTCTGTTTAGATAATTTCCCCCTGTGCCAATGAGTTCAAGGCTCTTTCATCCCTTCTCTTCTATTAGATTCAGTGTATGTTCAGTAGAGTTTTATGTTGAGGTCCTTGATACACTTGGTCTTGAGCTTTGTGCAAGGTGAAAATATGGGTCTATGTTCATTTTTCTACATATTGACAGCCAGTTAGACCAGCACCATTTGTTGAAGATGTTTTATTTTTTTCCATTGTATAATGTTTGGCTTCTTTGTCAAAGATCAAGTGCCCATAAGTGTGTGGTTCATTTCTGAGTCTTCAATACTATTCCATTGATCAACATGTCTGTCTCTATACTAATACCATGCAGTTTTTATCACTATTGCTCTGTAGTACAGCTTAAGGCCAGAAATGGTAATTCCCCCAGCCGTTCTTTTATTCTTAAATTTGTTTTTGCTATTATAGCTTCTTTGCCTTTACAGATGAATTTGAGAATTGCTCTTTCCATGTCCTTGAAGACTTGTGTTCTGGAGATCTTTCAGATACTGGATCACCAACCAGGCAGCATACATCAACTGATAAGAGGCCCCTAACGCATAATTAGCAGAGGAGTGCAGGGTCCGGGTTCAATAAGAGAAGATACACCTAACCCTCAAGAGAATGGAGGCCCCAGGGTGTTTAGAGGTCTGGTGGGAAGGGGGTGAGGTGTGGGGTTATCCTAGTGGAGACAGTGGTGTGGGGAGGAGGCAAGGGATGTGGAACATTCAGAGGGTGGACAGGGAGGCGAATAAAATCTGGAGTTTAAAATAAATAAAACAAATAGAAAGAAAAATAAATAAAATTTAGTTTTCTTCCTAAATCCTTTGTTTGTTTGTTTGTTTGTTTCTTTCTTTCTTTATTTTTATTTGGGTTGGCCATCCATTATCTAGCTCTGGTTATCTGTGTGCTTATGAAGGCCTAAACAAGGCTGTCATCAGCTGCTGGTTTCTAATTGCTGTATCTTTGAAGAAAATTGGGCTTGCCACTACAAGAGTAGTTAACCTTTTTATCTTTTTAACCTTTTTAAAAATGAACACAAATATTCTTAATAAAATATTTTTTATCTCACACGATATTATTATCAACAGAGCTCATATACAAATTGTACATTTTGGTTATAAAAATTGCAAAAAATGTCACATTTTATGTTTTGGCATTGTATTGGACTTTATTTCTATATTCTGGTGCTGCAAGTTGAAAACGTGGCCAGTTCTTCTAGTTGGCTACATTCTCACCTTTAGATTTGATTGTTTTTATCCTTTTGTTACACAGATTTATTTATTTTTGTTTCTCAGTGTGTGTCTGTTTGTGTGTGTGTGTGTGTGTATGTGTGTGTGCACACATGAGGATTCATGTATACATGTGTCACAGGGCATATATGTAAGTCAGAATAATGCCCAGGAATAGGTTGTCTGCTTCCTTCTTTTGCGACCTAGGGATTGAACTCACAAAGTCAGACCTGACCACTAGGCCTTAGAATGTCTATCTGTGAGTACCGTTCCCTGTAACACACACACAAAGTTGCAGTATTCTAGAAATATTTAATGTGATGCCAACATTAGTAGATGTAATCTATAATCCAGGGAGGGTAATCTCCGTCAGTGGGAAAAGGAGCTTGCTGCTGAGTTCCATCAGACACATAAGAGCTAAGGGGAGAACTGACTCCTGGCTCCTGGAGGGAGTTCCCTTCACATCACATCATGGCGTCTGTGTCCCACACACATAGTGTGAAACAAGAAAACCAAGTACAGAGTTGTCCTCTGACCTTCACACTTGACCTAATATGAACTCACACACACACACACACACACACACACACACACACACACACACACATGCACACACACACACGCACACACATGCATGCATGCACACGCACACATACACGCACACACATACACACACACACACATGCACACGCACACACACACACACATAAATGTATTTTTAAGAAACATGAGGTCTTCAGTCATGCACATTTTGGGATTTATTTGAATATTATTTCATATTTCTCATTAGTTAGTGGTCTGGTCTAACAAAATTATGCCAATCATTTTCTTTCAAAAAACCCACACAAACCATTGAAATTTCTAAACATACAAATATTAGTTCTTTTATAGACTCCATTCAAAAAAGAACTTCAACTGACTTATACCTTTGGATATTAGCTTCAAATCCTGTACCATCCCAGAGCTTTGGCAACCCTGTTTCCATATATGTTGACAATGCAAAATGGTTACCTCACATCAGTTTGAAGAAATTAGGGACATTCCTCATTTCCTACAGCAGAGATTATAGCTTTTCATGGAGCCTAGTGTTATATTGCTAGTTGGCAACTATTCAGTATGCTCTAGCTAATTCGACACCTGTCATACTTTAATGTCTTCCCCAGTGCATCTTGTGTAATGTACTCAAACTCTGAACCCTACAACCACTCCAGACATTTTACAAAATGGTACAGAATATTCATTCCAGAAATTTGGCTCCCTGTCACTGTCTTGTACTTTGAGGTTTTTCAAGCTAGTTCTAGGTAAACAATTTCTAACTATACCTTATAAATATTATCAATGAATTGAGGTTTATAGCAGTAACTATGCTGTTTCCATGATATGAAACAATATAGAAAATTTAAAATTAACTTTATTGCATTTATTTATGTATTGTTATTATTAGAATGTGTGTGTGTTGAACATGTTCACATGAGCATGTTTTGTTTTTTTCTGTTCATCTGTTTGTCCCTCTGTCTTCTGTGTTCCTTGATGTGTGTTTGAGGGTTAGAGGACAACTTTCAGAAGTCGATTATTTTAGATTATCTTAATGATATTTTCAGATTGTTCAGTAAAGCAATGCATTATTATGAATATTGCTCTTTAATTTTGAGAGACTGGGGATTCTTTCTTGACCTCCTAGTCACAGTTAAAACACCTGAGATCATCTGAGACTTCAGACTACTGTACGTTCAGATAGTTTATTTAGCCTGCTTTTAACAAAACAGTGCTATATTGACTTTCCTAAGTCATCAACTTTTACAAACTAAGCTAATTCACAGCTCTAATTCTCAGATCGTACTCTTCTATGCCCTATGATGCAGAGAGCAATATATGTGTATTTGTCTGTTAGGATAATCATTGATTGAAAACATAAAATACAGATCGAGAGCATCTTATAAAATGAACATGTTGAATGTAACATAAAGAAACTGCTTGATACACAGTGATGTTTGTAATACTGTTTATTGTGGGTTCATTGGATCCCAGCTGTAGTCAATGGCTTAATTCCTTGCAAAAGTCTGTTAATGATTGCTGTAAAGCATTCCATTCCTTCACTGTGAGATACTTTCTGTGCTGTTCAATAATGACAGAACAAATCCCTTTGGTAGGGATATACACAGAGACATGGAGATGAATAGATTCCAAAGAGAGCCTTCAGAAAAGGAACAGATTCAGACTCATACAACAAACAGGGAGGGACGATGGAAGACACAGGAAAAGTACAAGAAGGAATTCCAATCTCATTGTTCTCAGTAGAATGGCACCAGAAAGAGCTTGCATTTCTTTCTTTAATGTGACACCAAGCATTATCAGTGATTCCGAGTTTATCATTAATATATTCAAAACAACTGCACTTTGGTTCTCCACGTGAGGAATCTCAAATGTGTTAAATCTACGTAATTCAGTATAAATATCCTTGGACTACTTGTGACCAAATCATCCTTGAAACTATTTGCAGTTGAAAATATGAACAGCACGAATATAATAGAAACAATTCAAATCAGAATAATTCACAATATCCAGCTACCCAAAAGGGAATGAGTTGGGACAATCTGTTGCACCATTTAAAATCATTTGGAGTTTTATTGGGTTGGTTTGTAGGAAATGCCATGTTTGTATTTGGAGAATTAAGCATGAAGGAAGGTTAATGGAGCAGTAAAGTAAATACAGGGAAGAGATAAAAGGCAAGGAGTTTTGTTTTGGGGCAGCTGGTGACTGTTCAAAAGAAGGCCGAAGAGCCAGTGAGATAAATATTCAGTTTTTAAGCCCCAAGTAGTAGCATATCTGTTTAAGCAAGAATAATGATGTTAAAAAGAATCCCTCTATTTACTCAGACATGTGGTTAAAAAAAGGCTTTATAAAGATGTGTGTGTGTGTGTGTGTGTGTGTGTGTGTATACGCATGGGTATGCATTCTGGTGTATTTTATGTGGGTATACATGTATACACAAGACAGAGGTAAACATCTATTGTCATTCCAAAAGATAAAGCTTACCTTGTTTCCTTGAGACAGAATCTCTTACTGACCTATGACTCAATGATTTCTCAATGATTTAGCCAGAGCAGCCGGCAAGTAAGCCCCAATCTGTCTCCCCATTTCTACAACTGAGATTTTAAGAGTATACCTCTACACCTAGCTTCTCTTGTATTACATGAGTACTGTGGATCAAATGCAGCTCTTCAGGCTTCTTGCTTCAAGCGAAGTACCTTACCAACTGAGCCATCTCTCCAACCTTATCCCTTTGTTGAGCAATTGTCAACTCTGAGGATATCTGCTAATTCACATTCATACTAGTGACTACTCCTCTCACTGGTTTCTGAGGAGCATGAGAGTATCATTAGAGAGAGTTATCCATCATCACTGTAACTCTTTCAGTGGATTAATGATTCCCAACCTTTCTAATGATGAGATCGTTTAATACACTTCCTCATGTTGTGGTGAACCCCAATCATAAAATTATCTTTTTGCTACTTCATAACTTTAATTTTGCCACTGTTAAAAATTATAATGTAAGTATCTGATATGCAGAATATCTGTTATGTAACCCCACAGGGGCCATGACCCACAGGTTGATAGTGCCGTAGACGGCCTCTAGAATTTGTCATTTGTTGTCATCTTTAGTTTATGTTTGATATTCTGAAATGAATGGTGTATAAATAGGTCACTTGATATATGTACAAAATGAATAATAGAGAAAAGTGAGAGAATAAGTATAGACTTAGGCTAGGGAGGCATCTCAGTATGAGTACAGGGCACAAAAGCATCAGGTCCTGAGTGCAGATTCACAGCACACATGTAAAAGGCAGGATGTGTTATAAATGTGCATCAACCCCTGTGACTTTGGAGATAGAAAAAGAAGATGACTGGAGCTTGTAGCCACCAGCTTAGAAACAAAATAGAAAAGAAGAGAAAAGAAAGAAAAAAAAAGAAAAGGAAAGAAAAAGAAATCACCAATACCAGGCTCAGTGAGAAACCCTGTCTAAAAACAATGAGAAGAGAAGTAACAGACTGAGACACATCTGATGACCTACTTTGGCCTCTGCATTTACATGTTGGAGGCATGTGAATCAACCATGCATACATATGAATCTCAAATACATGTATAACACACACACACACACACACATACACACACACACAAATAAAACAACTATAATTTCAAAAGAGGTATATGGAAAGTCACTATAGTTTTTCATCACAATGAAAGACAAAGTTACTATTTTTTAGGGTGGTTGCCACAAAAAAGGGAACAACGAACAATCCATCACATCCTATGAACTGATTTCTCTTGGTCTCAGCTATTAACACTGAGTGTGTTTATGACTGAATTGAAGTCTGTAATCACAATGATCACTGAGAAACAGTGGAGAGGACCTTGTCCCTGTGAAGGTTCTGTGCCCCCAGTGTAGGGGAATGCCGGGCCAATAAGTGGGAAAGGGTGGGGGTGGCAGGCATGGAGAGGGGGGAGGGGAGGCAACAGGGGTTTGTTCTTGTTTGTTTGTTTGTTTGCTTTTTGGAGGGGAAACTGGGAAAGGAGAAATTTACAT
>NW_022196891.1:20380062-20422302 GCF_008632895.1 Mastomys coucha | reverse complement strand
GGGAGAGAGAGAGAGAGATAAGTTTATGTGAATGTGTGCATGTTAGTGCAGGTAACCTCAGAGTCCAGAAGAGAGCATTGGAGCTTCTGGAACTGGAGTCAGGGGTGGTTGCAAACTGCCTAAGTAGGTGCTGGGAAAAGAACTGGGATCATTTACAAGAGCATTAAGTACCCTGAGCTCTTAAACCCTGAGCCACCTCTCCAGTTCCATGTCATATAAAATTACTTCAATGAAAAGCTGGGGTTAATTTCAACTTCTGTATTCCAGACTTTGCAGAATGAAGCTTGTTCATTTCCAGGTAGCAGGGTGGAACATAGGTTATTTGAAAAGTGAGCTGCTCACTTTGGGCATTATGAGAGGGGTTCAGCTTTGCCCCTTCCCATCAACCTTACCTCACTACCAATATCCGCACACTGCCCAGTGAGAATATTTTCAATCATTGATATAGAAAAACTCATTTAATTTAGCTACTAGACTGGTTGTTCTTAATGAATGGTAGAAAAACTATTTGAAGTAAACCTGCTTTGTTGAAAAAAATGTGCAGTTTGATGGTAAAGGGTTTTGTGTATCATGTTCTTGTTTCCAATCTTTTCCTCATATATTTTGAGCAGCAGCTGACAGTTCTTCAAGGATAAGAGTATATTTAGTTCTTTGTGGTATCTTCCATTGTAGTGATTGGAAATGCAGGTCGACATTGCTGTTCCAAAGCATCTTTGCAAAGTTCTTTACCCACAGTTAGTGCCATGGAGCTTCGTTTACACCAAGACAGCGTGTATAAAATTATGTATACATAATTCTTTTCTAGTAAAGAAAATAGATTGTACACCCTAAAATATATCCATCCTCTTATAATCCATGCACCTCTGAATAATTAAAGAAGTTGCTGAAGAGAAAACTGATTCTAATCAGCCTTCAAACTGTGATCATGCCTGTGCTGAATCTTTCCTTTAAGAACGGATTTCTCCTGGAGGATGTGTAATTACAAAACTCCTTCTCTGTCTCTGCAGGAACTAGGAAGTAATAGCCCTCCACAAAGAAACTGGAAGGGAATTGCCATTGCCCTGCTGGTGATCTTGGTAGTATGCTCGCTCATCACCATGTCGGTCATCCTGTTAACACCAGGTAATCCATTTCAGTTCCTCTCTTTGAATGGTGCTATGGTCGATATGTTCATGATGCCTTACAAAGGTAGTTGTATGTGGTTTCTTTGGGCAGACTAATATAAACTGGATTTTTTTAAAAGCACAATTAGATTGTTTGCCTTATGACATGGTGATATTTGTAGCTTCAACATTTTGTGGGCAATTAAGGTGAAGTTGGAACCTATAATACATTAAACAAGGATGCTAAGGAGATTCGTGGTATCCATTACTATTTAAAGATATATTTTTTGGTTTAACAAATGTCTATGTCATGTGATTAATTTTTGCACTCCACAGTTTATAGTAATTTTATTAGGAATTACTCCAAACTAGGAATGAATCCATATATCCTTCGTGTAGATAATGCTGAACAAATATGTAATAAAACAAAATTCCATCGAGAAAAGAGTAAATGCCCAATGTATGAAAATATTCAAAATGATGGGGATTCATAAAGCTAAGTGCAAGAAGCCAAACCCAAAATTCTATCTATTATGCATAAGCATTTTTATAAATGTCATTTATATGGCATTCTCAAAAGGAAAGGGCAAATGGGGCCTGCAACTGTAGTTCAGTTAGAAAGGTGCTCAACTATCATGTGTGAGACCCTGGATCCAACACCCAGCACTATGTAAATGAGGAGAGGCGGTACAGAACCATAATCCTTGCAGCTGAAGGTAAATGAGCAAAAGTCAGAAGTACATAGTTATTTGTAGCTATATAGGCTGATGCCAGTCCAAGATACATAAGACCCCAAAGGAACAAACACTTGTGAGACAGGGTCACGTTGAATGTGGGTAACAAAATTGTCCTCAGTGTTGAGTGAGTCAGTTCTGTGGTCCTTGGAAGTGCAGTGACTGGAGTAATAGTTCCTTTTGGCTTTCATTGTGGGCTGAAGGTGAGAGTATGCTGTGTGGAACTGTGCTTATGTGTATGATATCCTGATATAAGGACATAGAGGATCTGTGAGGAGTAGAGATCCTGTCACGAGAGAGAGATAGATAGATAGAGAGAGAAAGAGAGAGAGAGAGAGAGAGAGAGAGACAGAGACAGAGACAGAGACAGAGACAGAGATCAGAATATGGAGATGTTTTCCCTTTGCCTCCTCTTCCATTACTGTTTCTGGTGTCTTGTCACCTCAGACTGATGGGAAAGCAGTAAAGGGGAGACTCCATAGAGCATGTTGCATGAATCATCTCTGTCCAGAAAGTTTTTTTTACCTATTTCTTTAATTACCTTTCTCTTTTTTTTCCCTTCCCTTTGGCTCTCTTCCTTGCTTTCTCAGTCTCTCTAGTGCATAAATAAAAACTATCAACTATTTATTTTTGGTAGTTTACATGTTCGGAAGTCAATATTTTTACAAACATAGACTATTTCAATGAGTATTTCGCCAATGATAATTTTTAGACAGGGTTCTTTACATAATTTAATGTGGGAATTTTCATGGACTGAGTTCACCCATGGGCACTACTTTAATTCCTAGGAGTTACACTATGCTTTAGTAGGGGCTAATAAGTGAGGCAGAAGTAACAGGCTCCCCAGGTGATCTTTCAGAAAAGCACAAAACCAGTACACTCCTGTAGCCCACCTGAGTATCTTCTGCAAAGACAAGATACCCAAGTGTGCTTAGTGTTATGCAAATGTATTCATTTTCTGGAATAGATTTAGGTCCTTAAGTCCATAGACTGACATTAGATGTCTTCCATGTTCCTCCTTGTTAGTGAGGCAGGACCTTTCAATTGAGTCCAGAGCTTACCTTAACAAAGTTGTGATCTGTTGCTAAGCATGTTACATTTAAACACATCAGTTCCACTGCTACGAACTTCACCATTATCTAAGCCCTGGAAAGACAGTGAACTTATTTCCCATTAAACAAAATGTGATTAAGAGGAGCTCCATTTCGGAGCCATTTACTCATGTAATTATAGTGACTAATTACACAAATGACAGTTATCAATCACTTCAATAGGGGACTTGGTGAAATATTCCATCTTTATGAAAATATTGACTTCCAAAATATGTAAACTACCAAAAATAAATACGTGCTAGTTTTTATTTATCCTCTGGAGAGACTGAGAAAGGAAGGAAGGGGGTCAATGAGGGAGGGAAGAAGAGAGAAAGGTAATTGAAGAAATAAGAGAGAAAACCCCATTTCCTGGAAAGAGCTGGCTCACCCGCCTTGCTCTGTGGAGCCTCCCCCTCACAGACTCATTTGTGCATCTGTGGTTTGGTGTAATTGAGCAATGTGATGGCACTAATAAGTGACTGCAGTGTGCCAAGCAGCTCTGCTCCAGGAAGAGGAGCTTCTGTTCAGATGGTGTTTCACTTAAACATAAGAATTTGAGCATAATTACAAAAAAATGAACCATTTGCTTTTGCTGTCTTGAATATATGCCTATCCCCCAGATGCAGGAAAAGAAGCCTGGTTCCACAATCTCTGTGCTTCTCTTGAAGTCATCCATTCAATCTGATTCTACTACCTTTCCCTCTGTGGCTCATTCAGGTTTTTTTTTTTATTTTTCTAACTTAGTGATTGTAATACATATATGCATTATAATGGAAATTATTAGAATGGCTTACACAGTATGATTCAGGAGTCAAAACAGCTGTATGATACTGGAAAGGTCCAATAGGGTAGTTGCCCAGACCCAATCTGGTGTTGAAGGCCTGGAGGATTCCTGGATAACTGTTGGTTTTCAATCTATATTGGAAGCCAAAAGAAGCTGGTTCTAATATGAGTAAAAGAAGGTTGCAGGAATAGGATAGATGAGCTTACTGGATGGGGAGAAGGTAAGCTCTGGGCTCAATTGAAAGCTCCTACCTCCCTGATAAGGTGGCAGATGGAAGAAGGCATCTGATGCCAGTCTACAGCATCTACACATTTATGCATATATGTGTGGTCACATACATGTAAACATGAATGTGTATGCATATATCCACAATACAACATACACATTAAAATCATTTGGTAGGTAATTGTGAAGATTACACCATATTATAGATATTTTGGTACTGACTGGCCCTCCTGCTGTTTTAAATTTTAATTATAGAATCTTCTTTTCCTGTTACACTAACACATAAGTCTAGAAATTCTCCCACTTGCAGTCCAAATACTGAATTGTATATGACATTAACCACCCAAATGAAATCAAGTTATTGTTTTAATTTATAATTTTTCAAGTGTGTTCCCCTTGGAAAAGGAGAGATGAAGAGAGAGATAACAAAAGGAGATGGCAGAGTCGGGGAGGGGCAGAGACAGAAAGAAAAAGAGAGACAGAGGACAGAGATAGAGATTTACACAGAAAGAGAGATAGAGACACAGATACAGAGACAGAGATAGTGACACAGAGAGATGACAGTGATAACAGATAGAGATGAGAGAGGGGGGGAGAGAGAGAGAGAGAGGTGTCAAGGAAAGAGTCAAGAGAGAGAGACAGAAAGACTCAAAGACAAACATGGGGTTTTCTGGGATATGAACTGATCCTTTCGCTTTTGCAATTATAAAAAATGAATATCACACAACATAGTAAGAATAACAGCAGCTGTAAATAATGGTGACCCGTCTACTAACATACAAAACTAGTTTTTACACATCCTCTTTGTGTTATTTTCACTGTGAAAAATGTTATATTTAAGTTTTCATGAGTGAAAGCATACAAGAGATTATCTAGTCTGAGAAATTATTCAGAAGCTGCTTTTCTCAAAATAGCCTCCGAGCCTGTAGGTAAGAGCTGAGGAACGCAAGCCTATATCTAGACGAACACATGTTCATTGTAATTTTGGCTTGATTGCAGATTTTATTACAGAAGTAATTTCAGACAGGTGCCGGAGTTGCCAGCTTGTTGGAATCTTCCATGCCTTGTGAAGAGAAGGCTTAATTGTTTTTGAAGACTAAGTTAACCAATCATGTATCCCCTTTAATAAGTAACATATCTGAAAAGAAAAATCCTTTCTCCATATTTAATTGAAAAGTTAAATATGTAGCTATATTATCCAAATATACATATGTTTTAGCTTGTACTAAGTTTAAAATATAATAGGTTTGCATACCTTTGATCTTAGCAATTGGAAGGTAGAGAAAGGTGGGTTTCTGTGAGTGTGAGGCCAGCTGAAGAGTTGCAGTATGAGGGAATTTCAAGATAGCCAAGGTTGTCCTACATAGACAGACCCTGTCTTAAAACAAATGAACAAACAAAAACCCAAAAGAAGAAGAAAGGAGGAGAGCAAGAGGAGAGGAGAGGAGAGAAGAGAGAGAGAGAGAGAGAGAGAGAGAGAGAGAGAGAGAGAGAGAGAGAGAGAGAGAGAGAGATGTTGAAGAAGAAGGAGGAGAAGGGGAAAGAGAAGGAGAAGAAGAAAAAGTTTGGGAAGACATTGATATTGGGCCTTGGGAATCATTGAAGGCAATGAATGTAAGGTCAAGGATTATACTCTACAAACATGGTACAAAGGCCTTCATGTTTCAGTGTACAGCAATATTACAAATACCTTCATGCTTAAAGGTATATAAACTAGCCTAATGTAAACAAATTTTATTTTTAGTCCCAGATTTACACCAAATGTATAGCAGAGAATGGAAAGGTAAGTCATTTGTTAAAGTACTTTCTTTGTAAGCAAGAACATGAGTTTGATGGCCAAAATCTGGGAAGGTAGAGAAGGGGCGTCCCTAAGGCTCTAGGGTCATTCTGTTTGACTAAATTGCTGAGCTTCAGGTCAATGAGAGACCCTGTCCCCAAAGGACAAGGACATGGAAGTTGTTCCTCAAAAGAACATTGGAGATTGTCCTCTGGTAACTACATAAATGTTCATACAAACACAAACATATACAACTCCCCCCTCCCTTCATATGAAATTACTTGTGTGCATGCACCATTACAGAGTTTTTAAATGTAGGATGAGAATTACTACATTCTGAAAAACATTTAAAAAAATATGGGTACCAATATTGGCATGCTTGTAAAACAGGGGTACATAGTTTTTTCCTATTTCTTTTTTATTTTTGTTTATTTTCTTGTGTGTGTGTGTGTGTATGTGTGTGTGTGTCACAGTGTTTTGTAGAAATTCTTATTTATGAATATTATGAAATAGTTAAGTTTTAATAGGACATTTTAAATCTCCTCAGTGTTAGTCACTTCTCTCCCTCCCCTTCTCTCATACTCTTCTATCTTTCTCCTCACATAGGTCTCCCTTCTCATGGTGCTCTGTTTAAGGCCTACTCTAAAAGAGGAAACACATGCCTGGTATTGTAAACCTGGCTCAAAACCCATAGCTGGCAACCTCACAGGCCCCAGGAGTGAACCTACCAGAATTATTTGGCAAAATGAACATGGTATAAACTGCACACTAAGTCCTTATATCTATACTCATAGAATTAGTGCAACTCTCAGGTTTCACTAGAAAATATGCTTTGAGTTTAATGCAGCAACTCATAACTAACCAAAGTATGAAGAATAAATGCCAGTGGCCAAGCCAACTACAAATGATGGGACTTCTACATCACATCCCTAACTCTCAGTCCCTAAGAGCCAATGTTGAAAAGGGGATGGCATAGTTATAAAGGCCAGAAGTTGAGGACCAGAACAAAACGATGTCTTTTAGGCAAGACAGGACTCATGTACACATGAATTCACAGCAGCTTTACTTGTTCACACACTGACTGCACAAGATCAATGCAGTCAACATTCCAGCAAAAATTGAGGAGGGGCTCCTGATGGCTCCTCCTAATTGAGGAGCTATTAACAGTTGATGGCCTCTGTGTAAGGAAAGCAAGTTTTATTTATGGGTATGGGCCCTAATAGTTAAACTGTGCTCCAGTGAATGGTCCTAGCCCCCCAAGTTTATGAACAGGATAAACTGGACTGCTCGGGTATAAAATAAAGTTAAAAAGAGGACATAAATTTAGGAACCCGGAGTAGTGAGTTTGATCTAGGAGGAGTGGGCCATGAATTGAAGTACATTGTATGATTATGGACAATTATTAAAGGACATTATATGTGTGTGTATGTGTGTCTTTGTGTCTGTGTGTATGTTCATATTCAGTGTGTGTGTGTGTGTGTGTGTGTGTGTGTGTGTGTGTGTGTGTGTTTGTAAAATAATTAGCAAGCCATAGGATCTGAAAGCTTTCTGGAGAAAATAAATGCAAGCCAATGTAAATAGATTGGCCTGGGTATCAGAATGACAAACACCTGTGCTCCAGGATTGTACTGATATATATTTATGATAATATATCTTGACTTCCCTACAAAGACTGAATTTGGACCACACCTCATAGCAAATGTCATCTAAGACCATTTTTTCTTTCTTTTTTTTTTTTTCTGTCCTACTGTGTATTCAGCCTGTGTAACTTTAACCTGCCTTTAAGATACCAACATAACCAACCTTACTTGCTTTGGATCTCCTGTGGAGTCAGCTTTTACAACCTAACCTAAGTGAATAGGTTTACTTTTCTTATGTTCTTTTCCATGCTTCTGAACCAGAACTGTGTGTGTGTGTGTGTGTGCATGCACACACACAGGCATGTGCGTGTGTCATGATAATTATTTGCCGAAAATGGTCAACAGTGTTGCCAGCCTTCTAGATATAGAATAATAACATATCTATCCTATTCTGAATCAGCTGGGTGACTTTTTTTCCTTGTAACTGTTAAAGAATTCTATAGAGAATTCATCATTCTTGTCCTGTGCCATGTTTTCTGCACTGTTCAGTAAATGTTAAGCACAGTTCTTTGTTAAATAGAGATAACACAGACAGGTCAGGTCCATGCTACAGACAGGCCACAGATGGGATAGTAACCACAAACTACTGGGAAATGGAGAAATGATGACAGAAATGCAGAATTCAATGCAGACTCATTCTTAGTCAATGCAATTGAAGAGGACATCGTGATTTCATTCCTTAATGTGACATTGATGCATTTTAGTGTTCTCTATCATTATATTTATGTATATAATCCAACACCTAGCCTCACTGTTATACTGACACAAAGAATGCTTTCTATGTCTATTTGCTGTGAAAAAGCAAATACCATGAGCCCTCACAAGAAGAACTTGTATAAAACTGGGCCCCTCAACATTTCATCATGACTTGAGTGGGCCCATAAGTTCCTACTCTCCTTTAGGGATTATTGGCAAGTAATAAGTATTCAAGGAGAGGGGCTACTTTCTTTAATGGTGTTAACCATTAAATGGTTAGTTACCCTCACTCTAGTAAATAGCCTACCCAGGCTTGACCCAGAAACAAATTAAATTCAATGATCACACACAAACAGTGGATATGAAAGTAGGTTCTACGGAAGTGGGAGGAGAATGAAATAGGGGAAGAGTCAGTAAAAAAAAAAATGAGTAACTTTCATAATAGAATTATATTAAACTTAAGAAAAATCATTTAATTAAAATAAAACAGTTCCTTTTTTTTTAAAAAAAGATTTAGTTATTTATTTTATGTATATGAACACACTATAGCTGTCTTCAGACATACCAGAAGAGGACAATGGATCCCCTTACAGATGGTTGTGAGCCACCATGTGATTGCTAGGAATTGAACTCAGGACCTTTGGAAGAGCAGTCAGTGCTCTTAGCCACTAAGCCATGTCTCTAACTGAAAACAGTTCCTTAAAATGAAGACATCCAAATATTCAAAAGTTATTAATCTTCTCTTTTTGGAAAGAAGAGAAAGGTGTCAATATGTACATAGCCTTTAATGACATAATGAACTTGATTGGGCTTATGGCAGATGCTATTATTGTGCATATTATGCAAAATTCCAAAGTGGGTTGATCATCGTGACTATTGTTTGCTATCACAATAGTGCCTGCTTAGAGTTATTTAGCACATCATGTTAGATTATGCCACAAACAACTTCTTGGCAGCTATAATTTAACATGTGTCATTAAAGCGTGTGACCCGTGTCTTCAGATGTCAAAGCAGCAATTAAGCTCTCCCATTATGCTTTTATGAGGGGAAAATAATCTTTTATAGATTTTGAGATTGGCATGACCCACGCATCAACATCAACAATCAAACAAGATGCAAATTTTTTTTATTTTGTTTTGTTGAATTAGAAAAGGAGATTGTGTTATGTTCATAGGAATCTTGGAATGTCTTTGCTCGTTTACTTTTCTAGAAACATCACAGATGAACACACAAGAATGTCATGTGGCTTAGCACCATTAGCCTGCCAAAGAGAAAATGACAGCTTAGCAGTTTCCCTCCACTAAACTACTTGTTACTTTTAAAGTTTTATTTATATTTTTACGTGCCTGTGTTATGTGTCTCTGTATGCGTTTACCCACAGAGGTCAGTAGAGGACATCAGATATACTGGATGTGGAGTTACAGGTGGTTAAGAGCCACCCAATATGGGTGCCAGGAACCAAACTGGGCTTCTCTGAAAGGACAACAAGAGCTCTGAACAGATGGGCCATTTTTCCAGGTCCCATTGCTGCATGTTAGATAGACACATTTCTGATGCATAATGAACATAAATAGGATAACAGCAGTTACAATTTTGTATTTGTTCTATTATTGTATTTTACTTCTTTCTAATTTTCTTATATTGTTCAACAATAACATAATGAAATTTCCTTTGTATGAAAATGTGTTTAACTTTGCAAAGGTCAGAAGAAACTCTTTTGTAGCACATAGCATTTATTGTAGCTTGCCATGTACCTGATGTTGTACTAAGTGCTTGACTTGTACTTCTTTGTTTAACCATCCACAGCTAACACAAAGTATACTATTTATTCATATTGTGATGAACATCCTTGAATCTTATGAATGACAATAGCTAATATGCAACCAAACGATTTCATTTTGTACCTTTATTTATTATTATTGTGTGTGTATGCAGTGTACACATGGGTACATGTATTAATACGGGTGTGGACATGGAAATGTCAACCTTCCTGAGTTGGTTCTCTTCTATTATCTTTACATGATTTTGTGGGCATCATACTCAGCCTGTCAGGTTTATGTAGAAATTGCTCAGCAGATGGATCCATCTTACCAACCCCTGAAAGCACGGATAATCACAGCAGATATACATCTGGGTACAACTTTCAGGGAGTACTTTGATCAAATTAACAGAGGTACAAAAAAATACCCATAATGTAGACAATAGCTATTTGTGCCTTTGGGGCAAGACTAAACATAAAAAAGAAAATGAGCTGAGCCCCAGCATTACTCTTCTGCTTTCCCACTATAGAATGTGAGCAGCTTCCCAGTGCTATTCCAGCCATGACTCCCTGACACGAGGTAAACACAAATAAATGATCTCTTCTTTAAGTTACCTTTGTTCGCCATCTTGCCACAGCAACAATGGATAGTAACCACTATACATGCTAGCTTAGTGGTCAAGTTTCTCATCAAGTTCCTCACAAGGCATGTTCTGAAAATCTGAAGCAACATCCCAGGCTTTTGAGGTAGACCATGTATTTCAGGATACATAAAACAGGTGTGATTCATTCTGTCACTGGAGAGAACATATTCCACAAAATAAACAAGTTCTGCTTTATTCTGATCTCCCCTTTTTAATGAGTAAAAGTTTTGTAAAAAGGAAACGTAGAGAAATTCACTTGAAGATGGGGAAAAAAAACAGAATTTAGAAATTGAAAACCATAACTTAAATTTTTATTTTACCTGCCGTAATTTTACTGAAAGATAAATGCCCCTGATAAAATATAAGCACCTATTTTCTCTGCTAAATCATATAATATAAAATTGTATATCACTCTGACTTTATATCATTTTCCAGACTTTTAGTCTTTTTCTTTGAATTATTTTTTATAACTAGAAATGTGATAGCACAAGGTAGGGTTTTAGCTGAGAGGCCTCCAAATAAAGGGGACAATCACATTCAACTATTCAACTCCACTTAAAAAGGTTTTAAATATATTTTTCTTGTAATGTTTATGGAAGAAGATAATTTAATAAATTTGTTCTGCTGAATAGATATAGAGGTGATGGTTGAATTCGTCCACTTTGAACTGTATAACATCAATCCATATTGCAGAATTATTCTATGAGTTTAAAATTAACTGTATTGGATTAGATAGACGAGAAGAATAAAACAGATGATACATAATAGATAAATAATAGATATATGATAGTAGATAAAAGTTGACAAATATAGACATATAAATACATGATTTGTAGATTATAAATATATTGAGTGAAACACAAATTATATAATAGGAGGATGATAGTAATATATGATAATTGTCTGATTCATAATAATTACAGATGATATATCAATAAAGTGATAAATCTATTCCTTTACATTAAGAGGTCATCTCTTCTTATGGTCTTCTTTCTGTTTTCATGTTGTCCTACACACACACACACACACACACACACACACACACTTCTATTTGTGCATATGAAATAAAACATGGCTATTTTATATTATGAATCTGGCTTCTTTCACTTAGCATAATCTCTCATTCCATCTCTTTTGCTGCAAATATTATAACTTCATTCTTCTTACCTATATCTCATAGCCATATGAAATTTCATTATAAGTATAAAATTCCATATTTTCTTTATATGCCTATCCATGGATGGATTTATAGACTCGTTATATTTCTTTGCAATTTTGAATAGTATAGTGATGATAAACATGTATGCAGATTTCTTTGTCACATGTTGATGTAGAGTGTTTCAGGTACATACCCAGGGATGGTAAAGCTGCAATCTATAATTTTTTTTATTTTATTTTTGGTGTTTTAAGGAACCTCATGGTGATTTCCATAGCAGCTTCACCAAGTTTGCATTCTCACCAACAGTTTGAAGAAAAGTTAAAGAGTGGAAATAAGGGTCAGGGGCAGACTGTGGAATAGAAGGATAAATATGAACAAAGTATAACCACATATATTCATGACAATGCCATAAAGAACTCTCTTATCAAATGTGCTAATATGTTTAAGTTAAAATTAAAGAATAGTATTTTTAAAAGTATTTTCTACATTTTTTTCTTTGCTCTGGAAAATGACGATTTAGCTAGAATGATTTTGATTATTTTATTGTTGTGGTATATACATTTACATTATTTTACTTTTTCTAAATTATTCAGATAGGTGTAAATCCCTGCCCCATTCAATAAATGTCTAGAGAA
Source organism: Mastomys coucha (assembly GCF_008632895.1). Taxonomy (NCBI): domain Eukaryota; kingdom Metazoa; phylum Chordata; class Mammalia; order Rodentia; family Muridae; genus Mastomys; species Mastomys coucha. Next base: position 20,410,055 of record NW_022196891.1, on the reverse strand, counting down.
ATTGCATCTGTTAGAATAGACTTAGGGACATCCTTCATTAACTGAAAATCAATGCGCTCAAACCTATGGATTACAAATTTGTTTCTCTTTCCCAGACACTGAGGAAGTATCTATAACAACAGCTTCCCCTCCTTTTTCCTCACCAATAATGATATAACTTTATAAAGACAAGGTCAATACATATATTTTCTATGATTCAGAATTTAGCAGTTGCAAATCCTAATGATTTGGATGATAGTCTCTCTTCCAATTTCAATCTTCATCTTTTGTTCTATGACTCACATTCTGATGGCTGGGGTGGTTGTGGTGATGATGAGTGTGTGTTAGTGTGTGTGTGTGTGTACATGTATGCAAGTGTGCATGTGTGTCTATAGTTAAACTACATAATCAATCATACAATATGAAAATTGTAAGCACACACTGTATGTAAGCTTCGCATACTTTTGTATATGTACTATGCGGACATATCTGTGTGGGAGTGAACACGTACAGAATCAGAGAAGGGCATCTTTATTCTACCCCGTCATTCTCTACTTATTCAACTGATACAGGATTTCTAGGTTAACCTTAGAGCTTGACAATCCAGCTTTTCCTGCTGTCCAGCTTCTACTGGGGAATATATTCTCTCTGCCTTCCAAGTGGGAAGGGAAACATTTATGATTCTCACCTGGCATTTACATGAGTTCTAAATATCTGAATTCAGTTGTCTTAATTGCACTGTAAACACTTTAACCACTAAACAGGGCTACAGCCTGTCTGCCTGTCTTTGCTGTTGTTAAATTCTCAAATTTGCCAGTGCTGTACAATTTCTGTTTACTTACAGATGTATTGCACTGTTTTCATATTGTTATTATTGTTGTCTTTGTTGTCATTATTATCAAATTATTAATTTATTTTTTTATGGACAGATGAGAACCAAGAACTGAGTTGGCTCTGATCACCGTACATGTACCATGATATATGAGTATCACACACACATACCTACACACACATCATATATAGAGAGAGCACACACAACAATATAAAAAGACCATCACTGGGGAGATGGCTTCCTGGGCATAGTGCTTTTTGTACATGCATCAGAACCTGACTTTACATCCCTAGAATGTACAAAAAAGCTAGATGTTAGAACAAGCATTATAACCCCGGTACTATAATGTACATACAGGCAGTTTCTGTGGACTATTTTACCATCCTGTTTAGCCATAATGGTGATTGTCAGGTTGAATGAGCAACTCTCTCCCAAAGACTAAAGTGAAGAACAATTGAAAAGACATCTCATGTCTGTCTCTGGTCTCTAAATGTGTACATATAGTTGAGTTGACAGATGTACATGTGTACCCATGCACACAAAATAATAAGTCAGTTATGCCCAATCTAACAATAAGAAAAAGAAGAAAACACAATGTCTGTATCATATTCTCACTTTTAAGTACAGTCTAGAAGGAAAGAGCCTGCATTCAAATATGTACTGGTTTAGAAAATCAGTTTAGTTACATGCTGCTGTGTTATGTTACATAGAACATCAAATTCAAAACCTTACACACACATAATATTGGTGCAGAATGTGCTAACCTCGTTTTCCTCCTCCTCCTCCTCCTCCTCCTCCTCCTCCTCCTCCTCCTTCTTCTTCTTCTTCTTCCTCTTCTTCTTCTTCTTCTTCTTCTCCTTTCTTCTCCTTCTTTTAATAAGAAAGCTATTCTTACAGGGAGGAAAATGTTAAATGGAAATAGTATCAGAAAAGCAAAGGTAATATTATAAAGGTAAATTTCTAATATATCCCAGCTTGCAATTACAATTGTATAATTTCTGTAGATAACACAAAGCCATAATGTCATGACTTAGTAGATTTACAGACTTTTTTTTTCTTTTTAGCTTTTACTAAAGTGCAAAGGAGTGATTTAGAATTCAACATGCATCATGCCAAGTAACCTGGTGTTTCTTTTTATATGCGGGTCTTGTCTACAGGTTCATATTTGTGTGATTCATAACTTGAACCTTTCAAACTGACATAGCCCTTCAAAAACAGACACCTGGATGAACTTTCCATCTTACTGCATTTCTTCACTAAGTACTAAGAGCAATTAGACACTGTTTTAGATGGTATGATTATATATTTTTATGAAAATATTTCTTACATTATAAAAGACTGTAAACTTTCATGGTCCCACAGCTTAGTTAACAATACACAGTGAGGTCACTTAAGACTTGGATTGCTTTCCTACCCTGAATTCAGCCTGTTTGTTTAACCAACATGCAGAAAAACTATGGTCACAGGCCTCAAAAGCAGCAGAGCACATGGCGCAGGTTCCTTCCTGCCTCCATCTTCACCCAGGGGCTGGGACTGTTCTGCAGACCCCTGTGCTCAGTTTCTGCCAGGGGAGAGATAGTCTACAGGGAGTACTCTGACCTCCAGACTCAGAGATGAGACCACCATTTTCCCTCCTGTGACTGTCTAAGGTGGGACCAGACATGAGTGCAATGCCTGCAGAAGCAGCAGAACAGTGGGGACAGGGTCCATCTGCACTCAGGGGCTGGCGTTGTTCCAAAGCCAAGAGAGAGTTGATCTTCCAGGAGTGCTGACACAGGCTTACAGGGCAACAGCATGGACAAGCTCATGCCAGAGACAGTAAGACCAATTAACACCAAGATAACCAAATGGCAAAAGACAAATACAAGAAACTTACCAACAGAAATCAAGGCGACATGGCCTCATCAGAACCTAGTTCTCACACATCAGCAAGTCCTGGGTACCCCAACACACAGGAAAAGCAAGATTTGGATTAAAAATCACTTCTCATGATGTTGTTCGAAGACTTTAGAAAGTAACTCTCTTAAAGAAATACAGGAGAACACAGGAAAACAGGTAGAAGTCCTTAAAGAGGAAACACAAAAATCTCTTAAAGAATTGCGGGAGAACACAAGTAAATAAGTAGAAACACTTAAAGAGGAAATATTAAAATCCCTTAAAGAATTACAGGAAAACACAGCCAAACTGGTGAATGAATTGAACAAAACCATCTAGGATCTAAAAATGAAAATAGAAACAATAAAGAAATCAGAAAGGGAGACAACCCTTGAGTTAGAAAAAGTAGTAAAGAGCTCAGGAATTATAAATGCAAACATCACCAACAGAATACAAGAGATAGAAGAGAGACTCTCAGGGGCAGAAAATAACATAGAAAACATTGACACTACTGTCAATGACATTGCAAAATGCAAAAAGCTTTTAAGCCAAAACATCCAGAAAATCCAGGATGCAATGAGAAGACCAAACCTAAGGATAATAGGTATAAAAGAGAGTGAAGGTTTCCCAACCTAAAGGGCCAGTAAATATCTTCAACAGAATCATAGAAGAAAACTTCCCTAACCTATAGAAAGAGATGCCCATGAACATACATGAAGCATATAAAACTCCAAATAGATTGGACCAGAAAAGAAATTCCTCCTGTCACATAATAATAAAAACACCAAATGCACAAAACAAATTAAGAATATTAAAAACAGTAAGGGAAAAATGTACAGTAACATATAAAGGCAGGTCTATCAGAATTAAACCCCACTTCTCACCAGAGACTGTGAAAGCCAGAGGAACCTAGGCAGATGTCAATATAGATCCTAAGAGAACACAAATGCCAGCCCAGGCTACTATACCCAGCAAAACTCTCAATTACCATAGATGAACAAAGCAAGGTATTCCATGACAAAACCAAATTCACACAATATCTTTCCACAAATCCAGCCCTTCAAAAGATAATAAAAGGAAAACTCCAACACAAGGAGGGAAACTACACCCTAGAAATAATAAGAAAATAATCTTCTTTTAACAAACCAAAAAGAAGAGAGCCACATAAATATAATTCCGTTGCTAACTACAAAAGTAACAAGAAGCAACAATCATATTTACTTAATATCTCTTTACATCAATGGACTCAATTCACCAATAAAAAGACATAGACTAACAAACTATATAAACAGGACCCAATATATTTTGCAGCATACAGGAAATGCATCCCAGTAACAAAGACAGACACTACCTCAGAGTAAAAGTCTAGAAAACAATTTTCCAAGCAAATGGTCCCAAGAAACAAGCTGGAGTAGCCATTCTAATACCACATAAAATCAGCTTTCAACCTAAAATTATCAAAAAAGAGAAGGAGGGACACTTCATACTCATCAAAGGTAAAGTCTACCAAGATGAACTCTCAATTCTGAACATCTATGCTCCAAATGCAAGGGCACTCACATTCATAAAAGAAACTTTGATAAAGCTGAAAGCACACATTGCACCTCACACAATAATAGTGGGAGACTTCAATACCTCATTCTCATCAATGGACAGATCATGAAAACAGAAACTAAACAGAGACACAGTGAAACTAAGAGAAGTTATGAACCAAATGGATTTAACAGATATCTATAAAACATTTTAGCCTAAAACAAAAGAATATGCCATCTCCTCAGCACCTCATGGCACCTTCTTCAAAACTGACCATATAATCCATCACAAACCAGGCCTCAACAGATACAAAAAGAATGAAATTATCCCGTGCATCCTATCAGATCACCACTGACTAAGACTGGTCTTCAATAACAACATAAATAATAGAAAGCCCAAATACACATGGAAGCTGAACAACAACATGCTACTCAATGAAAACTTTGTCAAGGAAGAAATAAAAAAATAAAAAGACTTTTTAGAGTTTGATGAAAATGAAACCACAACATGCCCAAACTTATGTGACACAAAGAAAACAGTGCTAAGAAGAAAACTCATAGCGCTGCATGCCTACAAAAAGTAACTGAACCATTCTTCATTGAAACAATTGGTGAATGACTCCATGGATCGAACATCTTAATACACACACTATTTATTAAATGAATGTAACCTGTTCTCTGTGGTCTGAGAAGAAAGTCACTCACTCAAGTCAAATAGCTTTGACCATAGAAGGAAGTCTGTATCCAAAAATCTTGCTTAAAATTCATTCCTTGGTGCAGCAGAACTGTCAACTCTCAGCTTACCTACCATGTAAGTAAAATCCTTTGGTGATGTGAGGGTCATTGAAATACAGCCTTATTACAATGAACCTCCAATGTCTAAAAATTGTTTATATTTTAGGTTTGTACCACTGTAAGAGCCAAAATTTTAAGCTCTACTAAAAAAACCAACCAAATAAGCAAACAAAAAGACTTTATCTATTTATGTTCATTTAAAAAAACTAGTAGCATTGTATTATTTTAAAATATACAGTTCACCAGGCAGTGGTTGTGTACATGCCATTAATTCCAGCACTTGGGAGGCAGAGTCAGGTGGATTTCTGAGTTTGAGGCCAGCCTGGTCTACAAAGTGAGTTCCAGGACAGCCAGGGCTGTACAGAGAAAATCTGTCTTGAAAAACCAAAAAAATAAAAATAAAATAAAATATACAGTAAATATGTTTGAAGTTATACAAAATTTTTATTGAGAAAAATGTATATTTTTTAAATATTCTGTTCACAAGAATTGTCATAAGACTGTTCAATTGATTGTTGTTTTATATATATCAAACAGCTTTTATAATACTCATTTTTATTGTTAAATATTATATAAATTTTAAAGAATATGACAAAATAAAAAACAATGAAATATATTGCAGGTATTGAAGGGGGTCTCAGGGAGGAGTTGGGGTACAAAATGGAAAGAAGAATGTAATACAATTCTATTTACTTAAAATATGTTTTTTAAATGTTAACAAATTCAGATAAATTGAAATTATCTTCTCATCATAATACAATAAAACTTAAATCAAAAAATAAATAAATAAAAGAAAGAAACTGGAGACAACATACACTAGCAGTTTGACAGCACAACTGAAAGCTCTTGAACAAGAAAAAGCAAATAGACCCAAGAGGAGAAGAAATCAGAAAATAATCAAACTCAGGGCTAAAATCAAGCAATAGAAACAAAAGAACTATACAAAGATCAGTGAAATTAGGAGCTGGTTCTTTGAGAAAATCAACAAGTAGATAATCATTTAGCCAAACTATCCAGAGGGCATAAAGACAGTATGCAAATCAACAAAATCAGAAATGAAAAGGGAGACAAAACAAAAGAACCTGAGGAACCAAAAATTCATCAGATCCTACTACAAAAGCCTGTACACAACAAAACTGAAAAATCTGAATGAAATGGACAGACACTAGGTACCAACGTAAAATCAGGATAAGATAAATGATCTAAAAAGTCCCATAACTCCTAAAGTAATAGAAGGACTCATTAATAGTCTGCCAACCAAAAAAAGCCCAGGATCAATGGGTTTAATACAGAATTCTATAACACCTTCAAAGACCAATACTCTTCAAATTATTCCACAAAATAGAAACAGAAGGAACACTACCCAGTTCGTTCTATGAAGCCACAATTACTCTGATTCCTAAACCACACAAAGACTCAACAAAGAAAGAGAACTTCAGACCAATTTCCCTTATGAATATAGATGCAAAAATACTCAATAAATTTCTCCCAAACTGAATCCAAGAACACATCAAAACAATCATCCATCATGATCAAGTAGGCTTCATCCCAGGGCTGCAGGGATGGTTCAATATATGGAAATCCATCGTAATCAACTATATAAACAAACTCAAAGAAAAAAACCACATGATCATTTCATTAGATGCTGAAGTGGATTTGACGAAATCCAACACACCTTCATGGTAAAAGTCTTGAAAAGATCAGGAATCCAAGACCCATACCTAAACAGAGTAAAAGCAACATACAGCAAACCAGTAGCCAACATCAAAGTAAATGGAGAGAAACTTGAAGCAATCTCACTAAAATCAGGGACTAGACAAGGCTGCCCATTCTCTCCCTACCTATTCAATATAGTACAAAAAGTCCTAGCTGGAGCAATTTGTCAACAAAAGGTGATCAAAGGGAAACAAATTGGAAATGAAGAAGTCAAAATATCACTATATGCAGAAGATATGATAGTATAATTAAGCAACCCACAAAATTCCACTAGAGAACTTCTAAACCTGATAAATAACTTCAGCAAAGTGGCTGCATTCAAAGTTAACGCAAACATATCAGTAGACTTCCTCTACTCAAAGGATAAGCAGGTTGAGAAAGAAATTAGGGAAAACAACATCATTCACAATAGTCAGAAATAATATAAAATATCTTGGTGTGACTCTAACTAAGCAAGTGAAAGATCTGTATGATAAGGACTTCAAGTCTCTGAAGAAGGAAATTGAAGAAGATCTCAGAAGATGGAAAGATCTCCCATGCTCATGGACTGGCAGGATTAATATAGTAAAAATGGGCATCTTGAGGAAAGCAATCTATAGCTTCAATGCAATCTCCATCAAAAGTCCAAATCAATTCTTCATAGAATTAGAAAGAGCAATTTTCAAATTCATCTAGAATAACAAAAACCCAGGATAGTGAAAACTATTCTTAACAATAAAAGAACTTCTGGGGGAGTCACTATCCTTGACCTGTACTACAGAGCTGTACTACAGAGAAATTATGATTAAAAACTGCATGGTATTGACACAGTGACAGGCAGGTAGGTCAATGGAATAGAATTTAAGACTCAAAAATGAACCCATACACCTATGGTCACTTGATCTTTGACAAAGGAGCTAAAACCATCCAGTGAAATAAAGACAGCATTCTAAACAAATGGTGCTGGTTCAGCTGGTGGTTAGCATGTAGAAGAATGCAAATCAATCTATTCTTATCTCCTTGTACAAAGCTTAAGTCTAAATGGATCAAAGGCTCCCACATAAAACCAGATATACTGAAGATAAGAGAAAAGAAAATGATGAAGAACCTTGAGCACACAGGCACAGGGAAATTTTCCTGAACAGAACACCAATGTATTGGGCTGTGAGAGCAAGAATCAACAAATGGGACCTCATAAAATTACAAAGCTTCTGTAAAAAAGGATACTGTCAATAGGACAAAACTGCAACCAACAGAGTAGGAAAACACTTTACCAACCCTATATCTGATAGAGGGTTAATATCCAATATATACAAAGAACTCAAGAAGTTAGACTCCAGAGAATCAAATGACTATTTTCAAAATGGAGTACAGAACTAAACAAGGAATTCTCAACTGAGGAATACTAAATGGCTGAGAAGAACCTAGAAAAATGTTCAACATCCTTAGTCATCAGTGAAATGCAAATCAAATCAACCCTGAGATTCCACCTCATACCATTCAGAATGGCTAAGATCAAAAACTCAGGTGACAGCAGATGCTAGTGTGGCTGTGAAGAAAGAGGAACACTACTCCTTTGCTGGTAGAATTGCAAGCTGGTACAACTACTCTGGAAATCAGTTTGGCAGTTCCTCAGAAAATTGGACATAGTACTTCCTGAAGACCCAGCTATAACAGTTCTGGGCATATACCCAGAAGATGTTTCAACATGTAATAAGTTCACGTGCTCCACTATGTTCATAGCAGTCTTATTTATAATAGCCAGGAGCTGGAAAGAACCCAGATGTCCTTCAACAGATGAATGGATACAGAAAATGTAGTACATTTACACAATGGAGTACTACTCAGCTATTAGAAATGATGAATTCATGAAGTACTTAGGTAAATGGATGGAACCAGACAATATCATCCTGAGTGAGGTAACCCAATCACAAAAAGAACATACATGGCATGCACCCACTGATAAGTCGATATTAGCCCAGAAGTTTGGAATATCCAAGATACAATTCACAGACTACATGAAGCTCAAGAATAAGGGAGACCACAGTGTGGATACTTTGGTCCTTCTTAGAAGGGGGATCAAAATACCCATGGGAGGAGATACAGAGACAAACTTTGGGGCAGAAACTGAAGTAAAGGCCATCCAATCACTGTCCCAGCTAGGGATCCATCCCATATGTAATTACCCAACCCAGACACTATTGTGGATGCCAGCAAGTGCTTGCTGACAGGAGCCTGATATAGTTGACTCCTGAGAGACTCTGCCAGTGCCTAACTAATACAGAAGTGGATGCTCACAGCCATCCATTGGTCTGATCAAAAAGTCCCCAATGGAGGAGCTAGAGAAAGAGCCCAAGGAGCTGAAGGGGTTTGTAGCTCCATAGAAGGAACAACAATATGAACCAACCAGTACCCCCAGGCTTCCAGTGTCACAATCACAAACCAAAAAGTACACAAGGAGGGATCTGTGACTCCAGCCACATATGTAGTAGAGGATGGCCTTGTGGGGCATTAATGAGAGGAGAGGTCCTTGGTCTCCTGAAGGTTTCATGCCACCAGTGTAGCAGAATGCCAGGAAAGTTAAGCTGGAGTAGGTGGGTTAGTGAGCAGGGAGAGGGGGATGGGGTAGGGGAGCTTTTGGAGGGGACAAAATTTGTAGTGTAAATAAAGAAAACATCTAATAAAAAATAAAATAGAGAAAAACTGTGAAACAACAAACCTTACTAGCCTTGGATTTCTCATGTAGTCAACTTGTACAAGTCTATGTTATTGCACAACTTTAATCTTATGTATTCTTCTGTGCCTCTGGCTCAGAGCAATATGCATGTATGTGTGTGTGCTATGCTAATCACTTGTTAAAAATAGCCAATGTTTTGAAATAAGTTTCATACAACAAATATCTGCTATAAATGTGGAAATCAAAATGTGGCTATAATTTAATAATGGGATGTTTGCAGTCCTGTTTGCTTTCTTGTTTAGCTGGGATCAGCTGGAGTCAGTAACTTAATCCCTTTAAAATTCAGCTCAAGATTTCTATGCAGTGCTTCATTCCTTCCACATATGATGCTTTCTGTACTGTTCTGTACTGTACAGAGCAATACCCTCTGATATAGAGATAAAGGCAATAGGGAAAGTCCCAAAAAACATAAGATGCAGAATGCAGGTAAGCTGAAAACCACAAACCACTGACTGCAAGCACCAGGAAAGAAATGGAGAATTCATACTTAGGCTCTGTTTAAGTCAAATTAGCCCAAGGGAAAATGTTGAGCTTGCCTTTTGTAATGTGACATATATCAGTGCCTTTGAGGTTGTCTTTAGCATGTTTGCCCAATGGAATGTGGTGGTAAATCTGAGACATCACATAGTCATGTTTCGGATATAAAAATATGAAACAACTATGTCCCCCAATTAGAACAATAAAAACAACTTCGTATATTTCTGGTATAGAAAACTTAAAGGTCCTTCATACTGCTCCACCTATTTTTTATAATAATAATGACTGACATTTATTGAGCTGAGTTCTCTGCCTTCATTTACAAAAGAAAATAAAACCAACCCCAAGAACAGCAGTATTTATAAGATTATAACCAAATGTATCTGTGAGCATTCTCTATGTAGACCAGGTTAGCCTCAAACTCACAGAGATACACCTACCACTGCCTTCTGAATACTAGGATTAAAGATGTGTCTCACCAAGCCAAGCTTAACACGCACTCTTCTTTATTAAATATTCATTAGTAACTACACAGTTTACTGAGGAAGAAAAAGTTCATTTATATTTTTTTTCTGTTTTACTAGATTTTGAGAATTTTGTACAAGGTATTTGGATCATATTTATCTATCTCCCACAACTCATTCTAGATCTAACCCCCTTCCCTACCCAATTTTGGACCTTCTTTAAAAAATACCTATTGTGTTTAAAATGTGCTGCCTACATCTGTGTTAGTCAGGTACTGTCCGAGCCTCTTAGGAGACAGCTATATTTAGGCTGGCTTGCCCTCCCTTCAGTCTCTGCTCCATAGTTAATCTCTGCAACTCCTTCCGTGGGTATTTGGTTCCCCCTTTTAAGAAGGAATGAAATGTCCACCTTTTGGTCTTCCTTCTTCTTGAGTTCCTTGTGGTTTGTGGGTTGTTCTTCCTGTATTCCAAACTTCTGGGCTAATAACCACTTATCAGAGAGTGCATAACTTGTTTGTTCTTTTGTGATTGGGTTACAGGGTCCCCAGTGAAAGAGTTAGAGAAAGGACTAATGGAGCTGAGGGGTTTGCAGCCCCTTAGGACAAACAACAATATGAACTAACTAGTACCCTCAGAGCTCCCAGGGTCTCAACCACCAACCAAGGACTGCACATGGAGGGGTCTGATTGTTCAGGCAGCATGTGTATAGTAGAGGATTGCAATTCGATCATCAATAGGAGGAGAGGACCTTGGCCCTGTGAAGGTTCTGTGCCCCAGTGTAGGGGAATGCCAGGGCCAATAAGTGGGAGAGGGTGGGTTGGCACGCATGGGGAGAGGAGATGCAACAGGGGTTTGTTTTTGTTGTTTTTGTTTGTTTCTTTGTTTTTTGGAGGGGAAACTGGGAATGGAGAAATTTACATGTAAATAAAGAAAATATCTAAAAAAAATAATAACAAATAAAAAAAATGTGCTACCTATATACTCTTGGATACGTGGTCATCCACTGAAGCATAATGAACGTAGCAGGCTACACCATTAAAAACTCTGACTCTTGCTTTCTCAGTATTTACCACCTGACAATAGTTCCTCAACTATTGATAGGACTTCTTTTCATTCACTCTTTCCATGAGAAAAATTTGTCTGGCCTTCAATGATTCCCAAGTCCCAGTATCAAGGTCTTCCCAAACTCTTTTTTCTCTTTCTCCCTCTCCCTCTCCTTCTCCTTCTTCAACATCTCTATTGTTCTCTTCCCTCTCTTCCTCCTCCTCCTCTTCCTCCTTTCTTCTTCTTTGAAGTTTTTGTTTGTTCATTTGTTTTAAGACAGGGTGGATCTACATAGGACAGCCCTGGCTATCTTGAAATTCCCTAGGCAACTCCTCAGCTGGCCTCACACTCACAGAAATCTGCATTTCACTGCCTTCCAACTGTTGAGATCAAAGGCATACGGACCCATTTCTTATTCCTTAAACCTAGTGCAAGCTAAAGTATATGTATATGTGGTTAATATACCTAACTATACAAATTTTCAACTAAGTATGAGAAAGGGTTTTTCTTTTCAAAAACGTTACTTACTAAGGACATACTTGATTGGTTAATTCAGTCTTCAAAAACAACTAAGCCATATCTTCACTGTTATTTCTTATGTGAACTGTGTCCAGAAGACTGTGTTTTGTAATAGGCATTCATGACCTTTGGCTCTTACAATACTTCCTCCCTTTCCCCTCCTCGATCCCTGTGGGAGGAATGCACATGATACAATGTCTCATTCAGCACTTAGCATTTTAAATTTCTCCTTCTTAACACCTTGATGAGCTGTGGTTCTCTATGTTAATCAACATCTATTGCAACAAGAAGGTTTTATGATAAAGGTTGAGAGATGAACTTATTTATGACTTCAATAACAGATTATTAAGAATAAGTTTAATACTTTGTCTCTCTTGTAGAATAATAATCGTAGGTTGTCCTCAAAGGTCTATGACCTATCTAGCTACACTGTCTTAGCCCTAATAACAGTGTCAGATGTGGGCTTAATCTTGTGAAGCAAGCCAGAAATGCAATCAAAGAAATGTGTTGGTTACCTATTTGACATTTGTACAACTATTGCATTAGTAGTCATGTTACACAGATCAGTCATTAACATAGATGATAGAGTTCACAGCTAGATTAAAGTACTTATGTTAGACAGACAAGTCATTAATGTAGATAGTAAAGTTCACAGCTTGATAAATGCAATGATTACATTTCTCTTCTAGTACATGTGTAGCAACCCCAAGTAGTATAAAATCTAACAAATAAGAATGGAACTTTCATGTCTTTACCATTTTATTTTTTCTTTTTATGGTTTATGAGTTAATTATATGGTTTCTTCAGTGATAGGATCTCTTTTATTTTTTTTAATTTCATGTTTATCATTTTCAAAGACTTAATATATGAGTGCTTTATTTATATCATTTCTACCCATACTGTCCCCATTCTAGTATCTTCCTACTGCCTTTCAAATTCAAGACTTATTATTTTACATATATATATATATATATATATATATATATATATATACAAATTGAAGTTAGCATACAAGATGCAAGAAAGAAACAAAAATGTCATATCTAGTTATGTTCAAGGTTGCAAAAACTTATGTCTTGAGGGTAGTCACTAAGAACTATTTAATTGGACTTAAGACCTGTCCAATAGTAGGGAACTTTTATATATATATATATATATATATATATATATATATATATATGTATATAATGTTATATATTATATGTAATAAATATATGCATATATATTACTGCATATATATTTTTTTCATGCTAATTTCACTTAGTGTTTAGTGACTACCATTTGGGTTAGTTAACCCATCATGGGGGTTGTCCTTGGTGAAGACTGATTCTCCCTCTTTTGACATCCATTGACTATAAAAATGGGTCTTCTTGGGTAGTGGGAGTTGGGACTTTGTGACATTTCCCACATCCATTTTGTGTATCAAGTGATTTTGTAATCTTGTTTAGACACTGATATTGTTAAGCTTTTAGGGTGTTAATCCTTGTCACAGACATGATCTTACAGCATTTCTGCCTCATCTTTCACAGTTCCAGTCATGTGAGACCTGCTTTCAAGCTGTTAGTCAGGACCATCCAAGAGACTCCCAAAACAATATATGCTATTATTATATGTTGACTCCCAGAGCTTGAAGTTAAGACTTTATTTCTGAAGATGCCACACACTTTGAACATAGAAACTGATCTGGAACTGATCTGGAAGTTTTTCCCTTGAGGATTAGATCTCACAGGACCTGAAGGTACTAAACATCATGCCAAGAAAGAAACAAAAATGGCATACCAACCTATGTTCAAGGATATAAAAACTTATATCTTCATGGTAGCCAAGACGTGAGAACTATCTGATTAGACTTAAGGCCTGGGTAATAGTAGGGAATTTATGCTGAATAATGTCAGGCTATCAAACTACCAGTGGCTGGTATGGTCGTATACCCTATGTGAGAAGCCAGGGCTAGCACTTTTCTAAACCAGCATAATTTCCAACTAAGTTTGAAATACCTAGTCTTATTGTCATAGAGAAGTGTAGCTCATATTCTTTTTGTTTTTTTAAAGAAAAATCCAGAACTGGTCAAAAATGCAAAGAAAGCTAATTTGGGGGTAGCAGTCCCCAACTGATATATCAATACAACCTTTACATCTAAGGCTGAAGAACACTATGGAAGAACAATATCATTTTCCCCAAAACTTCTGGTTGGCAATCAAGAACATGGACAACATCCTGTGATATTTGGGAATCTATATGCCCTCAGATGCCAACAAACCCATTATCAATAACCAGTTTCTGGCACTGGGCTTTTTTCTTTGTTAGCTTGTAGTGTCTAGTTTCAACACTATTGTCCTGTCATCTGTTAGCTGCACCTGATATGTGTCTATTTAAATATTTTCAGAAAATAGATTTCTTATGACTTTAAGAAATGTTGCAGTATTAGTCATCATTCATCATCTCCCTCCTCTACTCTGCCCTCACCCCACACATAACTCTTCTTGTTCCACTATGTCTCCATTCCATGACATTGTACTCTATCTCTCTTCCCTTGAAAGCCCATCCATCACTTTCAGTATCTAATTTCCTGATCTCTGTGGGAATTCCAAACATAGCACACATACGTGAGGATTCAATTCTAACATCCACAAAAGAAAGACCAAAGGCACCATCTATCTTCCTGGGCCTGGTTAACAACTCCATCCGTTTACCTGTGAATTGCATGATTTAATGTTTTGGATGGCTTAGCAATAACCTAATGTATAAATTCACCTCTCTTTCATTATCCATTCATTAGCTCATGGACATCCAAACTGCTTCTAGCTTTCGGTTGTGGTAAATAGAAAAGAAATGAACATGGATGGATAGGTGTCTCTGGAGTAAGATGTAGAGTCCTTTAAGTATGTGCCCTGGATTAGTATTTCTGGATCTTGTGCTAGATCAAGTTTTAGCATTTTTAGGAAACTCCACACTGATGTCCATATGGCACTACCATTTACACTTCTATCAGCAATGAAGAATGTTGTTCTTTTCTCCCAGAGCCATGTTAGCATTTGTTGTCATTGTGTGGTTGTTTTTTATTGTTTGTTTATTTTTGTTTTCTTTTGTTTTGGCTCAGTTTTGTTTTGGTTTTGGTCTCTTTTGTATTTACTGCTGTTGTTTTAACTTAATCATTTTGATTGGGGTGAGATGAAAGTACATACTATTTTAATTTTCATTATCCTGATGGCTAAGAGTATGTATTACATTGAATAAGCTGGTTGTTATTTATTACATCTTTTGAAAGTAATCTGTTAAATTCCATGTTCCATTCTTAAATGTATTGTATATGTGCTTATTTATGTGCATTATGCTTGTATTTGTGGTGGGCTCTGCATCCTGGTATATATGTGCAGGTAGAAAACAATGTTGTGGGGTGAGTTTGCTCCTTCTACCTTCACATGAATTTCAGGAATGGAACTTAGATCACTGGATTTGTACAGAACTGGACATTATCTGCTGAGCTCCCTTGCCGGTCCTGATCCTTTTCTAATAGATTAGGTAACAGTAAGTATAATTTGCAGGGATAGCAAAATGGATCATCAGATCAGGTAAGAGCACCCAAGGACACATGCTCCACCATGCTCACAGCAGCCTTCTTTATAATAGCCAGAAGCTGGAAACAACCCAGATGTCCCTCTACAGAGGAATAGATACAAAAATTTTGTACATTGACACTATGGAGCTATTAAAAACAATGCATTCATGAATTTTGCATGCAAATGGATGGAACTTGAAAATAACATCCTAAGTGAGGTAACCCAGTCATTAAAAAAAATCGGGGCTAGAGTGATAGCTCAGTGGTTAAGAGCACTGACTGTTCTTCCAGAGGTCTTGAGTTCAAATCCCAGCAACCACATGGTGGCTTATAAGCACCCTTAATGAGATTTGACACCCTCTTCTGGTATGTCTGAACACAGCTACAGTGAATTACACCAGAGCGAGCAGGGCTGGAGAGAGCAGGCCAGCAGAAGGTCCTGAGTTCAATTCCCAGCAGCCACACACATCATAGCTCACAGCCGTCTTATGCAGCTACAGTGTACTCATACACATAAAATAAAATAAAAATAAATCTATGAAAAAAGCCAACACACATGGTATGTATTCACTGATAAGTGTATATTAGCCAAAAACAAACTCAGAATACCCACAATACAACTGACAGACCGTATGAAACCCAAGAAGAAAGAAGACCACACTAAAGTGTGGATGCTACAGTCCTACTCATTAGGGGGAATAGAATAATCTCTGGGAAGTAGAGGGGGAGAGAGATCTGGGAGGGAGAGATGAGGGGGAGGCAAAAGGGGACCAGTTCAGATATGGGAGGAAATGGAAAGTACAGATGGTCAGGAATTTGAAAGTAGGTATGTAGCTGTGGAGGAGGACGAACTGGGGGTAGCAACTATAAAATCCCAGATGCTAGGGACCCACGAGGTTCCCAGGATCAAACAGGGAGGGCATTACCCAAAATACCCAACAAAGGGGAGATAGAACCTGTAGAGGCCATATCCAGTGGCTAGGTATGGCCCTCTGCTGAGGCATGGAGCCACCCTTTCACTTCAAAAATATTAATCCAGAATTCCTCCTGTCAAAAGGAAATGCAGAGACAAAGAGAGAGCAGAAACGGAAGGAAAGGCTGTCCAGAGACTGCTCCACCTAGGGATCCATCCCATCTCCAGCCACCAAATCCAGACACTATTGCTGATGCCAAGAAGTGCTTACTGACAGGAGCCTGGTATAGCTATCCCCTGAGAGACTCTGCCAGAGCTTGATGAATACAGATGCGATGTTCACAAACATTTCACTGAGCACAGGGACCCCAATGCAGAAATTAGGACAAGGACTGTAGGACCTGAAGGGGTTTGCAACCTCATAGGAAGAACCACAATATCAATCAACCAGAACCCCCAGAGCTCCCAAGGACTAAACCACCAACCAAACAGTACACTGGGGTACCCACTGCTCCAGCTGGATATGCAGCAGAGGATTGGCTTATCACTGGCAGGTGAGCCCCTTTGTCTTGCAGAGGCTTGATGACCCAGGAAAGTTGAGGCAGGAGTGAGTGGGTGGTGGGGGAGCACCCTCATTGAAGGTGTGGGGAGAGAGGAGGGGTAGGGGCTTATGGAGGGGAAACTGGAAAGAGGGATAACATTTGAAATGTAAATAAATGAAATAACAAAGAAAAAAAGAATCTGTTGCCAAATTTAATTGCCTGAGTTCTAGTCACAGCACTGATGAAGGTAAAAAGAAGAAATTGTCGTTTGTCCTCCAACCGTGTGCTATAGCATGCAAAACATGCCCATGCATGTATGAATTTATACACATGAAAATAAATTAAAATGTAATAAAATCTAAGAAAACAATTTGTGATCCCAAATTATTTCCAGTTCTGTAAATGTGGGCAGCAGTTTTTCTACAATGTAGTGCTTCATTCAACATTGAGAGAATGTATTGTAATAAAAACAATAAAATGGAAACTAGTACTTTAGTTGTCAAACACAATATCAATTAAGTTTGATTGGCCAGTTAGAAGATATACAAATGCCAAATACTTTTAAAATTTTTATAATCTAAACTTTACTCCTAAGGTGTGTTCTCTGCCTTTTCAATCAGTTTCAGGAAGCGAGCCAAAGCGGGAAACTTTTTTTTTTATGTCATATGAGAATGATTTATAAGTCTTAGCTTAGTAGGTGAACGTGCTTTTCACTAAGGGAAGTCCCAGCACCGACAATGTCAGAGGAGAGAACAGGGACTTCTCTGAGATGTAGTCCTCAACACCCTTCCACAAATAATACATTGAAACTTTAAGGACGAAAAATTCTTTACAGAAAGCACATTACGGGAGTGCCCTGTATCAACATTAACTATGGGTAATGAAGGAAGTCATAAAGAAAACACAATGTTTAAAGCCCAGGAGAAGTCAATGGAGTGGCGGTGAGCTGGGAGAAGGGCTCAGGGGTAATTCCCAGCATAGGAAGTAGACTGACTTTCTTCTCCTGGCTGGAGGTTGGGAGGGCAGGGGCAGGATACTGAATCACTTGATTAGATTTTTCCTTTTATTCATGTTTTAACAGGAAATTATTTCAAATGGGTTTTTAAATTAAAAGAAATATTTCTGAACCTCTGATATCAAGACTAAGCCAGATAAAAAGTAACGCAATTATTTCTTGTGAAGGGAACTGTAGAACTCAGTGTCTATCAATTAGTTTTTCGTCTGTTCAAGACGGAGGGATGTAACTTTTCTCTTCTAAGACTATTCAGCAACTCATTTCCAAAGGTCATTTAAGAATAAGATTGGATCTTTTTGGGGAGGAAGAACAGGAATGCCAATAATAGTCTATGATCTTAAATGACAGACTAAACCCCAGAAAGAACAAGGAATGAATTTTTCAATTTTGTTCCATTACTGAATTCCCATTGTAAAAGAGGAACAATTTAGCTGCTTCTATACCCTGTAGATATTTGAGAGTTTTTAAACATTTTCAAAGTTCTGTAAATATTGTTATTATTATTATTATTATTATTATCAACATCATTCATTTTCTGACCTTTTGTGGTATTCATAACCACAACCTAGACTTACAGGGTAAGACAATGTTCTTCACATTAATGGCAATGATTACCCTGGCTTTTATATTAACAAGCATGTGTAAACATGGCACATAAGTGAGCTATTTTGTTAGTTTAGAACTGCCTGGGTCTTAAGGCATTTTCTGCCTGGAATGAAAACCTTCCATGGTGGTTTGAATGGCCACGGCCCACATAGACTCATGTGTTTAGATACTTGGCCCATAGGGAGTAGCACTATTAGGAGGTGTGGGCTTATTGGAGGAAGCGTAGATGGGCTTTAATGTCTCTAAAGCTCAAGTTATTTCCAGTGTGGCACACTGACTTTTTCTGCTGCCTACTGATTAAGATGTAGAACTCTCAGCTCCTTCTCTGCTAACATGTCTGTCTGCATGCTGCCATGCTTGCCTCCATGATAATGGACCAATCCCCTGAAACTCTAAGCCAATCCTTATCAAATGTTTTCATTTATAAGAGTTGCTGTGGTCATGGGGTTTCTTCACAGCCAAAAACCCCTAAGTAAGATACTTTCCATTTGGAGTATAATGTTATACAAGTGTCCAAAAGGGAAGGACATGAGGGAAGGACAGATGGAAGCATGGAGGGAGAAGAGAAGAGAGGAGAAAAGGGCTCAGATGGTGGTAGAGACAGAGAGAATCTGGGCAGGGGTCAGAATATAATCCCAAGGAAAGTCTCTGCAGATCTACTCCTTTTACTTCTGCTCTGCTTCCGAAGGTTTCACCAGCTTGATTGCTCTAATATCAGCAGCTGAATATATATATTCAACTATATTCAAAGAGTTGAATGCACTGGGGAATTTGAATCCTCATCATCCAATTTCTGGGTCAAAATCGAACTCAAAATAAGGAAAGGTTTATTCTTATCACAGATTTAGAAGCTTATCAATGGAGATTGATGGTTCTCCTATTCTGGAATATTGCAAGACAGGACATAGTCCGTATTGTGGTGAGGGGGGAGTGGTGCTCAGAGTGGCTGCTCACCTTATGGCAGTGCTGTGTGGGTTTTTCTAGGGAGGCATGTGCCAGCATTCAGTGACTGTCCATATTGAGCTAAGGACAGATCAGAGTGGAAATCCTGTAAGTATAATAGAGTTATTTAAGATTGAGGTTTTTTTTTTTTTCTTATAGGAACATGGGTGGTCAGGGATCTATGAAAGCCACTCTAGCATGTGTGATGACTCACAAATGCTGCATCCCTGGAACTCCATGAACATGTTGTAGGCAGCTTCATAGATTAGAGCATCTTCTTCCCAGCTGTCCTTACTGCTGAGTTAACCTTCAGAAAGACAGCAGCTTGTAAGACTTTTGGCTTTCAGGGAGTTCCTGGTTTACTTGAGTAGTTTACCCCCCAAAGTTTGAAAGATTGACACCAGGATATAGGACAACTTCTATTTGGAACTTTCCGAATCTCAAGTGAACCCTGCTCCAGGATGGGAAGTTTTCAAGCTGAAGGATATTGCTACAGAACAAATGAACAGAGGGAAAGGGGATAAAAAGGAAAGTCAGAATATTGTTGGAATGAAGATGGAGGGAGGGAGAACAGGAGAGAAAGTCAGTGCAGGGTGGTTAGGAAAAGGGGGAGGAGAGGGGAGTCTAGAATAGAGAAATAATAGAAGAGAATAGAGAGTAATAGAAGGGGACAGCGTGGAGAGGATGAGGGAAGGATGAAAACGGAAGGGATGGGAAATAGTGAGAAAGAAAGAGAAGAGAGTGTGAGAATGTGAGGGAAGGTGGGGTTACTATATATCTCCATAGGGACTCACTGAAGACCTACACACTTCAACTATACCTTATATCTAAGTTTCCATCACCCCTGATTGATCACCTATCATACTATAAGCCCAGCACTATATTAATCCATGGGTAAAGCAGGAGTCCTCATGACCCATTGATTTCCCCTCCTCTGAACTCTGTCACTTGGGATTTCACTCTTCCAACATATGAGCATTTAGGTCATATTTTTAATCTAACCATACGATATACCTTATATTTAAATACTACATAATTCAAGAGAATTATATTAAAACACACTTCCTAAGATAAGCAGAATAAATACTAAGTATTCAATTTTAGAGAAGATTTTTCTGAAATTAGGGGTAATTAAAAGTCCCTCCATGGAAGTCATTAAAGAGGAAACCGCATGCCAGAGTGATATACATTCTAGTATCAGTTTGTTTGTGAGCCACCTTGCAGTGTTCACTTGGAGTGACTGAGGAACCTGATTGGTTGATGAAGACAACCCATTTAGGACTGAGTGCTCCCAACTTATTTACCCTCTGCACATTGTCTAATTGTGAACATCTTCTCTAATGATGGCTAAGCTAGGTACTGATATAGGAGATTAGCAAAATTTTGTTTTGAGTCATTTTCTCGTTATACACCTGTAGCCAAACAATAGTACTAGCTCAAAATTGTTACTATTTTATCTTGACATATATTCTTTGTACTTGGTGCTGGGATTTGTGTAAATACATAATGTACTTTGAACATATATCCTTCATGACACTCAGGCTCCTGTTTCCTTTGTTCCAATGAACCTTTCCATTTCAAGTTCATGCACACAGGATCTTAAATGTCTGTATAAAATTCAGCCTCTATGTACAAGAGAAGGTTGATGATCTTGTCTTTCTGAGACTCGCCCAATGTTTTTGTTTATAATCATCTATGGGGAACATAGCTTGTCAAATGTTGGGTATGTAGAACATACAGGATCCACAAGCCCCAGGTGTAGACTCTTTTCTGTATCTTAACTGGTATGGGTGCTGTTATTGATTTTACAGAACTAAACACACATGGAAATGAATACAAATAAACATAATGAAATCAACAAGAGGCATAGAACTTACAATATCAACCACGTTCTATGCTCTCATTCAGCAAAATGTTATTTTCCACAGAGAGAAGCTGACTGAAGAGTGTGTAGGTTAAGTGTGTATTACCTTTCTACTAGAATTGCATATAAACATACAATTACATAAAATTTACATTAAACAACAGATTATTGAAACTTTAGTAAAGGTAGAATATGAAAAACTATTCAAATATAAAGTTATAGAAATGCAAAAACCAAAAGAATCAATTATCATTAATTTTTATTAATATTACCTTTATTCTCCAAAATTTCATAAATATATGCAATTTTTGAAAAATTATGATATTATACATATAGTCCCTAACCTTATGTATAATAGTCACCTGCATTGGTAGAATTCTGTTTTCAATAATATCAAACTATTAGCATTAATAGGAAGTTAAATGAACTACATGATAAATCAAAACATGGAAGATTTAGAATGTAATCAAATGTGAGAGTAGTTAATTCTGTCCAGCAACACTGAAAATATTGAAAAGTTTTCAGATGCTGTGGTTTGTGTGTGTGTGTGTGTAGGTGGGGGAGGTAAAGATTCCTAATTGGAAGAGGTTCAGTGTGGTGTGTTCCATAGTGTAAGAAAACATGTTTAAAGGCTTGAGAGATGGATCAACATTTAAGAATACTTGCTGGTCTTCCAGAGGACCCAAGTCCATCTCTCAGTTACTTGGAACTCTACCTCAAGCTGATCAGACATCTGCCTCTGCCCTCTGTGGGAACTTGCACTCATATGCACCCTCACACACAAATAGAAACAGCAGTAAATATAAAGAAGAAAAAATATATGCTTGAGAATTACAAATGCTTGTTTTGGATTGTTTTGAATATTTGAAAAGCAGTTTCTACCTAAGATCACTTGGAGTGGTATACTTTCATT
This sequence comes from Mastomys coucha, assembly GCF_008632895.1. Classification (NCBI taxonomy): domain Eukaryota; kingdom Metazoa; phylum Chordata; class Mammalia; order Rodentia; family Muridae; genus Mastomys; species Mastomys coucha. Next base: position 20,387,752 of record NW_022196891.1, on the reverse strand, counting down.
AGAAGATCAAGTACACCTTTGCACTTGTGTATATTCATGTATATATCATGCATATGCTCATATGTACACATTCATCATCCTAAACTGTATTCTGGAAGGCAATAAGTACTCTTAACTGCTGAGCACTGGGCTATCTTTCTAGCCCCCAGAAAGTTCAAATTTGACCTTTCTGATTACTCTAAATAATTGAATGTTTGTATGTCTTTGTCTATCTTTTTTTTTCACATCTCCATATAAGCATATCTGGTCTAAAGTAGAATTCAGATAATTCTCATATTTTTTAAACTTTATCTTGGCATTCATAGTGTTAGTTAATGGATTTACTGGATTGTTTTTGAAATGAGTGACTGCTGTAGACACTGGAGAGAAGCCACTGCAAGCTCTTCTTATAGTGAGTGCTGAACTTTTAAAAGATAAAATCTCCTGAGATTAGAACATGTCTTTGACATTTTGTTTTCAGTCAGAGGGAAGGTCATAGCTAAAAGGTCACCAAGAAGAATTCACTCAGCAAATAAACAATGCTATTATTTTGCAAGAAAGTGACAAATTGCTCCCTCTAACCCATTGAAAACAAAAGGATGTTGCAAACAACAATTTAAACTCACCTGTAGCTTTCCATCTCTAGGTTATGAAATATAAAACGAAAATCAAATCGTGCTCATCTTCCAGTGGTTAATGTATGATACTTATTTTGTTCTTAGCATTTTAGACTTTGAACTTGGCATTCAAGTCTCAGATTTGCTTAGCATTTGCGAGGTAGTAATTGTATGGTACAATTTTGCATTCATTCTACTTATTTGAATTGCCTCAGATTAGAATGCTCTCTCTTTCCTCTGAAGATCCTTACTTCTCTTATAGTTATATTTTTTTAAAAAAAAAATCTAAATTTACTGTTAAATAGTGTGAAAATAAGGACTGGCTTATGGTTAAATGTCAAAAACTGGATCTTCTTGAATAGTGCAAAACACTAATTCTTGGTTGTTTTTGTGTAGAATGTTAAAGTATACCTTGGAACAGATGTATTAAATTGATGGAAACAATTATATGTTAAAATCTTAGAGTTAATTTTAAAATGTTGAGGACAAATGTGGTAATGTACTACTCCTACAATGTTTATACTTGGTAGTAGAAGGCAAGATGATCAGGAGTTAAAGGACAGTCTGGATTTCATAAGACCCTTGTGGAAAAATACATCAAAAGCTATGAAACATTCTTTCAATGTCAAAATATATTTCAAATGCTCACTTCAGATTGATGTCTTATTAGCATATATTTTGAGGCAAAATATTTTAAATTTTAAGATCAAATTTTTAAGCAAAACAATACAAAAGTGCCTGACTTTGTATTTCTTTTCTTTTCAGATGAGCTAACAAATTCTTCAGAAACAAGACTGTCACTAGAGGAACTTTTGGGAAAAGGGTTTGGACTTCATAATCCAGAAGCTCGGTGGATCAATGGTAAGAGTAGAACTTTTCATGTATCTTGTTATTTTGAGTTCTTGTTAAATAGCATAGAATGAAATGGTGCTTGAAGTGAATGTACTGATATACCTCATCCTAGAGAGAATCAATTTCTCAACAATGTGTCAATAGCTATAGCTATTTTCAATATGTAAAACTGACTGTGATTTATCTGCTTTTCTTTGCTTGATCTTATTTTTTCTGTGCCAGAAATAAGTCACCTTAAATTTTCCTTAAATAAATGTTAACATTAAAACAAAGAAAATGAAACAAATACATTGTCTGCTGTAATTTGAGCTTTTGTTTGTCTTAATGGAAGCTAATAACAGGAGTTACTAGCTAAACTAACCAGGAAAAATGTGTTTGTGAGAATAGTTATGAGTCTTTTTTTTTTTTAAATTTTCAGTTTATAACTTGTTTGAGAATTCACTAATCATCTCAAGTAGAAAACAGCTAACTGTTGATGTTGATATCCAATTTTGACATTTAATTATTGATATTCTTTAGATGCACTCATTGTTTATTTCTAACTAAAAGTTATTTTGTATAGTAGACCAAAAACGTTTTGTGTTTTGATCAAATAAAGACAATCTTATTTATACTCCATTTCTTCTATTTTTATTTTTATTTTTATTTTTTTAAACTTTTTGGTTTATTTCAAGACAGAGTTTCTCTGTATAACCCTGGCTGTCCTAGTACTCACTTTGTAGACCAGGTTGGCCTTAAACTCAGAAATCCACCTGCCTCTGCTTCCCAAGTACTGGGATTAAAGTCGTGTGCCATCACTGCCCACCTTTTTTTGTTTTGTTTTGTTTTATTGGATATTTTCTTTATTTACTTTTCAACTGTTATCCTTTCTCCTGGTTTCCCTCCCTCCCGGAAGCACTCTCTCACTTCCTCTCTTCCCCTGCTTCTATGAGGGTATTCCTCCACACACCCACCCACTGACTCCCACCTCCCTGCCCTCCATCCTCCTATACTGGGGAATCTATCGAACCTTCATAGGACCAAGGACCTCTCCTTCTATTGGTGCATGTCAAGGCCGTCCTCTGCTACATATATAGCTAGAGCCATGTATACTCCTTTGTTGATGGTTTAGTCCCTGGGAGTTCTGGGGGGTCTAGTTGGTTGATATGGTTGTTCTTCCTATGGGGTTGCAAACCTCTTTATCTCCTTCAGTCCCTTCTCTAACTCCTCTATCAGGGACCTTGTGCTCAGTCCAATGCTTGGCTGCTAACATCCACCTCTGTAATTATAAGATTCTGCAGGGTCTCTCAATTTTCTAAAAAAAAAAATAAAAATAAATAAAAAAGAAAAGAAAAAGAAAAGAAAAAATAAAAATGAAAAAAAAAACTTTAGAATGACTATTCTAATTATATAGAAATATATTAATTGAGATTGAATAGACTTTTTTGGTCTCATTAGTTTTGGCACATTTTTATTGCCAGTTCTTTATAATAAAGTCTTTGACCTCCTGTCTTTTATCAAGATAAGACTTCTCTGTATAGCTCTGGTTGTTCTGAAAGTCAATCTGTTGACCAGACTGGCCTAGAATTCAGAGATCAACCCTCCTCTGCCTCTCAAGTTTTAGGATTAAAGGTATATGCCACCACCACCCTGCCTCACAAAGTCTTAATAATAAGAAATTAACCCTTAATTTCTGAAAGCTATTAAAAGAATATACCTTTTCTCATGAAAGTAAGGCTCAAATCAAACTTGTTTACTTGACCTCAAAAGAATTTCTAGAAATAAAAAAGAATGTGGATGTATCTTCTAAATGAATGCCTTTAATTGACACTTATTACCATTTTCCTGGATATATCAGTTAATATCAGTTGGAATGCAACTGTATGTCCTTGTGTTTGTATTACAGGTGGAAATCTCTACAAAGCACATATTTTCTTAATACATTTTCATATTTTCTTTTGAAATTTTTCATAAATTTGAGATCAGATGTCTAGAGAATTTTGCCTTTCCTTTATGATTACTTAAATCTTATAGTTTCTTCACAAATAAGTATTTTGTGTTTTTTAAATAAAAGGCTAATAAAAATATTATTTTCAAGAACTGTCCTGATGAATAGTTCTCTCACTGCTTAAAATGCCCAAGATGCAGTTCTGTAAAATGTCCATATAATTGTCAACAAATATTTTGTCAAGTTATCTGGTCAAAGGGATGATTTCAGAAGGCTTTAAATATTAGTGACATTGAAAATTACTAAACTCAAAATTATGACTCATCATCTTTTCCAGTAAACATGGGATTAAACCAAAATGTAGACATTTCTGTAGTGAGACTTTAAAATGAAAGAAAGAAAAGTATACCTTTCAACCCCCTTCCTCAGGCTAGCTTGTACTGTTCAAAGATGCATTCTACTCCTGTGTATATTTGACACTATGGTGCCTTAATACCTAAGGACTGAACTGAAATCCCAGCAGAGAAGTGCATGTTAGGCTAAAATTCACATCATATTGTGGACACAAATTTTGCTTGTATAATTCTTAAAGGTTGAAGATCAAATATTTTGTGTTAATTTTAGCAATTTCTTTAATCATCTCTGGCGAAATTGATCTTGAGATGGTGCATGGGGGCAACACTGCAAGGTTACTACAACTATAAAATTATAATCAACTGGAGACATAGTGTTTATAAAAGAATTTGGTTTCAAAGCAGTACTCGAAACTGGAATACACAGAATCTAGGTTCTGAAAGCAGGCAGCCTGTGTAAATACCATGGAAAGCGCTTCTTTATTACTTGTAGTTTGTAGACAATGATCGTTTCCAGAGTAGTAGTGTTACTGGAGCTATGATCAGAGCCTGGGTTCTGACATTTCTCCATAAGCCAGGTTGGTTCAGATATCCAACCATAATAATCTGATTTTAATTTTAACAAACAAACTACTAACAGAAAAAGGAGAGAGAGAGAGAGAGAGAGAGAGAGAGAGAGAGAGAGAGAGAGAGAGACAGAGAGACAGAGAGAGAGACAGAGAGAGAGAGAGATTTATGCAATATGGTAACATTGGGAAGGGGAACAAAGAAATCTGGAACTGTGCCCCCTCCCAGGTTTGTCTTTAGGGTTTTCACATCTGGTTTAGGTTTAAATAGACAACAAGAGGTATATTTACAACTAGCAGTACTGGTCAAGCTGTGATGTTTCCATGTTGCTTTATCATTGTCTGGGTTCCTGTGTCTACTGCAAGACTTTAAGGATCACGTCATATCTCTTTCCTTTCAGAGAAGTTCCTCTTCTGGCTGACGCCGAGCTTCAGCCTTCTCCTTCACCTGCCATGAAATTCATGAGGAAATTCCAATTAATTTAGGGACCAATGTTTTAAAAAACTGATAATCAAATGGAGGGTCACAAATACATCTTTGGAGTATTCTTATTCTTTTTTTAAAAAAAAAATAGTTTTTTTTCAAAGATTCCATAACCTTATGCAATGTATATTGATTGTTTCCATTGACCACTATCCTCTGTAATGCTCACTAATGTTTGCAGCCTATCTCCCTGACACATTCATTCATAACTGAACTGAGAAAGTAGGATGGATAGATCTGTTCTCTGTTCATGCTCACTCCCCTTGCTAACAGTCAGTACATACTTTATTTATATATTTCACAGATAGCCAAAATAATGGAGTGGGAACCACCTCCAAAGAAAGGTAACCTTGAACTCCTTAGCTGCAATTATATCAAAAAGTGAAAGATGGGCTTTCTCCTTATTTTTCCAGTCTTCTTAACATAAAAAATCACCTGAATGACTTCAAGCTCAGCTTAGTTTACAGCTTCATTTAATTCTTGGAGGTCATCCTATGAACACTTAATGTATTATCAGTCAAGAGAAGGATAAGGATGGTTCCTAATTGCCCATGGCATGTATATTTTCATTGTCTATGATGGTTCTCCAATGATGTATATGAGGGAGTCATGACAGCTTTAGATGGGTGCTGATTCATGGTTAGCTAAATAATTGGCTCGTCCCAGGTATGTTTTTGTCCTTGAAATTTTCATATTTAGAAATCTTCCTAATTATACCACATTTAAATCTAATAAACTATTTTTTAAAAATTGTTAACCACTGCACATTTTCTTGATGATCAATTTGTATATCAGTGAAGTATATAATACTGAATGCCTTCCTTGTAATACACTATGAGAGATGATGTTATACACTCTGCATGTGACAGTATATAACACTGAATTTACACAGAAACCTAAGGTTGAATCTAGAGACTGTTTCAGATGCAGGGACTAAACAAAACCTGTCTTATTTTATTTTATAATATAATAAGTTCATTCTTTAATATTTTCATACATGTGTAAGTTATATTTAAATAAAATTCACACCCTTTTTCCCTTTACTACTCCCAGATCCACTCAGGGTCCTCTCATACCTCCTCAATTTGTATCTGTGTTTTGGTTGTTGCTTAAAATCCAAGTCCCATAACCACTGCCTATGGATTCACAGGTGTAATGCCATCTACTTGAGTGTTGTCTCCTTATCAAGGGCCACAAAGATTCAGGAAACTGACTCCCCCAGGTTAGTAGACATCAGATATTAATGGCTCCTCAGCTGGGTTTGGATTTCAGTTTTGTGAGCTCCTCCCACTTTCATAGTGAAATGTTGACTGCCTTGATCTTGTACAGGTATTCATTGCTGCAGAGCAGATTTGAATCATTAGGTATAGAGCTTACCTTCTGGTTTACAGATATTTTAAACCATTCATAATAACTAGTATAATAATCTCTCAGATTCACTTGGTACATCAATGTGCATCTTCAGGCACTAAAATAGATATACCATTAATGATATATTTGTTATAGAAAACAAAAAAAAATAGTGTTAATGTGAAAATGGAACAACCATATCAAAGAATGTAAGAGATAATTTATACATGGGTGAGTGACCATGGACCAGGAAGACAAATTTAGATTATTCCAGTTCTACATTTTAACATGGTAATGGTTAGATTAAGTTTGAATACTAACAAAGGGAAGAAAGTAATTAGGTTTAAAATACATTGCTAGAGATGATAACGGTATTGACTAACTACATCAAGAACTTTGTTCTAGAGGTCTCACTTGCTCTCTGATAGTATTCTTAGTTTTTAATGTGCTTAAAATTAGATTTTTTAAAGCCAATACATTTTAAAAGGCTCTATTTATTATCTGTAAGGATGTTAATCAGACACACAGGTGGAGAGAAATGGCTATTAACATGGCTAAAGATAACCCAAGGTAAAATTAGGGTAATAATTATAAGGTGCAATTAGGGTCCCAAGACTACAACATGACAACATCTCCACAGTCAATGATGCTGTTATCATTAAGTGGCCATGTAGAAGTTTCAAAGTGTGAGTTGAAGTCTTTTTTAGAAATGTATACATACAATGAAATACATAGTACATAGCCTAGAAGCTCACACTATTTTATGACACAGACGTTTATAGGTAATTTTGTTACTTCTACTTTTTTGCCCATTTTATTCAATAAATATATTTGTGTACATAATTTTTGAAACTAATAATAATGAAAATGTATTTCCTGTCACAGTTTCATGGATCTCCAATCTCCCAACTGTCTATTGTTACACATATTCAAGCCCTAGCATGTAACTGCCAAGGTGCTTTGAATGTTGTACATCAGTGACATAAACAATTGCATCTCTCAGAGCTCCCCAGCACCACTGTGATCTGGGACATCGTCCACACTCAATTTACTATCTGGAATCTCTTCCAAAATCTCATAGTCCATGTTTCACTTTGTAGGAATAGCTGATGTTTATGCCACCACTATTGTCCTCTCTACGATCTATGAGGAACATTCCTGTCCTAGTTAGCTTAACTGTCCACTTGACACAGCTTAGAGTCACCTGAGAAGGGATGTCTCAATTGAGAGGTTCAACCATAGGAAAATGTCTTGTGGTTATGTCTGTGGAGGATTGAGTTGAAAGTTAATTTATGTTGGAAGGTCTAGCCTACTGTGGGTGGCAATGTTCTTCAGAGGTGGTCCTGGACTGGATAAGAAAGCTAAGGACTTGTGAGCAAGCTAATTATATATTCTTGGCTGTGCAGGAGTTCCCTGGACAGAAGAAATGCTTCATGGGAAAGCAGTCAGGTATGCCTTCAGGTTCCTGCCTTGAACTTCTGTTTCTCTTTTACCTGGAACTGTTTGCCAAATAAAACCTTTCCTCCTCTAAGTTGACTTTAGTTTTATGTTAATCACAATAG
>NW_022196891.1:20304062-20379931 GCF_008632895.1 Mastomys coucha | reverse complement strand
ACACACACACACACACACACACACACATTCCCTAGCTCTGTTGATAATGCTGGCATTAAACTCATGGTACACTTCATGTCTTACCCTTCCAACCAATTTCAAAGCCTGGAGATACCTGCTTAATCATTATGCAGAATTTCTCGATACAGAAATGTTTGTGTGTTAGAGATCTGTAGTCCCACAGATTGTTAAATGGGAGGAACCTGCAGCCATGTCTCTAGAGATGCTCTGAAGATCTGGTATTTCTTTGTAAACCCCCATGGATTTTTTTCTTAGGAAAAATATTCATGTTATTAAAGAGGCATGGAAAAGACATGGCTATCACTTTTATGAAAAATGAAGGACATTAATCTAAGTAACACCAACATTATTTACTATGATTACAGATCTCAGCACTGGGAAAAGCAAGAACATAAATTCTTGCTGCTGTTGTTTATGCATTGAATGACTTTACCAGGCCTGATCTTTCATCTGTCATCATAACATGGTAGAGTTATAGAAGCTGTTGGGCATCACTGTCCTCTTTTTAACCTCACCTAGTACTCAATTAAATTATCTTATCTTAAATCTCTGCTTTTATCTTCTTAAGCACTAAATTCAAACATTATCTAATATTTTATTTATTTAAGAATTTAACACATATATACAATGTATTATGACCACATCCACTTCCACCTCCAATTCTACCAAACTGTAATTGTTATGACCATCCAATATGCTGACACTTAAAAAGAATAGAGGTGAATATATATCTTCATGTCTTAGAGATGGTATGTGTTTTTATGCAGTTTAATATGTAATGACAAAAAATAGTGCATAGATCCACATACAAACTTAAACATAGGACCATATCATTTTACAACTGTTCAATTGATTGTTAGATAGTGCAAAATATTCATTTGAAAAATTACTGACCCTAGAAGATATTTATTATAAAATATTAAGTAAAAAGTGCACTATATTCAATTATGTGCACATTCTTCACAATTTTATTCCATACATGCTGATATCTATTCATGCAACTAACAGGAAAGAATGTGGTAAATATCAAATCCAAGTTTGATAGCATGACTATGAGCGGGTACTCTTTTTCACTCTTTTATCCAAACTTTCCATATTTCCAATACTTTTAAAAAGTCAGGCAGTTCCTAGAATTCACATACTAATATAAGTAGATTCACTAAGTCAAAGAATAATTTTGTTCTTGTTGATGATATTTGTTTATTCTTTCAAACCAACTAGAGATGAGTAGAAAAATAGAAGGCAAGAACTGATAAGATGATTTAACAAGGAAAGGTGCTTGCCACCAAGGCTGATGAACTGAGTTCTCTCCTCAGGACCCACTGCGGAAGGAGAGATCCCACTCCTACAGATTGTACCTGACTTCCACACATGTGCCATGGCATGTAATAAAATACAGAATTAGAAGTAATAAGATTTTTAAAAGACTGACAGAGGTGAACTGGTGGTTTGAGGGCATTGGATCCTCGAGGAGACACAAAAGAGAAGTTTCAAGGCTGAAGAGATGGTTCGTAGTTGAGTGCCTATTATTCTTTTAGCATCCACACAAGGCAGCAAGCAGCAGCTTGTCACTCCAACTCCAGTGAGATTGAATAACCTCTATTGGCCTCTAACTCATTATTCTCTGACTTCTTTAATATATTTAGATAATTATGGAGATGATGATCTGCTTGATTGCTGAATCACTGCTTAGAAAGGTGAAAATCTGGTTAGGGATACAATGCATTTTCTCCATGTCTTACTTTCCTTCTTAGAGTAAGTATGCCAAACAACTTTCCTAATCAAGTTGGACAAGTTCTTGATGAAATGAGCAAAGGGTTTGCAGCAGTATACTACTTAGCACATTTATATCTCTCAAGACACCAGAAGTAGTTTATTGCTCTATTATTTGTTAAATTCTAGCTTAAACTGCTTGAATCTACAGATATACGCATCTCCTAAAAATCTCACACCCAAGCAAACTTCCATATTAGCTGCAGATAGTCAAACTTTTGTTTGAAATTCAAATCTAAATTATTTTCTTAAAGTGAATATTTTAAAGAATCCAGTCTATCATAAAATAACAATATTTATACTAAACACCCAGAGAGACTAAGAAAGAATTTACTCATAAACTAACGTATTCACATTTCAGAGGGAAAAATGTAGCATCCAGGAGGAAAATACTTCTGTGATTTATAGGTGAAGTGATTGAAGAATTTAAAGGGAACTAGAAATGTAAACTGAGTTTCAAATGAACTACATGTTCTATTCCTTGTGTTTCTTGAAATAGAACATTGGATTTTGATATTTAAAGAAATAAGAATGAGCTCGCTTAAACAGGGTGGCATGGGGATGTTTATAGAGAGAATTTATTGATTTGTAATCCATGCATGATTTAGTATCTGTTGACATAGAAAGGCTTGCAGTGAAGTAAATAATGTCCATGAAGTCTTGTGAGGTCCTGTACAAGCACAAAAGCATGCCTGGTCTCCACTTAGTTGGCACACCCACTGGCTTTCCCATCAAAATCATATAATTGTAGATGTGTTGATCCCACTATCTCCATTTCTGTACTTATATATCCATCTAAATATGTATGTGCATGTTCTTTTTATTTTTTTCAGCATTAACCTATGGTGCATAGCCAAGACATTTTTGTATCCAAGTGTATAAACATTTGCCCTTTACTCAATGAAACTGTGAGTGTAAAGATTCTTTTCAAGTCATGCACCATATCTTTTCATATGTCTCAGGCTTTATAAAATGGAATTACTAGTCAGAAAGGTGAGTAAGGTGGAGAATTGCAGGAGCTCTTCAGTCCAAGTTGTGATGAGGTTTGATGAGCTTTATTTTCCCCTAAATTTAAAATATGCTTCAATGTGCTTACGACTCTCTCTCCCTGCTACAATGTGGGGCACTTTGCATATTTCCTCTTATTTTCTCTGAATCATTGCCATTTGCTAATGGCTTCAAATATCTGGTAATGATCATGTATCCATATATCACTGATGTGATCAATAGAAATAGAGTATAATGAGGATTCTTAGAGTCTGTAGAAACTACATGAATATAGGCACTGATGAGATGGCTCAGCAGTTAAGGGCACTTGGTCCTTTGCTCTTGAAGTGAAACTTAGTTCAGTTCACAACATTGGCTTTGGGTGACTCATAACTACTTGTAAATCCAGTTGCTGGAGACACAATGCTCTTTTCTAGTCTCTGTAGGAACTTTTATTCATGTGCACCTACCCACATTCAGACATTCACAATGAAAGATAGAAAAGGGAATAAACTCCATGAGCCCTCATAATTCAAAGCAAGTAAACAGAATTTAAGTGATAAAAGTAATGATATTTTTACAAACAGATTTTGGAACTAGAAGGGTACATTGGAGAAGTAGTGAATGGTTGACATAGTCTTTGGAGAAGAGATAAGGTTTAGAATAAGTATAGAGGACAGACGTGCTCAGATCATGAAAGAGAGCATTTTGGGGACAGAACAAGGATTATGAAAACTTCCATGGGAATTAGCATAGTTTGTAAGGCTGCCTATGTGAAATCGGAATAAAAACAATGAATATATTTTAGAAGTTGGATCACCTAGTTATTTTACTGTGATTATTACACACTGATCTTCAGTAGGATGATACTTCAATAAGATTATAATGTTGAAGCAAACAAGGCTAATATTTTGCTGATTACTGGTAGCTATATTTTGCCGAATTAAGGGGGGAGGTTCTGATGACAAATATTTAACTATATGTTTATAGTATATCAGAATTTACATGAAATTCTGTTTGTAGAGCATTTCCATATATGTTTTTTTTGAAGGATTTTATTTTCTTTTTGAAACACCTTGTTTGGAAATTAAGGTCATTATTTTTACTTTTTACATGAGTAAATCTAGACCCAAAGAGTAAGTTTTTACCTCTACAAGTTCCAAAGGCAATAATGGCCATTGGCGAGAAGCAAGGTTCTTTTTGTCCAATACCAGAGGAGACATATGGGACATGAGTCTATTGAGGAACAATGCTATATTCTGATATTAGATACTATTTCTGATTTAAAATCCTACCAGCTTATGGAGAACATATGGGGAAGTTAGATAATAGAAAGGTGAGATTTCTATAATTCTGGAATTCTTAGAATGTTTCAATTTGAGTACATTTAGATGATTTTGAGAAAATTAATCATTAATGTATTTTTAAAAGAAAATCTTTAAAGTCAGTCTTCATTTTAAACTTCAGCATGTATAGGGAAATTTTTCATATTAGTCTCCTAATTCAATTTACCTTGCTTTGTGGTTCCCCTTTTTCTGAGTCTGTATGTACTTATCTCTGAAGAACTGATTATACTTGATCATGTCTTTTCATCAATTTTAATGGTCTATCAAGACCTCTGTATAATATGCAGTCAAGTATTACAGACCCCAGGTTTTTAGATTAACAAATGCATTCTGAGATGGCTGTTAGGCAGAAAAACAACTAGAGACAATGCTTTTACTATTCACAAAGTAGGCCATTTAATGCCAAGCGTTTAGTCATGTGGGATATTCTGTCATATTCACAGTGGTTTTCTCTAATACATGTTCAAGGCAGTGTCCACAGAACAGGTTTAACACATCCTTCCTCCTTTCTGCCTAGGTTGCCTGTGGGTTGACAGTGAAAGTGAAACGAGTGTTGTAATTTGTATGCTGTTATGAAAATGTAGAAAATGAAGCTGTAATATCTGTCTTCATTGGGTCATTATTATGCTTCTGACAACTGAAGTTATGCTTTGGGGACCTCCCTGATATCCAGCCACCTTGTACTGCATTTTTAATTTGTCATAGATAATGTGTAAAATTCTCTGAGTTTTGAGTACAGACATGCTCATTTTATAAACAAAGAACTGCAGTTTAAAGCAAATGAGGAACTTGGTCAAGGCCACAGTACTGGAAGGTAACAGAATGAGAATTTAAGTTCATGTATTCTCTCTTAATGAGCATAGTGCCTGTGATCAAATAGAAAAGCTCAAGGACCAGAGTATTAAGGGAAAGGTAAATGTCAGAAAGAGAAAATTACCTTGAGATGTAGCATTTAGTACGTGCAGGATAATGTAGGAAAAGGGGGTGCTTTGATCAACTTACACAATTCTAAAATATTGTGGATAAAGAGCAAGCCTTTAAAACTGGTGTAGAATGGTAGCTACATCTTGCACCAGAATTCAGCTTACCTGTGCTCAATACATGAATGTTCACCTGGGAGGCACTCACTTCCTTCCTGGAGCTCAGTTTTATTTGTTGTGTGTACACTATTTGCTGGGATGACACATGATATCTTTGCAGTTTTCTTTATTTGGGAATTATGCAAATCTTTGTGAAATAATCCCATAAGCTATAAATCAAGCTACAGTCTTCAGGTCTGTTCATTCTAATCTTCATGGCCTCTCTTTCTATGGGGAGGTCTGGTACCATTCACCAACACTATCATTGTTTTAGAATTCTTTGTGCTCACTCACAGAATTTCCTATTTCTATTCTAAAAGGTCAGCTTCAGATTCCAACAGTATTCTTATATTTAAGTTTTATAAGGTTTATTAGTTGAATCTCTCTCTCTCTCTCTGTGTGAGTGTGTGTGTTTGTGTGTGTGCTCTAGGCTAGTGTTATTAGATTACTTCAAGCCACAGTTACAAGTTGTTGAATTTCTTCCTATGTGGTGGGTATTTGGGAATATTATTTGGGTCCTTAAGGGCAGCAGGGCAGCAGGGCAGCATGTGGACTTACTTAACTACAACACCACTTCCTCAGCTCCCAAGACTATTTTATAAAATGAGTACTCATGTCATAACACCTCTAAAAACATATTATATATATTATATATGTCATTATATATAATATTTTAGTCATATATATACATGTGTGTGTATATACACACACATATTATATATATAATGACTAAAATGTTAGTTAGCATTGTTTCCAAGAGAGCTGATTGTTTTAGGGAGTGTAGGCACTCCAACATGGGATATTTTAGCTATGCTATTATCTTGTAAAATTTTTCATAAAAAGATTTGTCGTACTTTTGCTGTGAACTTTTCTATGTGTTAAGGTGAAAAAGAACAATATTAATGAGCTCACATGTATATATCTATGAATTATTATGAATTATTTCTAATATTTCATGAAACATGTTTCATGCAAGAACACCAGTATGAACTTAGCTCAATGCTGTAACATACAAAATTTTAACAGGTAGAGTGAGAAGAAATAGCAATGTTGTTGCAGATATACTAAACAAAGAGGTTCTTTGCCATTTACGGCTAATGTATTCATTCCTTTTAGATAGTCCTTCATGAGGAGTAGTTGCAGGGCTCCAGCACCCCCATGTTTTTAAAGACATATGAGAGTAGGCAGAGGGCTATTTGAGAAGAGGAAGGGAACCACCTGGGGAATTCAGGGCTGAAGGGTAATGTTGGTGAACATAACGACAGACAGCATATTAGGTGAATATATGAATATCTCATAGTGAAGTTCTTTATTTTATGTCATTATCATAGGCTAACATGAGGAAATTAATTAAATGTTTATGATGTGTATGCAGGGAACCAAACATGGGTCTTCTGCAGAACAGTCCATGCTCTTAGCACCATGCTGAGCCACCTCTGCTACCTGAACTGAGGCAGTTCTTTCACGTGATGTTTTCCAGCTTGAGGTTAGACTATGATAGAAAAGAGGGATTTCTCCATCCCTAGAAACATCATGTGATTCTGTAATGGTGATGTCTTAGTGAAATTATTTATTTATTTGTGTGTATGTGTGTGGTATGGCGTGTGTGTATGTGTGTGTGTTTGTGTGTGTGTTTGTGTGTATGTGTGGTGTGTGTGAGGTGTGTATTTGTGTGTGTGTATTTGTGTGGTGTGGTGAGTGTGTGTATGTGTGTGTGTGTGTGTGTTCTATGTACTTGTTTGTGTTACTGTGTGCATATGAGTAGAGGAGAATATGTGTGAACCTGTGGTTTGAGGCCAGAGCTCAACCTCAGGTGTCTTCCTCAGTCATTCTCCACCGTACTTCATGAGACGGTGGCTCTCACTGAACTTGGAGCTTACCAATCCAATGACTGGCTAGCCATCAAACCCATGTGTCCTCCTTGTCACTATGTCCAGCACTGGAATTACGATCATGGGCAGACATCTTCAGGTCTTACATTGGTGCTTGACTTTCAAATTCAGGTCCTTAGCCATGTGAAAAATGGCTTTACTTACTGAGATATACATGTATGTGTAATTGTAAGAAGAGAGCTGCACATCCCACTTGAATCCTCAGAGTTTGTCACTTCATCTCCCTATCTACAGAGAGGGTTGCTTTAACCTATCAGCTTAGCGGTGCTTTCATTTATGAAAACAGCAAAGAACTTATAGACTGCTTCCACTTATTGATGAACTAGAGGGGGGGGAGGGAAGCAAATAAACAAAACACCACAAACGCACCTCTGATTGGAGACAGCTCTAGACTCTCACTGCTTTAACTGGACACAGGCGATGTTAATAAATCATTTAAAACTGGTCTCCTTTCCTACTTCTAATCTGTAACACCTAGCCATAGGCATGGTGCTGTCAATACCCATGTCAGTTTAATGAGCTGGAACACTCATTACAAGAACTGTGTACCCAAGCCATTAACATATCACCACTGCTGTGTCCTTACAAATAACATTTCAAAGCAGGCCCTTTGTATATATCTGTTCTCTGCTGATATTCCATTTGCACAACAAAGTGTACCAATATATTATTTACACATGTACCTGTCTTTCTTTGGGACAGGGTTCCTTGATTTCTGCCCTTTATAGTCCTGTTCATCCTTTGTCTTCTGTGCCACTACGCTGAGATAAAATCATTTTGATTTGTGGTGTACTCCTCGGCTTTAAAGTCACCCCAAGATCTGATCTTGTTATGGTTAAGGATTGAAAATCAAGAGGCTATTTAGAGACTTGACTGAGACTTTTCAGAAACCAGTGCATGGCACAAGGTCTATCCTTTCTGAGGTTAGGTGGGATTGCGTCTTGGACGTCTCAGCTGTGTCACTTTTTAAAGGTAGGGGGAGCAAGCAAGCCTGTTTGAGGAGAAGCCTCAGTGTTCCAGAAGCCAGTAACAGTTTTCAGTTGAGTACTCATACTCTCTATATGGTTGTCTTTTCAACTATAAGGTGGAGAAAATAATTGTTCGGCCTCACTTCTAAAAGTGAATTTTTTCCATTAATTTTCCCCAAAGTACCTACAAAGCTTCCAATGAATCTTTTCCTTCTTTTCTTTTCTATCCATTATAATGCATCCCATCAAACACACCTCTTCTCACTGGCTGTCATCCTCTGAGAGCTTCTAAGATTCTGCTTGCATTGTTTACTTAGTTTTTATCCTATGATATTGGCCCTAACTTCAACCCCAAATATCTTCCACAGTGCTACTGAAATATTGGTTCCCTGAATAATTTCAATCTAGATGTCTTTTTCCTTTTATTTCAGAATCGAATACTATATTTCAATTACTAAACAGATCATCAAACTTGGGGGCAAGCACTTTTACCAATGGAACCATCTCACCAGGCCAAAATATTATTATTTTAGTGCTTTTCCAGAATAAACATGACCCTGAAACTAAAATGAAAAATAAAAGTTTGATATCAATTTAGCTTTTGTTTATCAAAATGATGATTATCCATAAAAAGGCACTAATAAAAGCCAGTTCAAAAAAATAAAAAAAATAAAAAATAAAAAGCCATTTCATCCTTATGATTACTCATTTTAAAATTATACCAGGGCCTTTTAATTGTCAGTAATATAACTGAAATTAATATGTTTGAAGGCAGAAACTGATATGCTATGAAAACTCAAATGGACAAAAACACATTTGTCATTTAAGTTTTGGATTAGAATCTCATGATTTCAATTTAAAAACAATTTAGAAATTAAAATGCTCATATTATAGTTCTGCCTCCACCAAATATGTAATTTTGAAAATAAAAGTAATTCATTTTAAGCAATGTGATATAATTAGAAACCATTAATTATCTCAATGTATCTTGTATTTAGCACCTATAGGTGACTAATGTCAGTGATCATTATTGAAATGTTCACTTAATTCTTTAGACCATTGGATTTCTTCTTGATATGAGTCCTTCACACTGAGAGGAAGGGAGAAGTAGGGGAAGAAATGGAGAGATAGAGAAAGAGGAAGAAAGTGGAGGGGAAAGAGGGAAAAAGAGAAGGGATGAGAATGCGAATATGAACAAAGGTTTGAGTCCAAGGTACACTATCTGGAATGTGCCATGGACATTTACATTTTGTTAACTGGCAGCATCTTCATCCTTTGGGAAATCCATAGGTCTTGAAAACAGGGAATGTTACTATAGATATGAATGCTTGTTGTAGCATACATAAGTTACAGCATAAGTTTTAGTATTAATTTATGCTTACCTTCTTTATTTAAATTTATATTATTTTTCAATAAGTTTTATATGATAAATACTTCAAACACCTCACTGTACAGAAATTACTCTTCATACTCTGTGGACAATTTTGTGCAGCATTCAAATTAAAACAGTAATTTGAGTTATGTTTCCTCAAGGAAATCAAGAAGAAATATTACCATCACCACAGGAAACAATCTCATATAAGAAAGAACATACAGTTTCTACCCATAGTATTTTGTGGAGATAATAATATAACTGGCCTGGAGCTTACTGAACAGGCTAGACTAGCTGGCCTGTAGGTCCAGATATCTACTTATCTCCAATTCCTAGCACAAGGATTACAAGTAATCAACATCCCTGTTTTTTCTTCATCATGAGTTTTAGGTGTCAAACTCAGGTCCTGATGTATCTAAGACAAACGCATTATCAACTTAGCTATCTCCAACATTTCTTTAAACTCCTTTTAGACACTATTTGGTGGGGCAAGAGAGATGAATTAGTGTTTAAGAGCACTTACTAACTTTGCAGAGAACCAAAGTCCCTGTACCCAAGCTGGCCAGCTCACAATCACCTCTAATTCCATGTCCAAGGGATCTGACAACCACTTTTGGTATCTGTAGACTTCTTTACACATATGGTCATATCTTAATCCAGGTACACACACACACACACACACACACACACACACACACACACACACACGAACATATACTTTTAAAAATTGACAGTCTTATAAAATCTTTTGAAGACTCTGTAAGGTAATATATATATGTTAAACCCACTATTTTCATTATTTTTATCAGCTACTTAAAACCAGCTCCTCCAAATAATAACCCTTAGTTGTTTGAATTTGAGCATCCACAGAAATGATTTTCTAAGAATAGATTGCATAGCAATAGCAGTCTTCCCTAGAATTTTAGAAATTCACATTTCAGTCTATCTACCAGGAAAGGATTAGTGAGAAGTCCTTCCAGCATGAGATATTTGCAGCCCAGTTAGAGGGAGAAAGGATCAAAGAAACTGATAACACCTATTGGTGAGGGGTGCTTACAGAGGCCTTTCTAAAGTTAGGATAATTCTATAAACAAGTCTGTACTTTCATACCAAAGCAGAAGTTTTATCTTGGAGTATTATAAGTAGAAGACACATTTATATCAAAAAGAGGTAATTTTCCTCTTCAAAATATATAAGAATATTTCCTGATTTCCTCTCTAGCTATGACAAAATATATATCATTGAATTCTTATTCTAGGTTGTATTTGGTGTCAGAATTGTCATATTTGAAAGAAGGTAAAGGAGGAGCATAAATTAATTCAAATATGATGTAGATGGTCTGGAGAGATGGCTCAGTAGTGTGTACCGCTCTTTCTGTGGGTCACAGAGCAGGTCTCACCATCCATGTTGGTGACCCTCCCTCAACTCCCTGTAACTCCCAATGAAGTGAATCTGATCAAGTGAGTCTTTCTTCCTATGGCTTCTACAGGTAACTTCACTCATAGATGCATGTACCCACACATACAAAAAGGCAAGATCAAGCTTTAGGAAACAATTCTGATAATACATCTGGCAGGTATGTATTGTTATTTAAGGCAGCAGGCACAGCAGTGGGAGGAGAGCCTCTGCTAGTTAATCCTCAAAAAATGACAGAAGTGGGGATGTGTGTGGGGGGGAGATGAGGATGAGTCACAATACAAAATGAGTATTCAGAAGCATTCCAACCTGGGAAAACAGTGATGGCTTTTGAATGTCAAGGTGCAGACATAATACTTTTCTACTTGTGGGGAAATTCAGAGTTCTCTGAAGTGGACATATCTGGTTGGTTCATATGATGTAGACCCATGGGAGGAGACATGGTGTGGAGAGAACACAAATAAGACTCAATGGACAGTGATGGTGAGCTTGCATAGCTAAGCTTGCCACACTTCATTGGTCTAAAGACTTTGCTGATCTTCATTTTACTGACACAGGCAAGGCAGGAAACTTGTACTGGTGTCCCAGCTGGTTCTGGTTGCTCTCATTGGCTCGTGCTGATTTGGTGGAGGCCTGGCTCTTTCTTTTGGACTGGCCACTACTGATCCTGATTGTGTTTAGTATCTTAACACTACTGACCTAGACTGCTGGTATCCTAATAGATGGAGATTGAATCACCCTCAAACAACTACTTTGAACCAGGCCCATATCCCCTTCTCTTATTTACCATCTTTTTTTCTCATAACTTTGGACAGTGGGCCAGAAGGTCAGGGAAGGGGTGTCAAGTATTTAAAAACTCTTATTAAAACTATGTTTTAACAAATCTAAGACTGTACTTCTGGTTTGAAAACTTGATGATTATGTCTGAAAATTACTTGTCATGAGCCAACAACCAGATGAAAAACACACAATTTTATTAAATTGTCATGTGTACAATACCCAAACCAAATGTGAATCTCAGTGGAACACCACATATTTTATGCTTGAAAATATTCTTCAAGGATGAGAAACACCAGGGCTGTTGTAGGCAACTTTAGAGTCATACATCACTTTTATGTGATGGTATGAACCTAGAGAATAGACAATGACTCTAGGACAATGATCCTTGAGCTAAGCATCTTACCTTTATTTTAAGTGCCTTCCTCTGTGATATGACATCTCAGGAAAGTTCTTGCCTCATAAACACAAGATTCTGAGTCTGATTTCCAGGACATGAAAATGCTGGACATATTAGGAGAGACAGTTGTCACTGGAGAGGAAGCCAGAAAAGCATCCTGGAGTTCACTGGCTAAGCAACCTAGCCCATTTGGTGAGTTCCAGGGCAATGGAAATCAAGGTGGTTAAGGGATTGACTTGAGGAATTACTCCTAAGGTTGATCTGTGGTCTACACACAAACATGCACCCACATCCCTGTACAAATACACATGGCAGTGCCTATGCATGAAAATTCTCATGCACACACACACACACACACACACACACACACACACGAGTCATCTTTGACGAACAAAGTTTCAGTGAAACTGAAGACAGTTGAAGACAGTTCCACAGTGCTGGCTCCAGTGATGTACAATGAGAAACCAGAATATAATTTCTTGATTACATGACCCATAAAAAGGGAAGATAGTTTTAAGCTAGCAACATATGTACTGGAGTCTTTTATCTGTTTCGCATAGAATAAACAAAAGTAGAAAAATCAAGACAGAGCCAACTATAGCAAGACTTTACTCACCTGATTAACATGGGTGGCTGGGCCTTCTTCCTTCAGAGATTCCAGAAAAGCAGACAGGCAGGTATGAGTGTTGCATCCCTGTCTGGTGATGCTCCCTCATTAGGGATGCTCAGGACTAGGAGAAGCACTGAGATGTGTGAACAATATGAATTCCTTAAATCCATTGTCTTCTGTCCCATAAGCAAATATGATAATGCTCACTTGTCTTTTTCTCTCTGAGAATGAGGTGCCCTTTGTTATGGAATAAGTTCAACTACTTTATTAAATGAATTTTTAAAATACAAAGAAGTGTTCCCAAGCTGATACTCTTGCTCTTACCTTAGACTTATAGCATCTTTTTTATTGTCCTTTTTCATAAAATAGTAACAATTCATAATCTTAATGTTTTTTACATTATTGATTTCACTGACTACCTAGAATTTTCAGTTCTTTTGCTTCCTGTGTCCTGATGGTGTGCTTACATTTCTATCACTATGATGAAATACCATCACAAAAGCTAGTTAGAGAAGAAAGAAGGGGTTTCCTTTGGTTTACATTTCCAGATGGATAGGACCTGTCTTTGGATGGCTGAGGAGGTTTAGGAGCAAAGGTTCAGGCTATCTGATCATTGTTCAACTACACAGAGGAAGCTGGATAAATAGAAAGAGATAAAGAGATATAGGTGGATAGATAGATAGATAGATAGATAGATAGATAGATAGATAGATGATAGATAGAAAAAGCTATGATCACCTACAGTATGCGCCTCCCCCCCAACCCTCTATAATGACATTCCTTCAGCAAAGGTTTTATAACCTCCCCAAAGAGTGTCATAGACTGGAAATCAAGTGAGCCTATGGCGTACATGTCACATTCAAACTGTAACACCTGCAATTCCAAGCAGGAAGGGGTTTATTTGGGGCCACACTCCAGGGAGTCTTTTATGTTGGGTAAGACAATAAGGCTGAACCAATTCTTGCTAGGAGTGGGAGCTGTGGCTGTGACTTCACATCTCAGTGTCTGCAGAAGCAGAAAAAGTCACCATACATGTTCTCATTTTCACCTTTATTCAGTCTGAATCCCGAGCCTATGGGATGGTGCTGCCCACACTGAGGGACAGTGTCCCACTCTCAGTTCAACTTCTCTGGAAATGCCTCATGGACAACTCTAGAAGTGGATCTCTCAGGTTGATCCCAAGCAAGAAGGCAGGGAAAGATTTAAAAATTTGTACTGAAGTTCTAAGACTCTCTATATCAAACACCTCCCTTATTGTGTAGGTATTATGATACCACAACAAAAGGAGCATGATGCATGTGCAGTTGGGAAGAGTTTGCGAATTCTTTTAAGAAATGCCAATTTTGATATTTCATTAAGAAACATTTCCATGCTGACATTTTATTGTGGTTTTATGTTTAAGATAGGGTTCCTTCTTTCTTTCCTTCCTTCCTTCCTTCCTTTTTCTTCCTTCCTTCCTTCCTTTCTTTCTTTCTTTCTTTCTTTCTCTCTTTCTTATTTTTTGCTCTCATTCTTGATTTTTTTCCATTTTTTATTAGATATTTTCTTTATTTACATTTCAAATGTTATCCCCTTTCCTGGTTTCTCCTCCAAAAACCCCCTAGCCCCTCCCCCTCCCCCTGCTCACCAACCTACCAACTCCCGATTCCTGGCCCTGGCATTACCCTACACTGGGGCATAGGACCTTCACAGGACCAAGGTCCTCTCCTCTCAGTAATGACCAAAAAGGCCATCCTATGCTACATATGCAGTTGGAGCCATAAGTCCCACCATGTGTACTCTTTGGTTGGTGGTTTATTCCCTGGGAGCTCTGGGGGTACTGGTTAATTTGTATTGTTGATCCTCCTATGGGGCTGCAAACCCCTTCAGTTCCTTGGTTCCTTTCTCATGGGCACAGGGGAAAATTTCCTGAAAAGAACACCAATAGCTTTTGCTCTAAGATCAAGAACTGACAAATGGGAACTCATAAAATTGCAAAGCTTCTGTAAGGCAAAGGACACTGTCAATAAGACAAAACAGCAAGTAACAGTTTGGGAAAAGATCTTTACCAATCCTATATCTGATAAAGGTCTAATATTCAATATATACAAAGAACTCAAGAAGGTAGACCCCAGGAAACAAATAACCCTATTAAAAAATGAAATACAGAGCTAAACAAGGAATTCTCAACTGAGGAACATAGAATGGCTGAGAAGCACCTAAAGAAATGTTAAACGTCCTTAGTCATTAGGGAAATGCAAGTCGAAACAACCTTGAGATTCCACCTCACAGAACGGCTAAGATCAAAACTCAGGTGACAGCAGATCCTGGAGAGGAGGTAGAGAAAGAGGAACACTCCTCCATTGCTGGTGGATTGCAAGCTGGTACAACCACTCTGGAAATCAGTTTGGCAGCTACTTAGAAAATTGTACAAAGTACTACCTGAGGACCCAGCAATACCACTCCTGGGCATATACCCAGAAGATGCTCCAACATATAATAAGGACACATGCTCCACTATGTTCATAGCAGCCTTATTTATAATAGCCAGAAGCTGGTAACAACCCAGATGTCCCTCAACAGAGGAATAGATACAGAAAATGTCATACATTTACACAATGGAATACTACTCAGCGATTAAAAACAGTGAGTTCATGAAGTTCTTAGGCAAATGGACCGAACTAGAAAATATCATCCTGAGTGAGATAGCCCAATCACCAAAGAATCACATGGTGTATACTTACTGATAAGTGGATATTAGGTCAGAAGCTCAGAATATCCAAGATGCAATTCACAAACCACATGAAACTCAAGAAGGAAAACCAAAATGTGGATACTTTGGTCCTTCTTAGAAGGGGAAATAAAATACCCATGGAAGGAGTTACAAAGTATGGAGCAGAGACTGAAAGAATGACCACCCAGAGACTGCCCCACCTGGGGATCCATTCCAAACCCAAACACTTTTGTGGATGACAACAAGTACTTGCTTACAAAAGCCTGTTATACTTGTCTCCTGAGAGCATCTATCTGTGCCTGACAAATGCAGTGGTAGATTCTCGCAGCCAACCATTGGACTGAGCACAGAGACAACGTTTCTTATTGTGTATTCCTAGATGTCCTGCAACTCATGCTATTGACCAGCCTGGCCTCAAACTCACAACGATCTTCCTTGTTTTGCTTCTCAAGTGCTCGGATTAAAAGTGTGTGCTGCTACCTCCTGGCTTTATGGCTCTATGTTGACTTGTATAAGATGTTTAGAAATGACAGATTTGAAATTACCATTAGTCCACTGGATAGCCATATCTCTTACCTCCCTTTAGGATTTTCAATTGTTTTACTTTTATAAGTTGGTTTTCATCACATCACTCCAGATTATTTAAATTATATATAAATATGTATGTATCATTTTTCCTCTATCAAAAGCCAAACATTACTAAAACAATGTTATCTTGACCAAAATATTTTCAAAGTGTTACATGGAAGTAATTTTGAAAATTAAATTATTTTTTTATCATCTTAATCATTTATTTTCTTTCTAAAATTTATTTATTTATTTATTTATTTACATTCCAGATTTTATTCCCCCACCTCATCTACCCTCCAACTGTTCCACATCCCATACCTTTTCCCACCCCTTGTCTCCACAAGGATGTCCCCACCACCCACCCCACCTAACCTCTAAACTCCCTGACGTCTCCAGTCTCTTTGCTGACTAAATCCAGACCAAGCAGTCCTCTGCTATATATGTGTTGGGAGTCTCATATCAGCTGGTGTATGCTGCCTGGTTGGTGGTCCAGTGATTGACAGATCTTGGGGGTCCAGGTTAATTGAGACTGCTAGTTCTCCTACAGGGTTGTCCACCTCCTCAGCTTCTTCCAGCAGTTCCCTAATTCAACCATAGGGGTCAGCAGCTCCTGTCCAATTGGTTGCATGCAAATATCTGCATCTGACTCTTTCAGCTGCTTGTTGGCTCTTCCAGAGTGAGATCATGCTAGTTCCCTTATTGTGAGCACTCCATAGCCTCAGTAATAGTGTCACACCTGGGGACCTCCCCTTGAACTGGATCCCACTTGAGGCGATTCACTAGACCTTCTTTTCCTCAAGCTCCTCTCCACTTCCATCCCTGTAGTTCTTTCAGACAGGAACAACTATGGGTCAGACTTTTGACTATGGGATGGCAACCTAATCTCTCACTTGATGTCCTGTCTTCCTGCTGGAGATGGCTCTATAAGTTTCCTCTCCTTCCTGCTGGGCACTTCATCTAAGGTCCTTTCTTTGAGGCTTGAGAGTCTCACACCTCCCAGGTTTCTGGTGTATTCTAGAGGGTTTCCCTACCTCCTGTCTCCCAAAGTTGCCTGTTTCCTTTCTGCTGCCCCTCAGGGCTTCAGTCCTGTTTCCTCCCCCCAATATCTGATCACATTCCTCCTTCCCTTCATTGTTAGCTCTCCCACCACCCTCTGCCCCCCTTACTCCTTTCTTCTCCCTCCCAAGTTCGATTGAGGCATCCTCATTTGGGTCCTTCAACTTGTTAGCTTTCTTGAGTCCTGTGGGTTGTGTCTTGGGCATTCTGTACTTTTTGGGTAATATCCACTTATTAGTGAGTATATACCATGCATATTTTTGGGGAGTCTGAGTTATCTCACTCAGGATGGTATTTTGTAACTCCACCCATTTGCTTGCAAATCTCATGATGTCCTCGTTCTTAATAGCTGAGTAGTATTCATTGTGTAAATGAATCATTTTCTGTACCCATTCTTCTGTTGTGGGACATCTGGGTTGTTTCCAGCTTCTGGCTATCACAAATAGGCTGCTATGAACATAGTGGAACACATCGTCTTGTAGCAAGGTAGGGAATCTTTTGAGTATATGCCCAAGAGTGGTATAACTGGTTCTTCTGGTAGATCTATTTCCAATTTTCTGAGGAATCTCCAGATTGATTAACATAGTAAAAATGGCCATCCTACCAAAAGCAATCTACAGATTCAATGAAATCCCCATCAAAATCCCAACACAATTCTTCAAAGATATAGAAAGAGCAATCCTTAAATTCATCCAGAAAAACTTAACAAAACAAAACAAAAATAGTAAAAATAATTGTTTATGACAAAAGAACTGGGGAATCACCATCCCTAACATCAAGCTGTACTACGGAGCAATAGTGATAATGCCAGCATAGTATTGGTACAGAGACAGACACATTGATCAATGGAATAGAATTGAAGACCCAGAAATAAAACCACACACTTATAGACACTTGATCTTTGACAAAGAAGCCAAAAATATACAATGGAAAAAAGAAAGCATCTTCAATAATGGTGCTGATCTAACAGGCTGTCTCTATGTAGAAAATTTATTTACTTACTACTCATTTTACATCACAATTACTGAGTCCCTTCCTGGTCCCCTGCCCTGAAAGTTGACTATTTTAAGAACAACTTGACACCCAATACATCTTTTGGTTTTGTTGATTATCATTGGAGGAATTTTGTTGATTATCATATGAAGAGGGTGGGTTTTTTTTTTTTGTTTGTTTGGTTGTTTGGTTGGTTTGTTGGTTTTTTCGAGACAGGGTTTCTCTGTATAGCCCTGGCTGTCCTGGAACTCACTCTGTAGAACAGGTTGGCCTCAAACTTAGAAATCTGCCTCCCTCCGAAATGTTGGGATTAAAGGTGTCTGCCACCGCCACCAGGGGAAGATGGAGTTTTATCTTTATACATAAAAGCATGCACGACAACAAAACAGTGTTTGGGTCATTATGTAATGTGCTGTTATTTTCAGAAGTACCAGTCAATCACAAAGTAGCTGCAGAAAATTCTTAACAGTTTGATGACTAAAGTATTGCTGTCCTTCCTTATTCTTAGCTTTGTTCTTGGTCTTATATTTTCACTTATTTTTTTCCATAATATTTGTTGTTGTAAAATTTCATAAGCCCTTTAGTCTCTTTAAATACTTAGGCATGAAATTCCTCCAGGTTTTCCATTTCAGGAAATTCAACCTTAGATTCATGGTTTGTTTTGCTTCATTGTAGTATTTCATATGTAATGGAAGTATAGCCGATATGGAAATATTGCATAGAGGAGAAAAAAACATACAAAAAATCCCTGAAGGAGTGTGAAAACATGAACATCTAATCTCTCCTGGAAGTTCTTTAAGATTGCAATCTTGTTTGGCTTTCTTTCTGCATTGGGGCGTTCCTTATGATAGTGAATGGGAAGGAAATCATTACCCTTCAGAGGTAGGAAGCTCTCTGCAGGCTTTATGAACTCTACTTGATTTCAATAAGTATTAAAAGGTTTTCTAATTTTGCAGGGTTCTGCATTCACGAAAGAGCCAGGATTGATTCTGTTCTGAGCTCAGCAGGACAAAGCTCTTTGCAAGTGTGAAAACCTCTTAATTGGCCCACATCCTTTCCTTGGGACTATCACCCAGCCAGAGGCCATTACTTGAGGTAACTGGCTATTGACTCAACAACTGGACCAGAGGAAAAGGTCATTAATGAACCTTGATCAGAGAACACATTAGCTGGCCAGGCCCTGAATTTGATAATCATAATTAGCATGTGAATAAAGTTTCTACTACTACCAAATCCAAAATACCTTAGGTATGGTCTCTGAGTGCAGACAGGAGCAGTGTCCCAGCAGTCAATGTGGTCACGAAGCTCTGATTTTTGTTAAAGTTCTAACCTTACATCTTATTTGGACTTTATCCTAATTATTTAACTCAAGACCAAGCATCAGCTGGAGTGTCAGGCAGTTTTACTAATATAAAAGTGGGGATTATGGTCAAGTTATTACTATTGCTATCTATAAGATATACTCTAGGGTCAGTACATAGTAGAGAATTATGCAACTATGACAGGTCGTCCAGTTGGCCATGGATGCAGTGGGAAGATTGGTTGATGAAAGCTCTCGGTGAGACCATCTCCAGGGAGGGTGCAATACAGCTGAAACCAGCAGCAAACTAAAGGCAGTAGCACTTTACCGATAATTTATTAAATGTTGTACTTTATGCATCAAAGAAATAAAAACCCAAAGAATGAACTAGTTTATAGGAACAATTCAAAAAAATGGGGAATTCTATTCTTCTTCATCTTCAAGTTGAGAAAGTGAGTATTAGGAAGGTTTTGTAGGATCATTGCTGGTACCATGGTTGGAAGATGACCTCATAGTCAAAGCTCAAATGGTATTCCCAGTCATGGTGTAGTACTCCACAGAATTGTGGACAAGTTAATTTGCAAATTTTCCTTATGATATGAACTGGGAGCTTCAGAAATGGAAGAAAATGTGAATCAAGATCAGGGATTATAAGAGAGGCATATGTATATTACTTGGCAAATACTATTGCCATAGAAATTGAAAATGAGAAAATTTTCGGTGGATATATAAGAAATGGGAAGAATATTTGCAACTGAGTATAGTCAGTAGGCCAATGGTAAAGGAAGCAAAACAAGTAGGGTGGTGAAATTATTCTGGTGGATCTGGAAGTTCTCAATTTACCTGTAGTATTTAATATAAGAATGTTCATATGACTATTGAAACTGAAAGCCTGGCATCAGAGGATATATTAAGGAATGGATGGATGGAGGAAGAGTCTGTGGAGTACACAGGTCTTCTAGCATCCTAATGATGGATATGCAGCAGGCAGGAACCTCTAAGAGGAATAGCATTTCTGTTTTAGACCAGACTCGTTCAGAAGCTCTCTGCTTTCACTCTGTTGTTTGAAGAGTGAATCTGAGTCTGTGAGCAGGTATAGAGATCCCGGATTCTTGGGTCTCTTCACAATTAATTGTACTGAGACTTAGAAAGATACAGGAGGGAAGATGAAGAGGGAAATACAGAGAAGGCTGGAGGTGTGCCGTGCTCCTATATGGACTGAAGCCTGGCTCCAAGAGAGTTGCCAAGGAGACAGGAGCGGGCTCTACAGTGACCTGTTATAGGTCTTTATCATTGTACCCATCTCTTTTGGGTTCCTGCAAGACAGGTTTTGGAGAGCATGATCTATTGATTGACCGCAGCTCAGGTGGACTGAGAGCCATAGTCACTCTGCAGAGATCATCATTGCATACACTCATCCCCAAAATCCTCCCCCCAAGGTTTCCTTTCTCTAGATCTGATAGGGAAATAATACAGATTTTACATATGAATTATTTTGAATTTTGTGTTCAGTGTTAGGACTTGATGTTTTGTGCTTCACTGAGGGATTAGAAAGTCTGCATTGTAACCAAGGGTGTAGTTTAGGTTTCGTATGTATTCTCTGCTTTTCTACACTGGCCTCTAGATTCCAAATGTCACCAGTGAGGTTGGATTTAATTATTCCTTCTGAGTGCAGATTTCATTTACCTCATAAAACTGCCTCCTCCTCCTAGCAAGTTACTTTTAATCAAGAAGTGGCATAGGTCGGAAAAGTGAGCTTTGTACTCTCAAGAAGAGCTCTAGGTGTGGGAAAAGGAAGATCTGAAAACCCTTTCTCTTCTTTAATACATGTTGTTGTTGTTAGTGGTGGTATTGATGGTGGTGGTGGTGGTGGTGGTGTGTATGTGTGTATGTGTGTGTGTGTGTGTGTGTGTGTTTGTGTGTGTATCTCTGTGTGTGTATTAGGATAACCTTGGCTATTATTCCATAGCTATTGTTCT
Organism: Mastomys coucha; assembly: GCF_008632895.1. Lineage (NCBI taxonomy): Eukaryota > Metazoa > Chordata > Mammalia > Rodentia > Muridae > Mastomys > Mastomys coucha. The sequence continues at coordinate 20,358,679 of NW_022196891.1, read as the reverse complement.
GCTTTGTTTTCATTATTGTTGTTACAGCAAGTTTATCCACCAGCCTAGAACCTGCCAGGTAGACTAGGTTTCCTGGCCAATACGATCCAGGGAGGTGCCTATTTCTTTTACTGTAAATAGGCCTGTCTTTTAGAGTGTGTGTTCTATACCATGTCTAGGAATGGAACCTAGGCTCTCACACTTACTGGGAAAGCACTGTACTGACTGGGCCATCATGTACCCAATCTCCCATGTTTTACCTTCTGCTAACATTTGTCTACACTCATTCAATTAAAATAATAAAAGCTGCTGGAGCACAGGACAGAAAACCTGAAATGATGTCAGTAGAGGAAAGGGAAAGATACTGTGGACTGATATGTAGCAGGAGGCAGTTTTGGAGAAGAGTAGGAGTCCCAGGCTCTGCAATGTGTGCCTTCCTGATTTTCATAGAGTGTTGGAGAGTGCCCTTAGTATCCTCCACTACACCTGCCATCTCCAAGTATTTCCTTGTCCAAGAAGATAATAGAGGAAAATATGGTGACAGGAAGAAGCCTGTTGCTATTTTATAAGTCTAGTCTCTGAGCACAACAGGTCTGATTTTCTAGGATGAATGGAGAAATAAAAGCAAAACAAACAATGAAAAGCAAAAAAAAAAATAATACCCAACAAAACAAAACAAAACAACAACAACAACAAAAAAAAAAACCCAACAACCACAACCCAACATCCTTAAGTCCTTGAATTAGAGAATCCCAGTGAGCATTATACAGAATAAATATCAAAGCTGTTGCACGAGCCTTGAAGAACTGTTTTGCTTAAGGTTTTTCTTAGTAGTGTCTCTATGGAAATCTCCCAAATTAGTCTTTATAAAACATACATCATAGTTACATTTCCTATTGCTGCAATAGAATGTGTGAGCAAATACAAGTTAAGAGAGAATAGGTTTATTTTGACTGAAAGATCCAGGGAGATACAGTTCATGGGGTTGGAGACTGTTGACCTAGGAGGATACAGTTTATGGGAGTAGAGACTGTAGACCTAGGGGAACATAGTTCATAGGGGTAGAGACTGTAGGCCAAGGGAAATACAACTCATGGGAGTGGATACTGTAGACCTAGGGGAATACAGTTCATGGGCGTGGAGACTGTTGATGGAGAGGGATACAGTTCATGAGTGTGGATAGTGGAGCTGGCTGAAGGAGACCAGGTGGTCCATATTAGTTGTCAGGAAGCAGTGTGAACTTAAGTGGATTCTGAAGAGCATCCCCAAAGACTTACTTATTCCAGCAAGTCCCTGCATCCAAAAGGCTCCACAGCCTTCACAAACAGCATCACTTCATGAGCCTATGAGATGTCATTTAATATCCAAACCCACAATATATTGTGTCAAGATTTTACTCATGAGTACATATGAATGGGCCTCCTTCACCACAGTATGATCAATCCATATGCATTTAATAATACCATTTATAGTTTTTATCTCTTATGTAATTACAGCTTGTATATACAATGTTAAATAATATTTTGTCCTGTTGTTGTTCTTTTGTTTGCTTGGATTTTGGTTTTTGGATTTTGGGGGTTTGTTTTTGTTTTTTGCATTTTGTTCTAGCATTTGTTCATAGTGTGAGATAGAAAAGGTCACAGTAATGATTCAGCTCCTCAGCTGGAAATTTGCCATAGTTTTTTTTTTTTTGAAGTGTTAACTCTAAAACATACAAAGAATTAGGCATAAGAAACCTGACTTAACTATTAGACAGATATAATTAGATGTTTGCATCTTTTTCCTATGTATACCATATTACATAAAATATGTACTCTACTTTCATTTATGTGACTTTGATAAAATATCCTCATGGAAAGGAACTAAGAAGAAGTAGAATTTATCTTGTTTTAAATTTCCAGGGCACAATTGATCACTGCAAAGGAGTCAAGGCAGGAACATAGTCTAGCTAGTCGCATCACAGCAACAGTCAAGAGCAGATGAATGAGTATGGGAGGGGCTGCTCCTTAGGTAACTTTCTCTGCTTTTATAGATGTCCAGGTTGCAAAAACCAAGGAGGAGTGCCACCCACTTCCATGTTAGTCTCTTCTACATCTAATAAGGTAGTCATTACAACTGCCTACAGATCAGCTGATATAAGCAATTCCTATCTGAGATGCTCTGTAAAATCACATAGACAGTGGCTTGTTTCTGTTTTTTCAGATCTTGCATTTTGTTAGTATTCAAAAAAAGTGTTGAACAAGAAGCACTTTTACACTTCCTCATTTTTTGTTTTTATATGGGTGTAATCCTTTTATACTTCCTGCCACTGTGGCAGAACCACACAAACATCTTAGCACATCCAAATTCAAGAGCAGGGAGAAATTAATTAATGCATACATTGTTTCTACTCAGCTCCCTCCCACCACTCTTATACAGACCCAAACAAAACTTAGATGATTCTGTAGACAGTGGGCTAGGTTATTCCCAATTGACCAGTGTAACCATCAAAATCTCCACTGAAATGTCCATACTACAAAGTCACCTAGTTAGTCCACTGAGTCTCACTTCCAAGTGACTCTAAACTAACAACAAAAAGTAATCATCACAATATGATATATATATATATATATATATATATATATATATATATATTCCCTGTTTGATAATCAAGAGTGTTTAATGATATTCTAAAACTACTTTACCACCTGGGAGCAAACTTGACCATGCAGGTAGAACTGAATATTAATTAGGGTTCATCATATTGATTTTAAGTGTTTTAATTCTGTTCACTAATTAGGAGATAGACAACTTGTATATCACATATTCATTATCCAAACTCCCACGGGAAATTAATTTTATTGGGCAAACTTTATGAAGAAGACCGATGTAATTGGAATACTATTAATTAATTAAAAGGATCGAGTGAACAAGATAAGCAGGCTTTGTTTCTTGGAGTCAGTGTTGTGGGATACTGCTACAAAGGAACAATTTCTTTCCCTCTCTAGCACTGGGCTCACTGGGTGGAGTTCTGTGAATAGGGCTGAGGAAGAGACACTAAGGATAAAATAATATATACCATGTTTCCTGGCCCCCAAGAAACACTTTTCTCCTGACAAATGTCAACCTATTGGATTACACTTAGTACTTGAGAAATTAATAAAACTTAATGGTTAAATGATAGAGCGTTCTAGATGTTTCTGAACCTTGCTGTTATAAAGTCACATCTGAAGGCCCCTTGAACATGGGCAATATAGGAACGAGACCAGTCAGGTTAGTACACTAACTGTGGATTACAGAGTCCAGCAAAGTTAGAGAACTACTCATAGTAACTCTCATTCCAGCTCAGGAAGACTATGAAGAACTCCCTAAACTCTAGAGCATATCTACTATTCACATAAGTGTAGCATGCAATGTGTGTTTATCTTAAAGGCTGTCCATTTCATATGTTTCTCTTCAACATAACAAATTTACTGGAAGACAAACCCAGTCATATGTCTGGATACCATGGGTAGGTATATCCTAGAAGGCCAGAAGATGTCCAGTGTCCCTGGAGTTACAGAATGTAACTCAGGTACTCTGCAAGTATTCTTAGCTTCTGAATCATCTCTCCACTCCACAACTCTTTGATAACTTAAAAATACCCATTAATTGTAAATCACATCAAAGCTAATTGATTCTATTCCACACAGATAGGCTGATGCCAGCAATGGGAAGAAGTTGTGAATTTTGTTGCTAGTGGTGGATGGAATACATCCCCACCCCTACCATCCCCCAGCAAATGCCTCCTCTTAACTACCTCACACTTCTTTAAAAATCTCACCTCCCTATTGTGTTCGAGACCTTGTACAGTGTCCAGAGCACTCAATCACCATTCCTTTTATGTTGAAGTAAGAAATAACCCTTGCAAGGAAGCTAGGAAGAAGGAACCCGATGGTTTGCGTTCATGACCCCCAAAATGCTACATGAAAACACACAATCACCATTCCTAAAGGTAATCATTCAAAGAACTAAAGCCAAGCTAGGATGGTTGCCACGAAGGCTATTTTTAGCTGCTAATAATTATATGCTAGCCAACTGGTATTTTCTACCAAAGGGAACATGACATTTCTGTGGATGAAGCATCCCATGGCTCCAGCTGCATCTTTGTGGCACTACATGCTCCCTTCGAGTCTCTGCAGAAGGAATTAATTAGATGGTGATCTTCTGCTCTTTCTCATCATTCTGTCCTTTTCTTCCACTTGATATCAATAGTTTTTAAGCAGTTTCTTCTAAGCGCCCCTGGTTTTTCCTTAAACACTTGATTGAATGTTAAGTGAGACAATATATTCCTGTACATATCAAATTTATGTTATCCTATATCTGAGATGACCACCATACACAGAGGAAAGCTTTGAGGAATTAAGCAATAACTACTTATTGAAGTTTCCTATCTGTAAATATCTAGCCTAATGTTTAGTTTGATATATTGAAAACACAAGTAATGAACTAACAATCTTTCTTCTGGCATTTTCAAATGATTTAGGGGAAACGACCAGAGTAATGGTGGGGATGGGAGTGGGAGGAAGTCATAAGGTAAGAAGGTCTGAAATTAACAACTTATAATCTCTTTCAATGATATTAAATAGGTTCCAATGAAACAAACTAATATTACCTTTATGTGGTGCAAGGGTATGCATTTCTCTAATGACCAGAGACATGAATTCTCTCTGTGAGCATGTATGAACCTAGAAACCACGACTTGTGTTTCATTTTCTCATCTGTATAGTAGACACATAATCTTGATGCTCATTAAGGCACCTTTTGGAAAGGAGTATTTGATCAGAGGAAAATGATTTGATTTTTCTTCTCTTCTTAAATGAGAAATAAGCTCCAGTCCTCAAATTTTAATTACATTTTATCTATCTATCTACTTATTTATCATTTATTTATTTTAATTATGTGTGTGTGTGTGTGTGTGTGTGTGTGTGTGTGTGTGTGTGCATAGGTGTGTGTTGGGGACATGTCCACATGTAGTTACAAGCTTGGCCAGATAAGACAGAGAGGATGATCGATTCCTGGATGCTATTGTTACAGGCAATTGTGAGCCACTCTATATGGGAGGTGGCGTCCAGACTCAAGTCCTCTGCAAGAGCAGCATGCACTCTCATAACTATTGAAATATCTCTCCAGCCCCTGATTCCACTTTAGATAGTTTTATTCTCTTGGCTTTAAAACCTGGAATGATTGGCAGTCATCAAACACATTGAAGTCCTTAAATTTTGGGAACCTTGAACTTTGTAAGCTATAATGTATTTTATTGTTGGGAAATAGTTTGTTTTATACAAAAGATATTCTGTTTGGTATCATAACAGAGTAATCCCAAAAAGATAGCTAGCTCATGAGTAAGAGCACGTGATGTGCAAATATGAACCTGTGTAGGAAAGCTCAGCAGCCACGTAAAAATCTGGGTAGGAACTCAAAAGCCCACCAACCCAGTGTAGTGTTCATTACAACAGGAGTGTGACTAGGGATTTCTGCCTGCCTTCTAGCTCCATATTCAGGTTAGAATTGGACTCAGTGAAATAAGCCAGGCAGTGATAGTGGAGCATACCTCATACCTTGTGGCCTCTGCACATATATGTGTGTGTACATACTATACACATACACATATGCACACACAGACACACACAATGTATGAAAAAATACCAACAATTACTTGTTGTGAATATTTGAGCTATACTTTAGAATTTAAGTTTTTCATTTTTAATTTGAATATTTCACCTATAAAATATGTGTTTTCATTAAAACAAGTACAAAATAGTTCTTGAGAATAACAGAGGATGTGAATTATGTAGAGTACTTTCAGGATATATTTGTAATGCTAATCTTAGTGTGTTTAATTCTATTCAGAATTCTTTTTGGAATATTCAGAAAACTATTCTGTAACAAGCTAGTTTATGTTTAGAATATATTTAATGGATTTCGTTTAGTTTGCTTGGAATTCTAATGTTCATAACTTAATCTGAATGACCCTAAATCTATGCATGGATACATATCCATACAAAATGTATTTTTTGCATAGAGTTATTTTTTTTTTTTACTGTTCTATTCAACATTTCATAGAGTGGGAGTACACTGAAAGTAAACTTCTTATGAAGATCTTTTAAAAGACAATCTGTCACTTTCTTTGAAAATATTTGCTTGCGTTTGTAATAGTTATGCTATTTTTTTTTGTCTTGCTTTGAGTATCTAGGCATTGCTGTGATTCATGTATGAATCTTTTCTTTGCTATGTATTCCTCTTCTATGTCTCTCAGTGGTATAGATGAATAAGTAACAGGAAAACCAAAACCCCCTCATAATTACAAACAAAACTGTTAGGAGTGGTACAACCTTGGAAAGTCAGGATGGACCTAGACTATTCTGATGATAGGCTACAAATTGAGACCATCTATTGTGCTGTAGAACTTCAGTCTTGTGAGTGGGACTACACCAAGCATTTGTAAGTATCGATGTTTGAATTGCTATAGAAAGTATCCTGCCAGGGAATGCAGAGAAAGGGTATTGAATGTTCTGAACCATTGTAAATATTTACGTGTATGTCCTTTACATTTCCCATTGCTGTGATATAACATCTGACAAAAAACCTCTGCATTGGTTACGTTTCAATTACTATGATAAAAAATCATGACCAAAACACCTTATAAAAGAAAAGAATCTGTTTGAGACTTATAATAAGAGGGCTAGAGTCCATAACATATAGCATGGAAAATTGCAGGTAAAAGGCAGGCATGGTGCCCAGATGATGTAGTCCTTACACCCTATCCACAAACAGGAGGAAGAGAGAGGGAGACTCAGAATCACCTGAGTCCTTTGAAACCTCAAAGCACCCCCATACCCAACCCAGTGACAAAACTCCTTCAACAGGGTCATACTTTCTAATCTTTTCCAAGTCATTTTATCCTATAGGGACCAACTATTTAAATATATGTGCCTACTTGGGAGCTGTTCTCATTCAAACAAAGGTAGCAATCTAAGAGAGAAAGGGAATATTTGGCTTACCATTCAAGGGTTCATTTCATCATGGCAGGGAATGATGGTCACATTGCCCATGAAACCAGGAAGTAGAGATGAAAACTAGTGCTCAGCTTACTTTCTCTGTTTGGGTCTCAGCTCATGGAATGACTCCACCTACATTTAGGTCTTCCTATCTCAGTGAACCCAATCTAGAGATAGCCTTTCATAGATATGTCCAAATGATTGTCTCCAGGGTGAATCTAGACCATATAAGTTGATAATTAATATTAACTGTCACACTGGGGAAAAGGAGAGGGATCAGTAGGAACTATTACTTTCTCCAGTTCATAGACATGGAAGGAAGGCCGTTGACTCTTTTGAGTTGGAGTTACTTGAAGACAAATTCAATAGGCTGATCAGTCTTACATCTGATCTGGCATGGATGGTTTCTAAGAGCAAGCAGGTTGTGAACTGGGCAAAAAGCACAAATGGATGTGAGGATGAAGTATTAGCTGGGCAAAAAGCATGGTTGGGATTGGCTGGGCTAAGTATGTAGAAAAAAAATAGAATACATGGTTAGAAGAAATAGCATCTTTATAGGGTCACAGTTGGGAAGCACAGAGGGGAATTCTAAGACTTGAAATAATTCTTTGTTAGTAGACAGTAGACATAGAATTTGTGAGATACAGGGCAGGGACTATGAGCAGGTTAGAAAAATATTCAAAAATGAATTATGGATTATTTTATTACATAGATAAATACATTTATTCTAAAAGACATAAAGAATGTCACTGTATTCAAGTGATAAGTGACTTCCATTAATAAAGCTGGATATTGAGACTCTTAGAGCCTTTGAAATTTGGCATCTCTTACAGCCAAAGGGTCACAGTAGGCTCACGGACATTTTAAATGTGAATGAAGGTCTCTAAAGAAGAAAAAAAAACACTCGTTTCTACTATATCCTTCTTTAAAATATCAGCAAAGAGACTAAAGAATGATGTTATTGTTCCTTGGGTACGCTTTAAAGAATGTGGAAGATAATATCCTTTTGTTAAATTAAAAAGAAATACTTGTATTTATAGGCTCATATGTATGTTTAACACTACACAAAGAAAGGAAAGAAAAGCCTATTAAATATTGCACTTCTATAGCATTAATGAAATGGATAAATAAAAAGGAATTAAAAACATTTGTCCTAGCATGTACAGTGTCTATAATAAGATTAAATTAGTAAATTAAAGCCACTATCAGCATCGTTTCTAAGAGGTACAATTCATTTTCCTGAACCACAAGAGTGTGATAGGATAGGAGCCTAAGCAAACTTTTTTTTTTAAAGTAACCTCTCTATCAGTTGCTCTTTGTAACAATTTATGTCACATCACCAATTATTTTTTGTTTAAATATATTTATAAGAATATATTTAAATATCTTATGTATGAGAAATTAATAGATGTCTATTTTTTAAGTTTAGTATATTCTTGAGATGTTATAAAGTTTCAGAGTTAACTTAAGGTGCTGCAGATGCAGCTCAGTGGGTAAATCATTTGCCAGGCAAGCATGAGAAAGTAAGTGTGATCTCTAGATCTCACTTAAGACAGGCAGATAGGTGGTACATATTTGTTTGATTTGTTTTGTTAGGCTTTGAGAGAGAGAGAGAGCCTTATTGTGTAGCACTAGTTGGAACTTACTTCCCGACTGACTGGCTCATAAAGATCGGCCTGCCTCTGCCTCTGGAGTGTCGTTATGAAAGTCATGATTGCTCCCACTTGTAATCTTGGCACCGAGAACACAGGAAACATGGATCCCTGTGCCTGTTAGCCTGACATCCTATTTTTCTTTTAGAGTTTCTGCCCTATGAGAGATCTACCATCAAAAAATAAAAAAGGAAAAAGAAAAAGTAAGAGAAAAATTAAAAGAAAGAGAAAAGGAAAGAATAGAAAAGGAAAAAAAGGAAAAAAGTAGAAAAATGTGTTTGAAGAAGATACTCCATATTAAGCTCTGACCCCCTTGTTTGTTTTTGTTTGTTTGTTTGTTTGTTTTGTATTTTTAGGGTCTCTCTTTGGCTCACATCTGCTTGTTTCTTTAGTGATTCATCATAGGCCATTCTTCCATGAATGACTGTGTTTCTTTGACCACCTTCCTTCTTCTTTTAAGTTGAAAACATAGTTGGAAAGATAGTTTATTAGGTCTTTATGCTTATTCTTCTAGTGTAAGAGTGGGTGTTCAATCTCCCAAAGCTACATGAAACCTGGGGCCTAGTGATGAATGACTATAATAATTAGATAAGCATGGATGGATGTGTTGGTTGGATCTGTTGGGGTTGTGGGAAAACAACACTGACCAAATCTGTGAGTTCCATGCTATTGAGAGATACTCTATCTAAAATAAGGTTTATTGCACCTAAAGAATGGAATTCAAGATTGACATAAAGTATCCATATACATGTATGCACATGTATCCATACACATGAATACATATGTACTACACTCACAGGGGGGTGGGGAGAGGGAGAGGGAGAGAGGGAGAGGGAGGAAGAGAGAGAGAGAGAGACAGAGACAGAGACATAGACAGAGTGAGAGGGAGGGAGGGGGAGAGGGAAAGAGAGAGAGAGAGGGAGAGGGAGAGAGAGAGAGAAGAAGATAGAGACAGATACAGAGGGACAGAGAGACAGAGAGAGAGGCAAAGAGTACCAGTCAGGTTCAATTGGAATTTATGGCAAAGAACTCACTTCACTGTAATCAACTCTTTAAAGACCTTCCTTAAATATAATTGTACTCAGAGATGTTAGAGTTTCAAGATAAGATAGGGGTGTTGATGGCTAGAGTGATGGCTCAACAGGTAAAGGTGCTTGCTACCAAGAATAAACAGTCTCTGTAACCTACAGGGTAGAAAATGTTCTTCTCACAAGTTATCATCTGACCCTATATGTATGTTGTATGAAACCTTCAGATAGATAGATAGATACATATATACATGCATACATACATATACATACATACATATAACATAATCTGAGCATAGAGGGATTCTCATTTCATTTTAGATAGCTCCTACACCATTCAATCTCAGTTCCTTACAAATTCAAAAATATTTGTGATCTTCAAAACTAGACTTTTCCCATTGTTCTCTACCCTACTAAAGCATGGTAATTTCTTTATAAATATTCTTTTATTTTTTCATTATTGAGAATATTTTTCTTATATAATACATAGATACTATAGGTTTCTGTTCCTCTACTCCTCTGGGCTTTTCTCCATATGCCTTCCCATCTGTATTCCTCCATTCTATCTCTCATTAGTAAACAAATAAGCTTTTAAAGGATTATAAAGTAATATAAATATAATAAAATATACGTTAAAAAACACATTGGAATTGAAAAATACAAACAGAAGAAAAAATGCCCAAGAGAAGAAAAGACTCACTCTTTTGCATATTCAAGAATGACATAGATACCCTAAACTGGAACTGCAGAGGACTTGGTACAGACCCTGTGCATGTCAGCTGCACCAGTTCTCTAAATTCTAACTGTACTTGGCTTTATAGTTTATTTTAAAGGTCCCTTGATTTTTTTCAATTTTCCATAGACAGATTTTTCAAATAGACACTTATTTTTAATATTTATTGAAAATTGCATATATTCATATGATCTATTTTGATCATACACAGTGCCCCACATGTGTCCCTCTCACTTCTAAATATACTTTGCCACCTATTCCCAGCTTTGTGTTTTATCCTTTTTTTTTTTTTTTTTTTGCCCTGTGTCCTACTATGTCTACATTCTGTTATTTAGTGGAGTGTGGTTGGCCTATTAGGAGCCACACCCTTAAAGAAAACTTTCCAACCTCCACCCAAATCCAACAAGTCTCATAATTCCTCAGTTGGGTGTGGAAGGAAGCATGTGCACCACTATGTCTTCAGTGCTGGGATGTTCACCAGCATGTTCTTGTGTAGATTTTGTACAGCAACCACAGTTTCTGTGAGTTCATGAGTGCAGCAGTCCTACCATGTCCTGGAGAATTACACATTCTTTTCTATTGTGTTCTATATATCTCAATTATCTTCTAGTTCATGATGATGTTATGTTTGCATATGTTATTTATTATAATAATAGTGAGCAGTGCATATCCTACACATATCCAGTGTGAATTTCTGAGTAGAGAAACAGGCATCTCTAATCCTTGATTTTGCTGATGTATTAAAATAAAAAAATGATTACATGTGTTTGTAAAATTATGTGTATGTGCATGAATGTGCAGACAGTGTACAGTGTGGAGGCCAGAGTTAATTTTCAGGAGTTAGCTGTCTGATTTAAACATACAAGTCCCAGGGATTCAACTCATGTTATCAGGTTTATAGCAAGTGTCCTTACCTCACTGAGCAATCTCATTGTTGACCTTTTGTAAACTTTTCAGTGTTAATTTAATTGTCCTGATTGGCTCAGACCTTGCAGCTGCTATGTGCCTATATAGTCCTGAGTCATTCTTTGAGTGTTTTGGATGTCCTTGTTTTACATTGCATTGTAGTATTAGAATTGCTCTTATTCATTACCCCGTGAATTTTTAAACCCATGTTGACTAATGAAGATGGTTAGTATATTGTCATAGAGTCACTGTGCTCATGTACCAATGAAGACAAAATCAATTGGAGAGATTGTCAGTCCTCCTCTGGTTAATGGCAATGTGAGAAAACTGTCAAGACTTCATTAGAGTAAACATCCTCCAATATTGTTAAATGAGCAATAAAAAATTTAAAAATCAGTGCTATAAACAAAAGTGCCAACAATCTATTAATCTAAAAATAAGTTAAATCTATTTATTTATTTGTTTGAGGAAAAGAGAATTAGCTCTGTGGTTAAGAGCACATAATGATCTTACAGAACATTGAAATTAAGTTCCCTAATTCAGGTGACACACAAATAATTATAATTCCAAATTGAGAAGATCTGATGCCCTTTTCTGTCCTCTGCAGTCTCATGCACTCATGAAGTCATACTCCTACACAAATAAACATATGAACATAATTTAAAAAATGTTTATGTGCAGAAAATGCCCAAGGTTTTCTGATATGTGCCTTTTGTAGAGGAATTTTAATCCAGCAACATGGCAGCTCTGGCAAAAGATCATATCTAAAGACCTTATAGTTCTATGTGACAGAAAGGAGTACAGATATAGCACACACTATTAATCTCTCTAGCTGGAAAATAGACAAACATTTAGTACACTCCTTTACTGCTTAAAGTTGTTTTGCAGAAGAAGACAGCCATCTTTGAAAGAGAAATATGATTGAGCGGCAGACAATGTGGTGAACAGAGAAAGATTTGACAGAGTGAGAGACAGGATTTTTGAGATTTTGTCTGTTGCCATGTATTGTAATGTTAATTACTGGCCCTCAAGTTCTGGTTGCCTCAGGGACAAAGAAATCTTCATATCCAAGTGAGGCTATGGAACCTTGCTCCTTAATTTAAAACTGTTGTTTGTGTAAAATGCCTATAGCCTATAGCTGGGCAGAAGAGAAGGTGGAGCTTCAGTTTCTGGGGCTTGGAGACTGAGACAGAGACCAAGAGGAAGAGGGAGATGAGAAAAAGGAGAGAGATGAGAGAGAAAAACACCTTTGGTAAGGGATGGTGATTACTGGCCATGAGGGCTGTTCAGTCTGAGTAAGAGATGCCCAAGCAGAACATAGCAAGTCATTTCTCAGGGTTATTGATAGGAGAATTGACAAAAATATCCTAGAGGGTTGACATCTGCCCAGTTTTAGTACTATTAATGCTTGTTATAATATAAAGGTTTTGTATCTTTTTTCTGGGAACTACATGATCAAAGACAGAGTAGAAATCCCCAATTAATTACAATTAATTACAACCCAATTACTACAACTCAGGATACACTCAACTTTCACAGGATATGACAGGAAGGAGAGGACTGAAGGGAGTAGCTCAGAGAAGGATGGAGTGAAAGAGGGAGGGAAAAGGAAAGGGGGAGGGATAGAGGGAGGGACAGGGAGAGGGAAGGATGGAGAGGGAGAGGGGAGGAGGGGAAGGTAGATGGGGAAGAAGAGGAATTTGGAGTAGGAGGCAGATTTACTAGGATAGTTTGATAGAGACAGGTTGCAGGTGAAGACAGAGGGAGCCAGAGAATGAGGAGGAGCTGGAAGTTTAGAACATATTGCCAAAGTTAGTATGAGCCCATGTGGAACAGTTCAGTCAGAAGCTGAGAGAAGCCAGTTGAATCAGTCAGTATAGAGAGGAATGTTGAGTGTATGTGATGTATTTCCATGTGTTTGCATATATATAGTTATACAGGTGTTTGAGTATACAAATGGATGTACTAAAATGAATGTTGGGTATCGCACTGAATGGCTCTTTCAACTTATTCTCTGAGGCAGGCAAATCTAGACATTTTCCATATGGCTAATTTCATTAGCCAGTTTGCATTCCCACCCATCATATACATGGGTTATAGGGATCTGTACACCAGATTTCATGATGGTTCAGCACGGTGTCTCCCCAGCTCCTATAGTTCCTTAAAATAGAAACTGCCATCTGGCTTCTGCCTTGGGGTGTTGGTATATCACATGAACAAAATCCCTTGGTCATTATCCTTCATTGTTTATTATTCACTGTTTTTGCATAGTCAGTTAATGAGAGAAAAAATAAACACGTAAGACAAAAACACACAATGTCAATAGCTCCCTCTACATTTGCTTTGACTGTTCCAGTGTATGCCCTAAGTTTAAAGAGCAATAAAAGGCTGCGGTTTCCACAGCCATTAGCTCTGGTTGCAACTGCCAGTCATGCGTAGAGGTCAGAACTCTATCACTGCAAGATCACTTCTAGCTACTATGCTCATTTATCAAAAGGGCAAAATGAACTGAGCAAACTGCCAAGATTCTAAATTTCAAATACAGTGTATGAAAACTCTCACTACTTCAGCAGAGGTGAGGTACCCCATTTGTGATGCACACACATAATAGTTGAGAAATTAAACCAAGTTTGCTGGAAAGATGACCCAGCAATTAAGTGGAGTTCCTAACTTTTCCAGAAAAGTGGAGATTTGTTCCCAGAATTTAGGCAGGGCTGCTCTCAGCTGCCTGTCTCTCCAGCTCTAGGGATCCCAGGCCATCTTCTAACCCTCATTGGCTTCTGCACCCTCATTGGCTTCTGTGGAAGTTGTCAGTGTAGGCCATGATTAGGCTAGCCAATGGAATTATTTCAACAGACTGTTGCCTGATATATATATATATATATATATATATATATATATATATATATATAAACTCAACAAGTAAAAGAAAGATAAAAGTTTATCATGTGAGAGTTTGTAGTTGAGTTGTGTAACACCAAAATAATTTTTACTGAACTAAACTTCTTTAGTTAGTAGGCTCATTGTAGAAAAATAAATTGGAAGCAAAGATTTTTGTCTTTGCATGAATTGGATCCTATAGTTTTATTTTACCTCAAACATGCATTAACTATATAGTTTGTATCCTATGTGTATATATAATATATAATATATAATGTATAATATACAATGTATAATGGGATTTATTAGAATGACATATAGTATTCAGGCTGAGTAGTCTAAGAACAGCTTGGGGTCCCTGAGAAGGGCCAATCTACCCTGGAGGATTCCTGCAGATATGTTTTTCCTCAATCCACATTGAAGGCCAAAGAATCTTCGTATATCAGTAAAGGACAGTGGCATCAATTAACAGGACAGACATGCTCACCAACAAAACACAAAATCAGCCATGCAAGTAAATGTTGCTTTTATCATTCAGCCTTAGGTCCTGATGCTTATTGGAAGGTGTCATCCACACTGAGAGAAGTCTGTTGTCCTGTGTTTGTCATTGTGGGAAATGTGCTCACATTTCCCACCCAGAGACAAGCTTTTAATTGACTTATTTGATGGTCAAGAATAAGTATCTCACTACAAGAAATTAAAAAAAAAAAACATTGGTTTTAAAAAATGTACATCAAAACATAATTGTTAAAACTAAATCCATGCCATTTTATACTATTAGACAAAGACTATAGCAGAGTATCCTTCACTGACCAGAAAGTATGGCAATGTGGTCACTGGGACTCACATTCAGCCTCTAGCTTAAACTCTTTCTAGTATCACTCTATGTCATCCTTCTTGTGCGTCTTGCCGGGTGTTTTTGAATATTTAAAACAACTAATCACTAATTTGAGCTAGGCTGTTCAGGGTTAGTACTTTTATGGAAGGTATCCCGTGTATTTACACTCAAGCACACTGCCTTGTAACTTAAAACCTGCTTATGGTGCCATGTCTGACCCATCCATGCGTGATTCATTCCATAGTAAATTGCTGGACTCTCACTGTGAGAATTGATCGGCTATCACTCAGAAGGAATGTCAATGGTCATTGTCTAATTTTTCCAGTTGCTGCAGAGCATGTACGTGTACCTTGCTTAGAATGTAGCTTCATATATGTGGTAGTGTGAATTGCCAACCTGACAGAAGCTAAAATCATTTGGGGAAGAAGCCTCTGGCCACGCCTGTGAAGAATTATCTGAATTATGCTAATTGAGGTAGGGAAACCCACCCACCCTGGCAGGAATCCTGGTCTGTACAGAATGGAGAAAGGGAAGTGAGCCAAGGTCTGCAGTCATGGCCCTCGGGGTGTGATGTGAACAGTTCCCATTATGGCTTCCCCACCGTGATTGTGAACCAAAAGGAACACTTTTTGTTTCTTAAGTTGATTCTTTCAAGGTAGTCTGTCACAGCAATAAAAAAAGAAACCACAACATCACACAAAGAATTGCATGTAATTTCATGACCTCATTATGAACTAATTCCTCTTGGTTTAGAGGGACTTTTGAATGTGTTTCCTTGGATATTTTTATTGGATGAGTTTTCTTGTTCTTCTTCCTCATAGTTATGGGAAGCTTCCTTTGAAAGTAGTACTTAAGATGTTGGAATATCTCTTACCACATAAATGTGTGATAGAATTCATTACAACTTATATGATTTATTAAATGGAGTCACCCCTGAAGCAAATGCATTATTAAGTAGTTGAAAAATTCATGACGTGTCCTTAACACAGTGAGAATGCCTTGGAGGCACTCATCCATCCCATAAATATGTGTTTAACAAAATTGGTGAAATGAATCTCTTCATTTGTTCTTATTTAAGACTTAGATTAGATAGCATAAATAACAGAATGCACTTCGACATAAGGTTGTAGCTTGCTGTCGAATGCAAATTGCCACAGCTTTGTCTTTGTGGGTATAGAATAAAACATGTTCTCCTTGATTAAAAGTTCTCAGTGGGCTGTGAATAGCATAGAATACAATCAATGTGTGGTTCATAGTTAACACCCTGCTTGAAGTTTATTCCAGGTCCATGCTTTACAGCATATATATTGTAATGATTAATATTGGCTATCAAACATGCTTGGATATGGAAGCAATTAATAGACTCACCTTTGGGTGGGTTGATAAAGACATTTGCAGAATTCACTAATGATGTTGAGAACACTGGAATGGGTACTGTGTATACTTCAGGTATAATGTCCAAGGAAAAATTGTTTTCTTCCTCATCTGCCATCAGTTCTTGCTGGAAAGTGAATCTGTCCCAACTCTGCTGCTGCTGCAGCTACAGCTGCTGTCTTTTGCTCTCAGAGGAATCTGTCCACACAGTCTTAAGACAAAAAGCTTTCCAGAAACTCCTCATGTCTTCAGTGTCAAACTGAGACTACTAAGACTTCCAGCCTTGTGACCTGAGTGGCTACTGACTGGGTTTTAGGTTTCTGCAATGTACTGGGTGACTCCTTTTAGAACACCAGCTTGTAATGGGTAAGCCTGTCTAATAAACTACCCTTTAATAGAACGCACAATGTCAGTTCACTGAAATCTAGAGTAACGTAAGTACTGGAAATCTTGTTTGATTTCTAACTGTGCATGCTTATATTACAGGAAGCTTTACCACTGTGATCAGATAGCTCAGATAGAAGCATCACAGAGGCTGTGATATATTAAACTTCATTATTCTCTCTCTGGCCTAGAGAGATGAATAGCATTGATGGAGTCATCTGTCTATATTACTGACATACATGTTCACAAATGCACACATGTACACAAATACACACAAATGGACACCCACGCACAGCCTGACAAACACATCTCATAAAGAAGTTGAAGTGTTAAAATTTAAATATTTATTTAAAAGAAAAGAAGGGAACATATGACTAACATAGGAAATACAATGATGTGTGCAGTGTGATAAAAAGTAAAATGACAAGCATAAATCTATCTTTCCTAGCACTCTAATAAGAAAGCCAGAGTTGACAGAATGGATTAAAAACTATAGCTTATGATGTTGCAATGGGAAATGAGATTCACTTGGATTGGAAGATACAAATACGTGTTGGTTTAGACTTATGTCAAGAACTAAGTAGATCTAAGAAAGCTACAACTTCTAAGTTTAAAACAATAGAAATATATTTTATTTCTTGTCTGCATGCATATACAAAGCATATGTGTGCATATTTGTATGTGTGGGGTTACATGGATGTAAATGTGTGCACGTATGTGCATGTATATGCATAGTGAGGAGACAGATTGATATTTGTATCCTGGAGGTCTGGAATTATGAGAGTCCACCAAACCTGCCTAGTATTTTCATTGGTGTTGGGAAGTAGACCCTAGTCCTCAGTCTTGGGCAACAAGCACTTTTACACACTGGGCCATTTATTTCCCCAGTTTCTCAAAATATACTTTGAATCAGGAGTATGCCTAGATATAAAAAATATACTTGTAAAATATACAGTCAATATATAAGAAAATTGCAACCATCATGAATGTATCTAACTGTAGAACTTTTAGATTTACTAACCACTAGGATTCCTTTAGACACTCGTGTACACAGGCCCTATGCATGCTCACACATTCTCTGGGAATTCATATATGCATCAGCCATACTGTGATTAGAAGATCTTGTTTCTTTGGTGTCCTCCATCCCTTGGCTTTCACAATATTTTATCGCCTCTGCACAATGTTCCCTGAGACTTAAGGGGGGTCTGGAGGCACACCATTTAGTACTGAATGTTTCAAAGTTTATGGGTCTCTCCTCTCTCTCTCTCTCTGTCTCTCTGTCTCTCTGTCTCTCTCTCTCTCTCTCTCTCTCTCTCTCTCTCTCTCTCTCTATATATATATATATATATATATATATATATATATATATATATATATATATATATATATATGTTTGGTTGTGGTCCGGGTAATTATTTTCCATTTATTTCTCTGAAGTCTGAGTGAGACACTGATCTGTGATGTCTTAAGATTTCCACTTAAGATTTCCATGAAGAAATACCATGACCAAGGCAACTCTTATAAAAGACAACATAGAGGACATCTAATTGGGGCTGGCTTACAGTTTTAGAGGTTGAGTCCATTATCATCAAGCAGGAAACATGCAGTATCTAGGCAGTCATGGTAATGGAGCTGCCAAGAGTTCTACATCAAGATTTGAAATCAAACAGGAGAAAAATGCCACCCAAGTGGCTAAGAAGAGGATATCCAAGTCCACCTATACAGCGACACACTTCTTAATAGTGCCACTTCCTGGGCCAAACATATTCAATGGATATAACACATTGTCATTAGGGTCATTTTATTGTAATATTAGCATAGTGGTTCTCATCCATCCTAATGCCAGAACTCTTTAATACCATTCTTCATGTTATGGTGATTCTTAACTATAAACTTATTGCTACTTCATAACTGTAATTTTGCTACTGTTATGAATTATAGTGTAAATATCTGATATATAAGGCCTCTGATATGCAACTCCTATGAAAGAGTCATTTGGCCAACAAAGGGATACAAAGGGATCATGGCACACAAGTTAAAGGTCATTGATTTATAGTCTCCAGTTCTTGGCTATCCACCAAGGTAGTGTAGGGGATGGGTTCCTTCTCATGGAGTGGGCCATTTACCAGTCAGATATTGTTTGGTTAATCACACAAGCTTTATACTATGATTGCACTAGCTTTTCATGAAAGCAGGTTACCTCTGTAGATCAAAGAGTATGTAATTGGGTTAGTATATACCTTTTTACTTTTGGTAACATCCAAAGTACTTTTCAATATCTTGAACTCTAGTCAGTACAGGTGAAGTTATTAGGCAGGCACTATCCTGATAAGGTATCAGAATTTAAGGAAAAAAACAAAATATAGAGACCTTGATGAAATAATTAAATTAGTAGACAGTAAATAAATTGAAAGTGGAGTCACTTCATGAGACATGATATATAAATGGCAAAGAAAATATGATCAAATCCATTTCATTTCCTAATTTATGGGGATTCCATGAATTTCATATACTTTAGCTTTTCATAAGCAATTTACTTAATGATTGTAAAAAGGCAGAAGTGTAACTAGGACAGTTACTGAGACTGTGGAAATATAGACCCTGTGCACTGTTGAATTGCAAGAACTTGTTTTGTAATTCTATGAAGTGCACAACTAGGTCTGGACAGGTAATTCAACTAGGAAAGCCAATGGCCAAAAGACTGATGTCTTGAATTACTTCTATGGAATCCACAACACAGAATATGGCATATACTTGCACATTCTACACACACACACACACACACACACACACACCCCTAGAAAACAGTGTGATAATTTCTATACAAGTTGAATGGGTTTTTTTCTTACGTTATCCAGAATTTGTACCCTGATGTACTTTTTCTAGGCCCACAAAACAAATGCACATACAAAGATTTGTACAAACCTACAGACCTAATGCTACTTGTGAGAACTCCAAACTAGGAACCAATCTAAACAACATGGTACATCATTTAGTGAAATACTCATCTTCCACAATATCAGATATCATCATGTATTTGAAACATGAAATAGGGCTAAAAAGATGGCTCAGTGGTTGAGAGCATGTACTGCTTTTGCTTTTACAGAAGGACCTGGATTCCAATATCAGAATCACATTGCTAGGTGGCTCAAGAGCGCTTATCACTCCAGTTCTAAGTGACCCAATGATCTCTTCTAGCTCTTGAAAAAACAGTACTGATGTGCATATGTACACACATGTGCATATGATTTAAAGCAAAATCTATAATCAAAAGAAATATGGAGCAATTTGGATGTACTCAAGTCTCATGCAACATGTAAGAAGTCACACTCAATATGCTTGATGAGTTAATCTATGCTGAATGTCTTTTTAATAGCAAGGTGTAGAGTCCATAGGAAAAAACTAGTATTTGCTTGAGGCTACGTGTAAAGAGTGATTTTAAATTAATATCAGAGATTATTTGGAGTGATGGGAGGTTTGCAAATTGATTGTGATGCAGGGAATTTAGCTTGCTTGTTACAAGTGCCTGCCATGCATACAGGAAGCCCTGATTTCCATCCTGAACAAAGCATATGCCGGGACACAGCTATATACACAGCTATTACCACAGAACTCAGGATGTGGAATCAGGATGATCAGAAGTTCAAGGTCATCCTCAGCAACTCAGGTAGTTTGAGAACCATCTGAGATGTTTCAGTTCTTGTCCAAAGATAGATAGATAGATAGATAGATAGATAGATAGATAGATAGATAGATAGATAGATAGATAGACAGACAGATAGACAGACAGATAGATAGACAGACAGACAGACAGACAAATAAATAAATAAATAAGTACATGTAGATTACAAAGTTGTAAGCTAGCAGCGTATTTACTCAAAGTTCTCAAAATCTACAACCAACAGCTTCCATTCTACAGTACATAACTTATTACTCAAAGAAGCTGCTGAAATGTCCTTCTTCTAAGGTCTGTGCAAATGATGATTTAGTTTAAGAAACACCATGAGGGCCTGGATCTTAATTCTCCTTCCCCTTGGCCAGCAGTGCCTTGGCTTCCCCTTGACTGAAGCCACTGAGGAGAAGGTGGCAGAGGAAATCATGGCTGAAGAGGCCCAGGTACTGAAGAATGCCAACCCCATCCATAGAGATGGAAACTGGAGAGTGTGAAGACAGTACTGAGGAAGATGTCAGGGCACGTGGTGGCTGTCAGTCTCTAGCAAAGCCACCACCACAAACACTGCAAGATTTGTGAGGCGGATGACAGCAATATGTCCATCTGTTTGTCAGGCCACCACCAGCTGCCTGCTCTCATTGTCAAGATTGAGAAGGCATATGGTAATGGCATCAAGTGCTTTGACTCCCCCAAGACATATCTTTGTCCCCAAGTGAACCATGGAGGGCACCAAGAAGACCCACAAGCATGACCTGGACGACATGGGACCATGAAAATACATCTCCCATTGTCTGGATTCTGAGATGACTAAGTTCCCCTTGAGTATCCACGGCTCAGGACTGTTCTGATCACCTTGCATGAGAGTGATAACAGGCAACAACTTCCTCACCGAGAAGCAGAAGGTACATGTGAAGACCCATGAGAATGAGAAACCTGTGGAGTCTGGAGATCACCCAGTGGAAGGACTGGCCCAAGACTGAGGAGAATTGCCACAGGAACATTTCTCAGTCCATGGGCAGCTCTGCCAGCTGGACCCGCACCCAATTGATGGGAACCTGTCCTACACTAAGCTATTTTCACAGCAAGTTCCCCTTATCCACTTGGATCATGGACCACAGGGTTCTTCAAGATGGGTGACTTAGAAAAGTACATTGCCCTGAACGAATAAGTTGGCTGCATTGGAATTAAGGGGCAGGGCTCCAATAAGGATCTGGTGGTCTAAGTTCTGCCCTTTTCTGCAGTTCTGAATTTTGTGTCTCTGATGTCTCCCTTTCTATTCCCTCCTGTTTAAAATGGTAGGGTGTTTGGGTGTTCTGCCTGGACATAAGTGGAAACAGATTTAACTGAATATATTAACAGTTTAAAAAGGGGGATTATAATCCAAGTCATAACATTTTCCCCATGTAACTTAACTCTGAGGCTGTGGCCAAGCCACAGCCACACTAGTCCCCTGCACTACCCAGTGTCTTCCTGGCTGTGTTGGAAATTGAGTCATGAAAACTTGTCTTATACAAGCATGTCCTATTCAGCTTTTATCTCTCTTTTGCCACTTGACACTAACACTCGCCCAGTCAGACTTTGTGATTATTTTATTTTATGGTGTGGAATACCTGGGGTCTTCTGGTGGTTCAGAGGTAGAAAAAGGAAATTACAGACATAGACACATAATTTGGACAAGGATGCTCTTAGATCTGAAGTACACTAGTCAGAACTGGGTAGCAAGTCTTGGTAGTTTATGGCTGAGTAAATATTTCAAAGCTGTTATGTGCTGCCAACAGCCCAGAACCTCAGTATTCCCTCACTCGTAATGCAGTTATTTTCCACATTTGGCTATTGGGTCAAATTTTGGCTAGCTATTGAACTATGGATGGACCAGAACCTCTCATAGGATTCTCCTATTCAACTGCTCTTAGTTTTCAGGGCTCTTGCAGGACTCCAGGCACTGGAAGGCTATATTCAGAAAGTGAGAGTCAAGAGGAAGAAAAAGAACGCAGTAAAGTAGAGAAAGTGAAGACAATGAACTGGTTTGATTTCCACATCTAGATGGCTGCCATTAAGTTTCTAGCATGTCTTTTCCCTACCGCCTTAAATCTTTGACTAATCCAGAGAAACTTCGAAGTCAATGGGATGGTCAGATCTCCCAAGCTGAAGACTTGTTCACCTCCAAGCATTTCGTGAGAAAGCTTTTCCCATTAATCACACAAACTCTCACAGTGACATGAAGAGCTTGACGAATCTTTCAAAACAAAAGATAATGACTTAGAAATAAAGAGAAAATAAGTCATAATCATGTATGTGTAAACAGGCAAATTTAAAAATATATGTATTTTTTTTCAATATGTTTCAGTCAGTTGTCATTTTATGCACAAATATTATTAGAAATGTTGCCAATTTTCCAAAATAGCTATCAGATTTGTTTCAAGTTATGGCAAGACTAGAAAACAGTAATTATAGAAAGGCATGGTGGTACACACGTTCATATCAGTAATTGAGACTCTGAGGCAGGAGAGTTGTTCATGTGAATTTGAGAGTATGTTAGAGTACAAAGCATAGCAAATCTCCATTCACACACACATGCATATGCACACACACACACATGCACACGCACACGCACACGAGGATGCACACACATGCATACACACACACTCACACACAGTTACACACACTCACACACACACAAACACACACACTCACACACACACATTCACACACACAGACACTCAGACACACACTCACACACACAGCATGAAACAAACAAAAGGTTCAAAAAGTCAGGTTAATAATTCTAATATGAAATTTGTGTATTTCTTCAACATTGTGATATACAATGTTCCAAAGTGTAATGGAAAGATCTCTTGTATATATTAAATACCATTTTCTAAATGTGCTAAAATGTCTTTGCTCATTAGATAGCAGAAAGAAGATTTCCCCTTTAAAAGGTCAAGGCAGTATATTTTCCTTTCTGTTACTTGGCATTTTGGTAAGTGTTATATTAATGACAGTGTCATCTGTCTGTCTCTCATGTTCTCTCTGGTTTCATCTTTCCTCATGTCGTTGTCCTCCATATTTTTCCATCTCCTAAGAAAATTTAATGCTTTATTTGTGTGTTTGCTAATTACTTATTGTGTGTGTATACATGAGTGCCAAAGTGAACATTAGAAGACAACTTATAGGTGTCAGTTCTCTCTTTCCTCCTTAATGCATTTCTGGGAATCAATCTCAGGCTGGCAAATTCGGCAGCAAGCACCTTTACATGCTGAACCATCTCATCAGCCCAGAAAACAATATGTTTTTACTAGTCACAGTTCCAAGCAAACAGGGAATTATCCCATTCTAAAAACATCATAATTCCTTTTGGTTAGATATAAGAAGACAATATATAGAAGATTTAAGGACATACATACATGCACACTTACATACACACTCATACAAACACATGTACACACACAAACACACATACAAGCACACACCCATATTTAAAATCATTTATCCATGTATGTATATTGTGGGGTATATGTGCATGTGTATGTCAGTGGGTACATGTATCCAAGTACAGTCATAAACTCCAGAAGAGGATATCACATATTTTGTTCATTCATTCTCTACCTTATTCTAGTGAGGTGGTCTTTTACTGAATCTGCAGTGAATCTGTCAGCCAGCAAGCCAGCCACAACAATCCTCTTCTTTCCATTTCTCTGGAGTTATATGCACACACAGCCATGGTCTTCTTTATATATGAGTGCTGAAGACTTAAACTGGGGTCCTCATTCTCCTGCCACAGCGGCATCTATCCTTTGAACTATTTCCCTAGCACTCTGTATAACTAAAATATAGCCAATTAGTGTTAACATTCAAGATAAAATTTGAGTTTTTTCTACTGAGTTTGTTTTCAATTTCTGTCTCTTATCTTACACTGAAATGCTTGTGTCTCCAAATATTTACATAGTACTCATTTTTATAATTCTATAGTATTCATACTTGCTTCAAAATTATAATACAATACAAATATTAAAATTCAGAGGTCCTGTGAAGTCATTTAGGCAATAGTTATCTTAAATAACTCTTTTGTTAAAATAAATTAAATATCACAACAATTTTATACTCACCATTCATTATTATTCTGATAGAAAAGTGGATTAATTTGTTTGGCCTGTACTTTGTGATTTTTCTTTACTTCATTTTGATTTAATTAAATGTAAATTGTGAGGCTGTCACGTTGTACAAATCTCAGAGTACTTCCTAAAAGGAAAAATATAAGTGGAAAATTCTTTTGTACTCCAATGTAAGCAACAGCTTTTCAAAATTCAGATAACTTGGCAATTAAGGAAAAAAAAAACTGTGTATCTTACCATGGCAAAGCACATGAACTACATAGAATTTCAGAACTTCAAAATTGCATTGTCTGTAAGATTTGGGGATGTAGAAGAAAAAGTGATTTGAAGGAACTTGGTTAGGGTTGGTCAAAGTTTCCGTGGTTTTGGGGCAGAACAAGGCTATCCCCTTGCTTCTGTCTCCTTGTGCTGGGATTACATGCTTGCATCATTGTAGCAGATTTATGCACTCATGGGGAACAAACTCAAGATTTCCTGTGTATTAGGAAAGAGTTCTACCAGGTGAATTCCCTTCACAGTTCTCAGTAATTTTAATGCTAATGCCATCTATTTGGTTGACTAGGCAGATACATACTTTATGGAGACTTGGAAATATCTCAAGTGTAGCCATCCAGTGGCCATGGATGAACTGAGTACCTGAAAGGGTGTCTGGAAATGAAAAATGACAAGGTGCAAGAGAAGGATGAAGCCAAGACAAAGTTTCTGATCAAGGCTCAAATATTAATATTCAGCATTGCATTTATATAGGGAAAGCCCACAGACCCCGTCCTTTGTTTCAGCTGGATTGAGTGGGCAGTCAATTCTTCAAAACGCCTGTAGGAAAAGACAAATGCAGCAAGGCCAGATGACTCCAGATAGGTTGTAAAACTATTGTGGGTCTGTTTAGCCTACTCAGGGCTGGTGGGGAGAGCACACTCAAAGACTTAACAATGATATTATGTTTATCTTTGTGTTTTCTTTATTTGGGGAACTGAGGGATCTATTGCATGATAGCAAGAGGTCTGTGATTGAGCTTCCCTCCTAATGTTGTTTTCTCTGAGGTGCTCATCTTCAATGAGATTTGTAGGAAGTTCATGGCATGGCATTTTTGACTGCTATCTACATGAGCAAATTTTCTAGGACAGTGATGTGAGCTTCCTGGAAATACTGAAGACAAATCCTGGAAATTCAGACATTATTTCTTGAAGTGTACATGGGATAAATTTGTAGCATATGGTTGACATTTATCATTTCTTAGGGGGGGGATCTGGATTATCACTTTCAAAGCTAGCTTTCCTTACTCACATATGTATGTTTATTTTATTTTTGTTTTCTTTATTTATTTTTCATTGTTGTTACTTTGATTATTTCCACTAGTATTAAAAACTAATAGATAAATGTGGTGGTTTGAATATGCTTGGTCCACAGAGTGGCACTATTTATTTTATTTTATTCTATTTTATTTTATTTTTTGAGACAGGGTTTCTCTGTGTAGCCCTGGCTGTCCTGGAACTCACTCTGTAGACCAGGCTGGCCTAGAACTCAGAAATCCACCTGCCTCTGCCTCCCAAGTGCTAGGATTAAAGGTATGTGCCACTACTGCCAGGTATGAGTGGCATTATTAAGAGGTGTGGCCTTTTTGAGTAGGTTTGGCCTTGCTTGAGGAAGCAATGAGACTCTCCTCCTAACCACATGGGAGCCAGTCTTCTAGTAGTCTTCAGATGAATTAGTAAAACTCTCAGCTACTGCTCCATGCACTCGTAGAGACCGCTATGCTCCCACAGTGATGATAATGAACTGAGCCTCTGAACTAATAAGCCAGCCCTAACTAAGTATTGTCCTTATAAAAGAGCTGCCTTGGCCATTGTGTCTGTTCACAGCAGTAAAACCTTAACTAAGACAACAACATATTAGTTTTAAGACTTTTATTAGAGGTCCAAACATATTTACCTCTGCATCTGCTTTGAGCATCCTTCAATCATAGTGCTTTGTTTTAGAAAGACCAATGACACATAACCTGGTAACTCGAGCCTGTTATACCAGTATTAGGTAGGCTGAAACAGGAGGATCTAAAGTACCAGTACAGATTGGAATATAATGTGACTCCATATATCAAAAGAAAGAAACAAATAAAGAGAGGAGAGAATGTGTGGGTATGAAAAGGAGAGGGGAGGAGGAAAAGAGGAAAAAGAAGAAAAATGCCAGGCAATGCCGGCATACATGTTATCATAGCACTCTAGAGGCAGAGTCCAGGCGGTCTGTGAGACTGAGGCTAAGCTGTCAATATAAATTCCCACACCATCAGGAATAGTGAGAACTTGTCACTTTTCAAACCTCCATTCTAACTGTGGCTTTTACTCTTCCTTATCCATATCCCTGCCTTCATGTTCTCTTTAGTAAATTATATATATATAGTACACACATACACACACACACACACACACACATATATATTTATATATACATATATATATTGAATATATACATATATTTATATATATATACACATATATATATATAAAAAATACATATATATTTATATATACATATATAGACTGTATATATGTGTGTGTATGTGTGTACACTGTACTTTTTGCCTCCCCAATAGTGTTCTGACAAAATTTTATCTGATAAATCTGTAGCCATCACTGGAATGTGTTTTCTAGTGATGTGGGCACTTATATAATGGCTAATTACAAGTAAGAATTTGTTCAAGGACTGGATTGAGAAATTCCTGAAAACATCAAGAACCTTAAGATATATTCTTTTGAAGTGATTTGAACCAACCCTTCCTAAGGCTGTCTCTAAAGTGAGAAATACCATGTACTAAGACCCTGATGAGCCTTTGATTACCGGAGACCCCCTGAGTGAATCACATGGAGCCTGATCGATGCAAAGAACATGAGGATTTTTATTTCAGTGCACTGAGGCTGTCCCTGACCCTCAGGAAAGGAGGTGACCCTGCACAGCTTGTTCAGTGAGCCTTTATACAATTTTCAGAGCAGCAGCCATTAGACACAATGTGAGTGGTAGAACAGTGTGACTTTTTAAACTGATTGGTCTTTAGACTTCCCTTGTCTGAAGGTGGGCAATGGTCTGCCCTGTGGAATGTGCCCCCACCCACAGGTAGTTTCTCACACTGTGTTCTGAGGAATGTTAATTAGCCTTTCCCATTTTCCCTCTGGAGAGTTCTGCTACCTTCCTAAAATTCCTGGCCTTCAGGTGTTTTTCTGAGATATCCCTATTTACTCAGATCTTACAGTAGATAGGTGTGTGTGTGTGTGTGTGTGTGTGTGTGTGTGTGTGTGTGCTTTCAGGAATGTTGTGACCTCTACATTCCAGATAGTTTCTGGTCAACAGAAAAATGCCTCAGAGGTGATTATTAAATGAAGGAAAACAGTGACAAACCACAACAAATTATACCTTCCCCAAATAAAGTAATTGCAAATCCAATTACTAAAGGCTCAGAGTCCTAGTTAGTGGAAGTCAGTATTGACTGGTGATGATTTGGGAGGATGATTCAACAAAGGACTGTTCATATGTAATTGACAACTTGTAGATAGCAACAACTGGCATTGATAAAATGTTTACCAATACAACAGATTTAGTATAACAGTGGGGGAAGTTAAATTGGATCATAATGTAATATTTATGTGGATTTTAATAGCTTAGTAATTAAACTATAGACTTTTATATTCCTATAAAAATAGAACCTCTTTAAGCAATGTCACTAAAATGACAGAACTTAAAATTCAAATAAATCACTCGTAAACCAGGTGGATGTACTTGTAGGTTTTATGGAATTTAAATTTGTCAGAATTGTTCACAATGAGTTTTGAAGTACAGTTTATCTGAATTCCTTCTATGTGATTTGTCCACTCTTGGAATAAACCCTGAACAATGAATTTTATGGGAAATAATCTGAATCTTCCATTAGTCCAGTGTTGGATCCTTTGTTTCCTCTGTGGTACAGGAATAACTACATTAGGAGATTTCCTTCAAACAAGTGAATAAGGCATTTTTAAAGTATATTCCATATCATGTGTTATGTCCATCCTTATATATTTAATATATAATAAGAACACCTTTCCTTTCAATATTCATTCTTGTTATTTGATAAAATCAAGATGATAAAATGTTACTGTGAATGGGAATGGCCTTTTGTACTCATAAAATATAGCTACTCACTCAATGTAGATATTGTTGCTTCCTGTAGATTGCTGGGGACTTAGTAGGCAGTCCCTTGTACACCAGGAACAATGAAAGATTTGTCATTATTAATATTTGTCTTTATGCTAATACTATAATGTTGGCAAGATCCTTGACATCAAGCTTGATAACCTGGGTTTAATCTCCAGCATTCCCATCTAGAAGAAAAATAATGGTTCTACAAGTTGTTCTCTGAGCTTTCTCTATGTACCATGTTATTAACTGTCACGGGCCAGCCGATCTGGGCCTCCCTCAACCCGTGGGAGAAACGGGGGTCCTAGTCAGGTCAACAAGGCGTAGGTGAAGAAATGACGGCAGAGACGACACATGAAGTATAGGATCTAAATGTATTTCTTAGAAATGGCATCAGACTTTTACAGTCATTGTAAAAGAGAGATGGTAAATCTGGCAGCTCAATAGTTGAGGTACATCTGAGGCTATCTGAAACATACTGGGTCTAAAGCAGCAGCTATCTCCTCTGGACTGGTGCTGCATCCCCTGGGCCCAAGTGCTCTGGGATTGCATGAATCTGAGTCCTAGCCCATCTAAGTTCTAGTGCTAGCCCTTCTTCTCCCAGTCCTAGTGCCAGACTGAAGTCATGTAGGCAAGCGACCCCCACACCAAGGTCAACAGGGTCTGGTAGCTAGGTGTGAAGCAGGAGGAAGAGAGGTGGAGCCCTCCCTGTTGAGGTATTCTTATGCTAATTCTCTGGTTCTTGTTGGAGGCAGGCAGAGGGGAGTCCCGACCTAACACTTTTAGTTAATGTCCTAGAGTGAGGGAAACCCTTCAATTACTCTCTAGTATGTAAAACATAAAACTAGGATAGTTGGAAACATTGTGTCCGCCAGGAGACAATGCCCAATCTTAACCATTTACAAATTATTTCTTGGGGTACCTTTATGCCTAATTATGAGGCCGTGTTGACGATTGGAAAGACTAATCTGGAACATGTCTGAGTTAGGGGATACCAGCGACTAGTCTGAAATCCAGGAGGCACAGAACCCCTTTTGGGGTCTTATTGCCTCTTATCCTTTATCAGGATTTTATCCCCGATATTTTGGATGTGACTGGAGTAGACGAGTGTGTGTAGCAATTAACCCCCCCATACACATGTACACCCACACCCAGAGAGAGAGGATGGAGGGGAAAGGGAAGGGGAGGGGGAGGGAGAAGGAGAGGGACAGAAAATAAATTTGAATAAATTTCTGAAGCATGGTTAAAGAGAATATCAAGTAAATTTATTTCACATTTCTAGTCCCAAAGCTTTCTCTAATGGGCAGTGACTGGCCATCTATATGTTTATTCCTCTAATGTTGACACAATGAGACACATAAGAAACAAGAGATCAGAAAATAAAAACTGTAGGTCATCATAATCAGGGAACTTTAGGATGAGGGTATCTGAAGCACCAAATGCTATAGTCTTCAATGTTCTCTGACCTTAAGGTCAGTAAAGTATCTGGTTGTCTATATTGTACTGGTTTGAATGAGAATAGCCGCCCATAGGCTCATATAATTAAATGCTTGGTCTACAGTTGATGGAATTCTTTTGGGAAGGATTAGGAGGTGTGTCCTTGTTGGAGGAAGTGGGTCATTGTGGTAAGCATCAAATTTCAAAAGCTCATGCCAGGCTCATTCCCAATCTATGCCTGCTGCTTATGAATAATGTGTAAACTGTCAGCGAGGGTTTCAACACCATTTCTGTGTACCTGCTGCTGTACTTCCCACAATGAGGATCATGTTCTCACCCTCTAAACTCTAAGCATTTAAAAAGGGAAGTTGCCTTGGTTTTGGTGTCTCTTCACAGCAATAGAAAAGTAACGAAGACATGAATAAATTAGATTTATTCTTTAAATTCTTTCTAATTTTGAAACTTACCTACAGTAAGTTACTATTACTTTTATTTATTTATTTATTTATTTATTTATTTATTTATTTATTTTTTAGTTCTTCAAGACAGGGTTTCTCTGTGTTGTCCTGGCTGTCCTGGTACTCACTCTGTAGACCAGGCTGGCTTCGAACTCAGAAATTGAACTGCCTCTGCCTCTGAAGCGCTGGGATTAAAGGTGTGTGCTACCACCGCCTGGCAGTTACTATTACTTTTGTGATCAGAACAATATATACAAATAAGACAAAAATATCTGAATTAGAAAAATCCTTATCTTCATTGAAATATATGTTAAATGTTCACATCATGACTCTGCAGATGCAGCGGCATCTGTTGCATAATGAAATGAAATAATGAGCTAATGATTGGACACCAGGAATACACTTTCCAGTTCCTCTGGGTGTAGGCAACGCCAAGACTGTTTAGTGTCTGACCGATATCCAGGTATGGATTTCTACAACATGTCAGCATGGTGGGCTGGGGGCAGTTTGAAGTCGTAAGAACTTGAGCATCTCAGTTATCACTTCCAAATTCCAGATACCTGCTCTTCATTTGAAGTTCTCTTAAATCAGGAATCACCTTTTGCTACTCTCCCTCATAAATGATGCCTCTGGTACTCTGTCTGAAGAAATGTTATATACACAAATACACATATACAAATACATATATGTTTACATATATGTATATACCATATATGTATATACAGGTATAATACATGCATTCATTTATATATACATGAATATATATACAAATTACACACGTATATATAAATATATACACATATGTATAGGCAGATGTACATACCTTTTTATATACATACTGTATATGTATATAAATGTACATACCTTTTATATACATACTGTATATGCAATATAAACACATGTAAATACATTTACATACAAACATTTTTGTGTGCACATGTACCTATATGTGCATATTAATCTATATATACTTAGATACATAAAAATATTTACACACAAACACATACATACATATGCATTTGATTGTGGGGTCTAAGGTGGCACAAACACACATGATGTTGTGAGAAAGTACAATGACTATTCCCATTCACTTTACAAACCTAATGTGTCAGGTGTAGGAGGAACTGTTGGGAATTATGTTAATAAACTGTGTGGTTTTCACACATCAAATTTCTGTTATTTGAATGAAGACAAGATATACTTCACCGATGAGATTGCAGGACCCTATTTCCTTCTTGAACAGACTGGCTTTGTAAATGATGTGTCTGACTCTATCATTGATGGAAGAATGGATGCATTCTAAGACAAGGGAAATACCTTGCCCACATATGGAGAAAATAAGGCATACCCTAGAACTCTTATCTTCTCCTGTCAGATCTAGTCCTGATGACTTCTAGGCAAGTCATATTGCATTTGTCTTTTTTTTTCAACTTTCTATTGATTCTTTGTGGGTTTCACATCATGCACCTCAGTCCCCCTCACCTTTCAGTCCTCTCACCTTTCAGTCCCCTCGTATCTGGTCTCTGCCTTGCAACCTCCCCCACCAAAGAAAAGGGGGAAAAAAGCAAATAAATAAAAAAAAATAAAAATAAACAAAACAAAACAAAGTATAAAAAACATCTTGTTGTGTAAGCTGTGGTATGTCAGAATATGTTCCACAATATATCCCTTTGTCCAAGCATCTTCCCTTGCAAAAGCAATGAGACATGTTCAAAGCCTCTGACTTCAGCCACACTCTCAGTATTGGATCCTTACTGGGACTCCTCCCTGTTATCCTGTTGTTGCCTGTGTCATGGAGATCCTGCAGCTTTGGATTAGCAGTGCTGGCCGTTTTACTTGTTCCAACAGTTAACAGATGACTTACATTTTGGGGTGGCTCAATTCAAAGCCTGGGTGTTAGGTGAGCTAGTAAACCCTTAGGCTCTGGCTCTCTCTTATCCTCAACACTGCTCTGCCTCGCCCATCTAATACCATCATCACAGGGGAATGGGGTATCTCTCCCACTCTCATGCCCTGGGACTAGCTCACCTGCACCTATGGCACCCTAACCAGCTCCAGTCAACGCCTAGGGACTACTCTCTCAATGGTCAAGGGCTGGGCAAGCTCTTAAGTACTCATGGCCTCTGGTTCAGCTGGCTTGCCCATGCTTTTGCCATTATGGCCAGGTTTGCTGTGCTGACCAAGCAAGCTTCAGGACCTGCCTGCTCTCCTGAGTACTGCATCTAATGAGGGGCAGGGTTATTTTATCCTCTCTCACGACCCATGGGCCATGCTCTCCTTTCTGTAGCAATTCACCAGGGTCAAGAGGGTGGGGGATGTTACTTCTGCACCTATACAAGTGGTGAGCTCAGTTCTCCTTTGTTCATATCCCCCAGAGACAGGTTATCTGTTCTCTTTCCACCACTGGGGCCAGCTACACTGAACTGCCTGGGCAATGTGCAGGTTATAACCACCACAGTGGTGAGAGAGGGAGCCATCTCTCCACAATGGTCAAGCCAGTGAGGGTCAAGAACAGTTCTAGACAGCCCTTGGACATTTACTGCCAGGCAGCTGCCCAGACCAGGAACATTCACATGGTCTCTAATGGTAACACGAATCATGGAGAATGACACAGACCCTGCTGCTGAGTGGCCACAGAACTAAATGCAGCCTTCAGTGGAAGCATCCACTTGAACTTCCTCATGGCCTCAGGTGTTGGGAATGGCTACTCATAACAGGCTATTTCTTGTCACCTGTGAGGTTCCATTTACATTTCTCTTCATAAAGCTTAAACTATTCTACTTCTCTTTCTCTCTGATCTGTCTACCACATACTTGCACATTGTAATGGTGAGACATGTGACTTGCAGAAGAACCCTGGGTGCCCTCCTCTGCCCATGCTGTGTGGCATGTCGGCAAGCTGGCATCTAGGTATCTATGCTAGCCTATATTGCATGGTAGCAGGCAGGTCTCTCTGCATCATATACCTCTGGTGCCTGGGGGGTGGGCTTATGTGTTTCTAAGGCCTGTCTGTGCCATTTGGCAGCAGCCAGGTCTCTCTTGGTTTTGGATTTTATCTTAGCATTTATTTTACTTCACAGCAGGAAAAGTTAATGCCATTTATATGGATAATGAATAGATTCAGTTCCTTACATGACAGAAGAAAATGTTTTTGAATAAGCTGTAATTTCTACAATGTACATGTTCGTAGTAGTTTTTGATGCTGAGATGCATTTCCTACAAATAGGTATTCACTAATGTCTTTGACTTTGTTCCTGAAACTCTAATAGTATCTGTTTAAAGAAAATCTGAAATTAGCTTTGCTTAAATGGTTAATACATCCCATAAATTCCAAGCAAAAGGTAGAGTAAATTTAAAAATGAACAAGGAATCTTCACTTTGAGGAAGGAATGTGCCAAAGATCATGAAACTGTAGCCAAATGTCCAAAGCCAGATCTCAAAGTGTAACTCTATAGAAGAGGCTTTGAAGCAAAGAGTTTAGAGTGTCATGATCTCTGAGGAGAGGGCATATTGCTAACCACAGAACATACCTTAATATTCCTGCTACTCCTCCTGTTCTTCATCCCTAGGCTGGGAATTAGCTATTGTTCTACCCTTACTGACCTGAGTCTCAAATGAGAGGGACATTTTATTATATTGCTCTTACCTTCCTTATTTGCCCCATACATCTTTCTTATGCTTTCTTTTCTTCCCATTCTTATTCTCTCTTCTCCTCTTTCCCCTTTCTTCTTTCCCTTCTTCCCCATTATCCTCTTCTTCGTCCTCTTCATTCTCTTCCTTCTCTTCATCCTATTTCCATCCTCCTTTCTGTCTTCCTATCCCCACTGCCTTTGATCCTCCTATCTTTTCTATTCTTCTTTTTTCTCACTCCCTTCCCCTTCTTTCTTAAATTTAACTCTGCACCCTTGGTCAATTACATTATTACTACTACTAGATTCATATGACAGCCTATATGATCAATTCAAGTCTTAACACCCCTGGGGAATTTCCTGGCCTCATTTTAGAGTGGAGTTTCACACTAACAGTTACTTCTCTTTCTGTCTTGGCATCGATACCATCTGCATTAATCCTCTTTATCATACCAGCCATTTCTACATGGCTCATCTCTAGTCTGTCCTTGAGTATATGATCATGGGTAAAATAAAATGGGAAGTACAAAGGTGTGCATTAATTAAAAGGTCCATTAAGGGCTGAATACTAGGACACTTGAACAGATGAAGCTTGCCAAGTGCACAGGTCCAATAACTTCATTACATCTTTTTGGTTTTTTTTTTCTTTCACAAGTTCTATGAACTGAGTACCCAAATATGTGAACTTCCGTCAATTTTCTGCTAATGCATAAAATCAAGATCTTGTTTGTCTTTGTTCTTGCCATTGGCATAAAATATATGGAGGCCAAACTTATCTGGAGTTTGCTAATGTGTATGTGAAAGTAGGGAACTGTCTCTAAACTTTCCTGATGTCAGAGGAAAATAACTCATGATATAATAAATCTTTCTATATAATAGATTGTATGTAAATACATATACCATCATTTTTACTTTGTTTCAATTTTCCAAATATTTTATAATTATAATGTAGTATATAATATAACTTGGTTTATTAATTAAAATATTTTACAATGAATTTTAAATATATATTTGCCTCTATATCATGTACTTGTATATCAATATGATTATAATTATGGAGTTTCACATTATCTTTGAATGCTTCAAAAACATATTACAGAAATATAAAGCTAAAATGGTAGCTTTGACTATATACTCATAGGTTAAATTAATAGTCTTCATCTTCTGAGAATGCCTACTTAATTGATTTTCAAGGCATTCTTCCAAAATTTCAAATATAGTTTTTCTGTTCAC
The DNA here is from genome assembly GCF_008632895.1 of Mastomys coucha. Taxonomy (NCBI): domain Eukaryota; kingdom Metazoa; phylum Chordata; class Mammalia; order Rodentia; family Muridae; genus Mastomys; species Mastomys coucha. The sequence goes on along the minus strand of NW_022196891.1, from coordinate 20,323,184 downwards.
TACTGGATTTTATCACAGACTATATTGCCAAGGAAATGTCTAAAGAGATCAATCACCAAAGGGTGGTTGTCAAGAAGACAGTAGTCTAGGCCTAGGTGAAGATGTACGTAATCAGGTCATTTTAAGACTCATTAAATCCAGTCTTCTTGTCTTCACTCTCAAGTGGCTCAGAGTATGCCTGGGTATTCCAGAGAAGGGTTAATTGGACTAGTTCACTATTCTAATTGTCTATGTTTGCTTTCTACTGCTGTGATAAAAACCATGACTGGAAGAAACTAGGGAAGAAGGTGGATTCATCTTAAACCTTACAATCTTTCTTTCATGAAGTGAAGTCAAGGCAGGAGCTGATGCAGAGGTCATAAAGGAGTGCTAAGCACTGGCTTTTCTTCTTGGCTTGCTCAACCTGCTTTCTGAGGCAGCCCAGCCCAGAATCACCAGTGGGGCCAGGGATGGCACCACACAGAGAGGACTAGCATGTCCCACAGCAATCACTACTCATAAAAATATCGTCCAGATTTTCTGCTATCTGGAGACATTTTGTCAACTGAGATTTTCTTCCCAGACAACTTGACATGTTGACATAATATGTCAAGTTGACATAAATAAATAAATAAATAAATAAATAAATAGTCAGAATACTGATTATTGGCTGGTGAAACTTTATTTCTTCTTTAAGGAGAAAGCAACTCAACTTGAGTCAGTAGCTTCCTCCGTAAGATGTTAGTATAACTGTCTTAGTGACATAGGACCCATGGCTGAATATAGCTAAAGCAGGTGGCATGGAAAATTGGTAGGATTTTTTTTGTTTTTTTTGATTTTTTTTTTCTGGAAAAACTCTAGCCCAGTTTGGTTATACCAGGAACATTTACTCTTTTATTCTTCAAAACATTACGACTCTAAATCCTTGATACCTCACTTCTCCTAGTTGGAGCTTATTATTTTGTGTTAATTTTTCCATAAAGCATCTCTATTTCATAAATATAGAATCAAACTAACACTATAGTTATCCCACTACCTTAACTTTGTTCTCCATAATTTCTTTGGCTCAGTAGAAACACTGATCTTCACCTCTCTGACCTGTGTGGTACTGGTGTTGAAAGTCAGCCAGCTCTACATGATAAAGTTGAGGGTAGCAATGTGAAGACAGGCCATCCGTCTAAATAATTTTGAAGGTAGAGCTGACAAGATCCCATGATGGATTGGAAATGATGTGTGAAAGGCACAGTTGATTCAAGCACGACTCTATAATTTTTGTTTTAGATTTTTTCTGCCCTTTCCCTTTTTTGTTTCATTTTGAGAAAAAAAATATACTAACTACTATAATATAGAAATTGTAAGTGAACAACCGCTTACTGTTCTTCTTGGTGGTTGGACCTTGGGAGATTGAAACCTACAGATGAGGTAACCTAAGTCTCATGGAATAGTCAATTTACTTGGAGCACTAGACAATTTATACTCTGAGGGTTAAGAAAAGTCACATTAATAAAATATACAATCATAAGGACAAGTCACATGAGGCAAAACATGTTTTTCCATAGAAGCATATAAATAAATAAATAACAATAGTCAGTTGTAATGAATAATCTGAAGTAAATTTGCTCTTATCTGCTATCCTGTGCAAGGCATAGTCCAAGAACAATTTCATCGTTTGGAAAAAATGAGGCCCCAATACTCTTATCTTGATTTCTTGAAATTTTCTCATAAATACTCAGAAATCTCCTCACGTGACACTTTTCTTTTCTTTCTTTCTTTTTTTATTATTGGCAAGCAAGTTCACCAGAGAAATCAAGAACTTGTTCTTTGACAAGCTTATCAGTTTTCTCTATTAGCACAAGTAAAGGAAGAAGAACGAAGGTAAATATATGAATGTGCATATTAATTTCTCTATGTGTATATGCACATATATGTTTGTATAGGCACAGCAATAAAAGGAGAAAAGGGGAGGGAGATGGAAAGAGAGAAAGAGAAGTAGAGGGAGAAGAATTCACAGTAAATTTAAAATTAGATCAAGAGCTACTGGGCTAATAGATGACAAGTCTAAAGCTGGCATCCGTAGCCACCAGTGAGGTAGCTCAGCAGAGAAAGTATCTGCTACTGAGCCTGACATCCTGAGTTTGATTCGTCAGGAACCACAGAGGGGAAAAAGCTGTCCTCTGACTTTTAAGTGTACACCATGACACATATATGTATGCACATGTGCATAATCACACACTAAATAAAGAAAGGATGATTTAAAAAAAAAAAACAGTGTGAAGGAAGCCAGCAACCTATAAATTTTGGCAAGCAGTTGTGCTGTGGTCCTGAATTCAAAGGCAGCCTGTAGGAAGAATTCATTAGTTTTCAGAGACACTCGATCTTGAATATAAAGCATCTGAATAATGAGGCAAGTTCACAATGCAATATAAAGGGTAATTTGTTTTAGTCAGAGTATGTTCATTTGAATATTAATTGTATCTTAAAGAATAACAGCAACACCTACGATCCTGTATGATCAAATACCTGTGCAGCACAACTTACTCAGTTTAGTGTATACAATTAATTTCTTTGCCTAGTCCTTGCCAGACGCTTATGAGACATCTAAGTAAAAATGTCAAACAGCCAACTAAGTATATGTATCTAAATATGAGAGAAATCCAGGCAGGAGATTCAGGTCCTAGTTCCTCACTATATGTGTATATCCCTGTCTTAGTCAGGGTTTCTATTCCTGCACAAACATGCATGAAGCAAGTTGGGGAGGAAAGGGTTTATTTGGCTTACTTCCACATTGCTGTTTATCACCATAGGAAGTCAGGACTGGAACTCAAGCAGGTCACGAAGCAGGAGCCATGGAGGGATGTTCCTTACTGGCTTGCTTCCCCTGGCTTGCTCAGCCTGCTCTCTTATAGAACCCAAAACTTCCAGCCCAGGGATGGCACCACCCACAAGGGGCTATTGAGAAAATGCCCCACAGCTGGATCTCATGGAGGCACTTCCCCAACTGAAACTCCCTTCTCTGTGATAACTCCAGCCTGTGTCAAGTTGACACACAAAACCAGCCAGTATGATCCCCTTCTAATTAATGTTCTCTATTCTCTTAATGCCTATGTTTAAATTGTTGCCCACATGTGCGTGGGTGTGGCACTATCCACTGAAGCATAGAAAACCTACTTGTTGTCACACCCAAGTGAACGTGACTCTCCTCCCCCTAAATTTCATAAAGTGCCAATAGCTCCTCCCTCATCGATGCTGAGGTAACCTTCGGTTGGCTTGACCTTAAGTAGGTCTCCCTCAAGATGGCACAGTTTCTGTGAGTACATGAGCACAGAAGACATGTCATGTTCAGAAGTGAGTCCTTCACGACATTCCCTCCCATCCTCCTGCTCTTACATTATGTTTGCTTACTTGTTCATGATATCTTTCAAACTTTGGGAGCCTGGGGATGCTGATGAAGTGATCTTATCTAGAGCTGAGCACTGACAGTCACTTATTCTCACCCTTTTGACTGGTTATGAGTCTCTGCATAACTTCAGAAGAAGCTCAACTGATTTTTTTTTAAAATAAGGTGCATATTAGCATGTAATGTGTCAATAGTGGTGCTTTGCTAAATAAGGTGTTACTTGCACAAGAAAAGTGACAGCAATTGCTAGACAATCATCTTTAAAGATGTTAAAAGTATGGGATTTAGGTCACACAATGAGATATTTTTATTTAGGCTAATGTGATAGTTGATAACAAAGTAGTTGAGCATCTACACACAGAGCTGAGTGTGTTCGGAAGCTAGTAGAAGGGAGAGCACTGCTCTGGTTACTTCTGTCTTCTCTGTGAGGCTATGGCATCTAAGTGAAAGTGAAAGAGGAAGTTGGCCTTGAGAACTGGAGAGACAGGGGAACAGATGATTTGAGTAAGTGGCACATTTGTGCAATTTGGAAATGGCATTCTTTCAAAGCAAACTATTCTATCACCTTGGGGAACACGGCCATGTTGCTTTCATGCACCCACAAATATTATGCATGTCAGTAGAGCGTCTTTGTCATGAGTAGTACCCTGAAAATTCACGATGAATCTCAGTGCTAGGAAAATATATAGAGACCTTTGTTCAACTGCCAAATGAAAGAATAATGAGCTTATCCTAAGACGGCTAATGAGAGCCATTCATTCCAGGAGGATGACAGAGCCTCTGTGTATAGTTTTCATTTTAAGGACATCAACATTAGCACTGGAATTAAGGGAAGGAGCCCACCATTGTCAACATAATTCTGTGTTTTGTTCCTGTAGGAGCAGTATTCATTATGCTGAAATAAAGTTTCCAAGTGTTATTTAAAAAATAGGCCACATCTTTGTCTTCTATATAACTTAAATGAGTAAATTTTATCAGAAAAAAGTACTGAAGGAAGAACTAAAATAGCTTTAAAATTCATGAAACCATTAAAATGATCCCTGGTGGTATTTAAAATGAACTATGGGGCACCTGTTTGAATATCATGTTAATAATGTGGAAATGGGCTAAGCCTTGCGTTGGAGTTCTGGAACTTTTCATTTCCAATGCTCCATATTCAAAGATGACACAAAATATTAACTAGAGATTCAAAAATGTTTTTGTAAAGTATTTTTAATTCAGTTGTCTGAGTGAGGAAATAGAAATACCTGATAATTTGGTAGGAAAGTACCCCATGGTAAAAAAGTCTAACTCATATGGATGAATAGACTATATTGGGGTCTGAAATATATTCAACAAGATCAATTTTGGGTCATTCAGTCTCAGAAGAAAATATGTTTGTTGGGGTTTTATACAAAAAAGTTTGGGGTGAGGTTGGAATTTTCTTTGTCTAGAACTCTAGGTCTCCATGGTTGTCATTTATCACTTGCAAGTGGCATTTTTTCCTTTTATTGTTCTCTCATATATTACATCCTGACTCTGGTTTCCCCTCCCTACTTTCCCTCAAATCTTCTCCATAAACACTCTTTCCCCAGATCCATCCCCCTTTCAAGTTCCCTCAAAAAGCAGGCATTCCAAGGACATAAACCAAATACAACATTATAAGCTAGTATAAATCCAGGCTTAGATTCTCACATGAAAGCTATACAAGGCAACCTAGTAAGAGGAAGAGTCCTAAAGTCCAGCAAAGGAGTTAGAAACAGTCTTCATTCCCACCGTTAGAAATCTCACCAGAACACTAAGCTATATAAACATAATATATATGCAGACAGCCTCTTTATTGTACTGATAATTCCTAGAAATTGGAAACAACCTAGATATTCTTCAACCAAAGAATGGATTAAAGAAATGTACTTTTCCACAATGGAGTATTACTTAGCTTAAAATAAAAGTAACATCATGTAATTTGCTTGCAAGGATTAAACTACAAAAGGAAAAAGAAAAATGGAAGAGAGAGAAAGAGAAAGAGAAAGAGAAAAAGAAAGAGAAAAAGAGAGAGAGACTCATTCTGAGTGAGGCAACCCAGTCTCAGAAAAACAAACATGCTACAATCTACAGACCGAGAGAGTCTAAGTAACAAGGAGGGCTTAAGGGGTCATTCATTGATCTCCCTGAGAAGGGGAAATAGATTTTGTAGGTGGCCTAGGGGTAGGTGGGCATGAGAACAGGAGGGTTCAGGTTGCTCTGGTGGGAATGGTAGAGGGGATGAATACTGAGAGGGATGTCTGGAACTGGAGGGGGCATTTGGGGAGCGAGGTGGAAACCTAGTACACTGAAAACTCCTTGGAATCTACGAGGATAATACTAGGGAAGATCCCAGTAATGGGGAGCTAAATAGAAGCTGAACCAGGCAAGGCCTCAAGCGGAGGGTTTGGGATACCAATACAGCCACAAAAACTCTGATCTGTTTGCCATACCTTCAGGATGTACTTGGAGCAAAGCCTAGCATAATTATCATCAGAGAAACCAGAGGGATTTCATCCAGCAACTGCTGGGAGCAGATGCAGAGGTCCACAGTCAAATAGTATGCAGAGCTCGGCAAAGGAAGGGAGAGATAGATTGGAGATGATAGAGGGATCCAAGACTTCACAGGAAGAAGGCCCACAGAATCAACAGGCCGCTATTCTAGAGGACTCACAGAGGGCAGGGGGCCTGTACAGGTCACATACCCTTCTTTTATTAAAAGTCAACAGAGAAAAGAGCATACAGGAGTCAAAGAAAGACTGTGTTCGTTATATATAGTTAAAGCCTAGCTAGAGCTTGACCATGCTCCAGTCAGTACCCAGATACTCAGCCCCCACACTCATGCTCGCGGCCCTAAATAAACTCAGTAGTGCTCCTCCCACACCTTCACAAAGACATTAAGGTTGGGGGATGCTTTCAGGCAACAATATTTAGGGGGTGAATAGGGAGGTTGATAGTCATAGAGGATTGTGAAAATTACCAGGATTCAGGAATGAATATATATATATATATATATATTTGTCAAAAAGTGTCCAAAAGAATTATCCTTCTAGTAAATCACAAAAGCAACATTAAAATAAAAGGGTTAGAGCTTGAAAGTTAGCCTGCCGAATGTATTGAGATATCAAGAAATCAGTGCTTTCTTCTCATGGACATAGACATTGTATTTACTTCCCAAACTATAGCATAGCTTATATTTTGTTGAGTAAGGAGTGGGGAATGGAGAGCTCTAGAAACTAAATTATCAATGGCAGAGGTTTCCCGTGTGATAGAAACTGAATGTGTGAACTGGATAACAAGGAATCATGCAGTGCTTGTCTCAAGACATCCACTTGCGAAGGTAATAGAGAATACACAGTATGCAGCTCGCAGTAGTAGGAGCTTTTAGGAACCGGGCAGTGAAGGCATCTAGAGAGAATAGGTGACAATTTGCATAAGTCCTGAGATGACAGAAATTATAAGAAGTCTGAGGACATATCAAATTACCTAGAAAATGGCTCAAAGGCCATTTTGTGTTTCGACAATAGTATGTGCATTCGACTACTTTTCCAGCACAGGACATGGTATCACATTCTGGACTCTGTAAGGAGAGCACTACTGTACACACATGCACACACACAGACACACACACACACAGACACACACACACACACACACAGACACACACTCAATTTAAAAGTAAAAGAGAACTTTTTTAAAAAATAAAAATTGGAATTTTATACACCACATTCCAATCATGATTTCCCCTCCTCTGACTCCAGCATGTCTTCCCCACTTTCCCACCTCCCACCTTACACACTGTTGTTTTCTCTCTCATTAGAAAACAGACATCTAGGTTTAAAGTTCTCACTCTCTGCACCTTCTCTCCATGACTTCTTCCTCCCCTTCCCCTTTTGCCCTCCACCCTCTCTCTTCTGCGTGTTCCTGGCCAGTCTCTCTCTCCTCTCTCTCTCTCTCTCTCTCTCTCTCTCTCTCTCTCTTTCTCTCTTTCTATGTGTGTCTACCTCCTTCCCACTTATACTTCTCATGTCCTAAATAATCTCTATTCCATACCAAATAAATAAATAAATAAATAAATAAATAAATAAATAAATAAATAGAAAGGAAAGAAAAGAAAACAGACATCAGAAAGTAAAATGATATAACATAAAAATAATAGGGCAATACAAACAGACAATAGCAAAAAGGAGCCAAAGAAAAAGTACAAGAAACAAATACAGACTCAGAAATCCCATAAAACAAGAAATCAGATATCAGATTATATATAAGCAACAGACCTATAGTATCAAAAATAAAAGGTCCAGACAAATAATTTAAAAAGCAAAGGGTTATAATTGTGTTTGTATGATCTATTTTGGAGCATTTCTCTCTGGGTTCCTCAGAAGTTAGAAGTCATAGCAATCACAGATCTTTCTAATTCAGGAGGGAGGTGGTTACAAAATTGGAGTCATGATATAGTGGCTTCATTTACATTCATATTTACTCTTTCTCTCAATCACTATTTTTTTTCTTTTTGGTTTTTCAAAACAGGTATCTCTGTGTAGCCCTGGCTGTCCTGGAATTCACTCTGTAAACCAGGCTGAGCTTGAAATCAGAAATCCATTAATTTTTATTATACTTTCCCTATTAAGTAATTTTTACTTTTACATATCACTGGGATATCAAAACTGAAAATGGCTATCAGTAATGTTAGTTGATATTAATCTGAAACAATGAAATGTACAAAAATAATAAAGTTTCAGAGGGAATTGTGTAAGATGAGAAGATACATATGCCAGGAGCCTCCTGGCCTGGAGTGGGTTGAAAAAGGACACAGAGTAGGGCTCTAGTGTGAATTTAAAGACTGATGGTATCAAGACGCTCTAGCTTCCTAACTTTACTTAATGATTATGATAACTTCTAAAAAGTCCTAAAAACAAAGGACTCATTCTGAGTGGTTTTTTTTATAAGATATTTTCTTTATTTACATTTCAAATGTTCTTCCCTTTCCTAGTTTCCCCTATTTCCTTATACCCCTTATTCCCTACCCCTCTCCCTGCTCACCCTCTCCTGCTTCCTGGCCCTGGCATTCCCCTACACTGGGGCATAGAACCTTCACAGGACCTAGGGCTTCTCCTCCCATTGATGACCAACTAGGCCATCCTCTGCTTCATATGCAGTTGGAGCCATGAGTCCCACCATGTGCACTCTTTAGTTGGTGGTTTAGTCCCTGGGAGTTCTGGGGGTACTGGCTAGTTCATATTGTTGTTCCTCCTATGGGGCTGCAAACTCCTTCAGCTCCTTAGGTCCTTTCTTTAGATCCTTCATTGAGGACCCTGTACTCAGTCCAATGGATGGCTGTGAGCCTCTACATCTGTATTAGTCAGGTACTGTCAGAGCCTCTCAGGAGACAGCTCTATCAGGCTCCTGTCATCCAGCACTTGCTGCATTTCACAATAGTGTTTGGGTTTGGTGATTGAATATGGGAAGGATTCCCTGGTGGAACAGTCTCTAGATTGTCCTTCCTTCAGTCTCTGCTCCATAGTTTGTCTCTGCAACTCCTTCCATGGGTAATTTGTTCCTCCTTCTAAGAAGGATTGAAGTATCCACACTTTGGTCTTCCTCTTCCCGAGATTCATTTGGATTGTATCTTGGTCAATGGAGTTTTTCTGGGACCCTGTGAGCTGAAAAAGAAGAGGACCGAGGAAAGCTCAGTGACCGCCATGCAGAGAAGGCCTTGCTGCTGCAGAAACCTCAGTTGGGTGGTACAGCGGTATCCAGAAGACAGAGACTTACTTAAAAGATTTGCTTAAAGAAGATCATTTCCAAACCACTTTAAATGAAAGATCTCTAGACTCAGGGCAAGCGAAAGATACAGAACACTGAAAGGGTATCTCAAAAGACAGAAAAGGTGTTTCTTCTTAAAATGGCTAATAAAGAAAAATGGAAATTTCTTTTAGAAAAAAATAATACTCCACTATGTTCATAATAGCCTTATTTATGATAGCCAGAAGCTGGAAAGAACCTAGATGTCCTTCAACAGAGGAATGGATACACAAAATGTGGTACATCTACACAATGGAGTACTACTCAGCTATTAAAAACAATGCATTTATGACATTCTTAGACAAATGGATGGATCTGGAGAATATCATCCTGAGTGATGCAACCCAATCAGGAAAGAACACACATGGCATGCATTTACTGATAAATGGATATTAGCCCAGAAGCTCAGAATACTCAAGAAATAATCCACAAACCACAAGAAACTCCTGTGAGTGTTAAAAGCCACTAGTGTAAGTGATTAATCCCTGTAGCTGAACAGCAGTGGGTTAGGTAAAGTAGCCTTTGTTCTATCTCCACAGGAACAGAGTGGCGCTAACGTTCAGACAGGTAGTCGAAGTCACAGGAAGAAAGAGACATTTTTGAAAAGTAAATTTAGCATTTTTTTTCTAACTTGTAAAAAGTTTCCTATGAAAGCTCTCTCAGAAAAAGGAATAAAAAAAAGATCCTAAATGGGCACGGAAAAGATCTAAAGAGAGGGGATAAGGAGAACAATGCTAAGAAAAATGGGGACATGGATAATGTGTGTGTGTGTGTGTGTGTGTGTGTGTGTGTGTGTGTGTGTGTATGTGAGAGAGAGAGAGAGAGAGAGACAGACAGACAGACAGACAGACAGACAGACAGAGCACCTTTCTCCTTGTCCTCATCACTTATACATCTTTCAGAATAAATGATCACATGGCAGAAAGTTTATCACAAATTTACACATAAATTCAAATCATAAATTGAATTTACAACAGTGAATTCTCATATGCATAGCCATTAGGAGTAATTATTTAGCTAGACATTCATCACCTGTCAACTTCACAGGTACATGGAGAGTCAAAGAACATAACTAAGTTATTAGTGAAGTTTCGTATAGATAAACCCAGTCAGTATCTTATCTCCTGTCCTAGCACCTATAATAAATTGCTAGTTCCCTTTTTATGACCATAGGTTAATGGTTTTACAACCGCTTGGTTTGTGCTCTGCCTAGTAGAATGCCTTGTTACTATCTGGATGTAGTTAACTGGTGACACAAGGGAAGCTGGCAGAGTTCTCATTGCAGTTTTGACTATCAGAAAGGACCTAATAGCAGTCCCAATACAAAATAGGTTAATAAATATTCAGATAATTTTCTGAATTCTTATAGGGTCATCATTACTAATTAACAAACCATTTAATTTTCTACATAGCAACACTACAAGTCATTCTGTGGAGATCTGTTAAAAAGGGTAGGCTAATCCCTAGTGATTGTTATATGTGTGATAATAACAGGAAAAGCGTACTGATAGCAGGAATCTTTCCTAAAATGGTTTTGTTCTGGTCCTTGTCTGTAGGACCAAATATCACGTAGATTATTTTAATCCAAGGAAGACCATCTCGGGAGGATCACCTGCTAATTATTAGCTCATCCTATGATTTCTCCTGACAGATATACAGCCCTAGTTTCTTCCCATAGATTGAAATATATGTATGTCAAATTGAGGGTGTCATTTTTATTTGAAGATTTCTGTCTAATTCAAAGAAATTTAAATGTATTCCCAAATGGGCTGGTGAGATGGCTCAATGGGTGAGGGCTTCTCATGGAGGCCCAAGGACCCAATTTCAATCCTAGAACTTCTGTAAAGGTAGAAAATGAGAACAAAATTTAGAGTTGTCCTACGATTTCCATACCAGTAACTTGGCCGAAATGGCCCTACCCTGTTAAGGTATTCTCTTCATTATTTCATGTGTATAAAATACGTGTTTATCTGAATGTATATTAGCATACTACATGCATGTGGTGGTTGCCGAGGTCCAGTTATGGCACTATCCCCTTAAAATGGACCTAGAGATAAATTTTAAGTAGCATTGTGAATGCTGGGGTCCATCTAGTTTCTCCAACAAGTGCTGTATTTGCAAGCTATCATTCAGTCCCATTTAAATATATTTTAAAAGCATCCCTAGAGGCCTTCATAGATTTTGTCTTATAAATAGGACTTTCATCTCATTATGTTTATATTTCTGGAGTAGGTGAGAGGAGAAAGCTGTGTGGTAAGGCATTTGGGAGATTCTCTGTGACCTCCAAGGGAATACATGCAGAAAATTCTTGTTGAAAGCTTAGTGCACGTGCTTTGTTACGCTAAGGTCAAATCAATTCCCCTAGTGACCACCTACTGAGAGAATCAGCCTTTCTACATGTCATAGAATGACAGGTTGGTGTGTGTAACACAGCCAGTATAGAGTTCTAAAGTTTGAACCTGTTCTGTCTACTCTAAAAGTCAGTTTGACACAGCCCAGAGCCATCCATCTTCAATATCTTCAATTGAGGCATTGGCTAGATCAGATTGGCCCGTGGGTGTGCATTTGGAGAACTGTCTTGATTGTTAATTTTAGGAAGGCACAGGCCTCTGGGGATAGGACCACCTCTCAGTTTGGTATTAGGTGGTTCTGTACATTTTTGTTTTTGTTTTTAAAGCTAGTTAAGTATACGGCAGACCTTGAGTCAGGCATCAAGCTGCAGTGGACCGTGTTGTTCTTTGCCTGTGAAGTGAGTCTTTTAGTTAGGGGTAATGCTATATAAAATAGCAAGGCATACCTTCAAGTTCCTGCCTTGACTTCTCTCAGTGATGGACTGACTGTGAGTGATCTGGAATTGTTTGATGAAATAAACCCTTTCCTACCCTAAATTGCTTTTGATCCAGACTGTCTTATCATGACAATAGAATAAACTATATCTATTTATTTCAATCAGGAAATAAGCATGGAAGTGCTTAGCAGTGTATTTCCTTGTGAGAGTTTTCTTAACTTTATAGTCTAGGTAAGAAGTCTGACCCCAGGACTCTTTGAAAAGTATATACATACATACACAAAGTCAATTTCAAACCTATGAGTTTATTTTAACATGTTATGCAAAGATATTACTATTATTAAATATTTAATTATCATTTAAAATCTTATTTTCTTATCAGTTTCCCTCAAAATAATAGCTTGTTGTATCTAGAATATTTTTGTTAACCATATGAGAATTCCATACTACACAATATATTTTGATCATAATCATTCCCCACTCTTCCCTCTTCTTCATCCTAAATCTACCCTCTATTAATCCATTGCTTCTCAACTTTATGACCATTTTTTGTTAGTTTTGTTAGTTTTGTTTTGTTTTTTAATAAGCTACCCTACTCAATTTCAGCTGCTCTTGCATTCAAGGGTCATGGGCCACCCACTGACACACAGCTGACATCATATGCTTAAAGAAAGTTGAATGTCCCTCCTTTCAGAAGCCATCAACAGTCCATGGCTCCTGAGCAGTGAGCAGGAGCACATGGGTCCTCCATGCTGGGGATGGAGATGCTGCCAAGATTAGTCTAGCTATAAAGTTTCTGTAATGGAAGACAATTAAATAATTCAGAAATGAATGGCTTTGCCTTCATTGGTGGCAGTGAAAAGTAATAGAAGTGTCGCCTGAATGCTAATTAGGGATAGATCAACTTAAGTACTGAGCACAGGCAGTTCCCTAAGGAGGTGTTGCTGAGCCATGCTTAGATGTTTCTTTGCTCAGGGAAGCAGCAGCGTCTAGGGATACAGAACCCTTGGCCTGCTTTACCACTTTGTGTGAATTTAGTCTCCCAATACCAGCTATCATTTGAGAGTATTTAATAGAAAATCCCAGAAGTACCTAATAAGTATGAACGTACACGCTATTCTGAGTCATGTAATAGTCTTCAGTACTCGTGCTTTGTTGGGACCAGAATTTGGGTCAAAGGGTTTCCAGCATTTCTTCATTAGCTCTACTCAGCTGGGGCTATTTATCATCCTGTTCTCAGATCAACTGCTATGGTGTGGGCCTGCTGTGTAATACTAGAAGCTTTGTTACGCTACAGTGGTAGAATTGTTTTCTATACCCCATTTCTTGATAATTGTCTACTGTACTTAAGCCAGGAGTAAGCTTTGATCCATCGGTATGTATACAAAGAGCATGGTCATGATCAAGATCATCCATGGGTTCAGGCAGCCCTGGGAGTATTGCAATAAAGCTCCTACAAATAGGGAAGATATTATTTTCTTGCCATCTGATATTAACTAAAAACTGTACCTGGCAGTCTAACTGCCTTACTATAGTTATTTTCAAAGGCCATAAAAAAATCTTTTATATTTGTTTACCACTTTTATTTTTACTGGCATGACTTTATTGTTACTTAAACCTGATACTACAATAACAAAAACAACAACAATAATAATAAATAATTTTCAGAATGAGTGAATCACACTTGAGGGTACTAAATGTGAGCAGTTTCTGGTAGAAGATGACCCAGAATCTATGCAAGGAGCTCAGCAATTATCAGGGGAGTTTTGTTTTGATGTTTTTTGTTTCTTTGTTTTTCTTTTTATTTTTTTGAAATTTTACAAGTTTGAAGTTTAGTTCCCCGCCCTTACAAATGTCAACTTACCAGTAACTCCAGCTCCAGGGGATCAGATGCTTTCTTCTGGATTCCAGGGCAAATGCACAGACTTGTCATACACCATCACAGACACGCCAGATGCCACCACCACCACCCTGCAGATTACACCCAGGAGAGGGGCAGGGGGAAGAAAGCAAAAATCTCTCTTGCAAACTCTGCAAATGCAGTCTTGTTGGCACCTGTAACTCCCTTCTATCCTGTCCCATAACAGGATTTCACATGACAGAAATTGTGCTTCATAAAGGCAGGCACAACAATCAGCCACCAGTAAGGTTCAAAACCTGTCAATTCCACAAGAACGGGGGAGGAACATCTTCTGTTTAATTTCCATGTAGTCATCAGTTTTATATGTAACCATAAGTCACTCCTTTTTGGAAATATTTAAGAATCTATAAAACTGAAAGATTGTGTTGAATTATAATGTCTTTTAAAATAACTTAAAAAATATAAAAACATTTATTTACTTTAATGTCATTTTACTATTTTAAGTGTTAACTTATTATTTGAGAATTTCGTGTGCTTCTTTTCACTCACCTCTTTCTGTCCCTATACCCACCTCTTCCACTCCCCTCACAAACTCATGGAGCCTTTTCTGAACCAGGGAAGAAAAGTCTTAGAAAGAGCAAATCCTTTGCATTCCTCAGAGGTACACACAAAGCTAAGGTCATTTAGTGAGACAATTTGTTTTTAAAAGGGTGCATGGGAACCCCCATCTGAGCAGTAGGTACCCCTAATCATAATTATCTGTTTTTTTTAATTCCTTATATTTTTAGTAATTATGTTATCTTCCATTGGTGGGAGCTAGACCTCATATTCTGAATGTTTTAGCTAACAGGTACAAATGGGCAAGGGGAGGTTCAGAAATTACGGATCCTGTTGGGTTGACTACTGTTTGATAAATAAATAAATAAATAAATAAATAAATAAATTCTCTAATTTTTCTTTTTTTTCTGACAGTTTGTGTGCTTGATGCAACATCTAATGTTACCATATGCTAAAATGTTTGTGATGTGAATGTCAAACTAAGTGTCTTTTGCCTACTACACAAATTAATCCTGAGCTCTGAGCTCCATCTCAAGTCCTACAATGTTTTACTATTATTATTATTATTATTATTATTATTATTATTATTATTATAAATCTTCATAAGCTGGTCAAGTAGCATGAAAGTTTTTGTGGATAGGAGAGAGACAAAATATAGTAGATAAACTAAAATAATATCAATTTTTACATGCCTCCTAGAAGTCTATTACATCAACTTCTTACTTTCTACTTATTTGGTTCATTCTGTTTTGTCCTTGTTATTTAGGGTGTCTTTGTTTGGTTTTGTTGTTGTTGTTTGTTTTGATTTTCTTTCATTTTGTTTTGTTTTTTCTTTATTGGATCTCCTGGTTTACTCCAGGCTAGCCCCAAGCTGCTTTGTTAATGCTCTTGCCTCAGCATTCTGAGTCTTTGGATTACAACTGTGTAGCAACACAGCAAACTGACTTTGTTTCTTTTTTTTTTTTTTTTTTAGAGATAGCCCTTTGAGTTTTTATTAGGCAAGAAAGACAAATCCTTAATAAAAGATAGAGAATATCCAAATTAAGAAAATCAAAAATAAAAATGGGTACAAAATAACAATGAAGAAATCCAGAGAATGATAAAGACATAGATTTAAAAAGTCCGTCCTCCCCTGTACTGGCTGGTTTTGTGTCAACTTGACACAGGCTGGAGTTATCACAGAGAAGGGAGCTTCAGTTGGGGAAGTGCCTCCATGAGATCCAGCTGTAGGGCATTTTCTCAATTAGTGATCAAGGGGGTAGGGCCCCTTGTGCGAGTTGCCATCCCTGGGCTGGAGGTCTTGGGTTCTATAAGAGAGCAGGCTGAGCAAGCCAGGAGAAGCAAGCCAGTAAGGAACATCTATCCATGGCCTCTGTATGAGCTCCTGCTTCTTGACCTGCTTGAGTTTCAGTCCTGACTTCCTTTGATGATAAAAGCAGTGTGAAAGTGTAAGTTGAATAAACCCTTTCCTCCCCAGCTTCCTTCATGGTCATGATATTTGTGCAGGAATAGAAAACCTGACTGCGACAGCCTCCAAATTGGAAGATGATCACTTCTTTCATTTTCTTTACACTTTAAGCACATTATGGTGAGCCATCCCTGTATCTCTTTAATGAAGACTACCTCATTGATCATGGCGGGTGATGTTTTGATATGTTTTCTATTTTATTTTATTTGTTTTTTTATTTAGTATTTTTACATCTGTGGTTTTAAGTAAAATTATGCTGTCATTTTCTTCTTTTTTTTGCTGAATCTTTTATGAAAATGTATTTGAGTAACTATGGGCTCCCAAAATAAATCAGCTAATGTTTCTTCTGTTTCTATATTGTTGATATTTTGAGTAATATTCTCATTAACTCCACTTTGGAAGTCTGGTGGGATTCTTTCCTACAATTCCTGGCCCTGCCTCTTTTTGGAGCCAGATCTGTAATGACTTCTCTTTTTCTAGATGTTTAGGTCTGTTTAAGATGTTTATCATAGGTCTGGTATGAAGTCTCAGTGGTTAGGGGTACTGGCTGCTCTTACAAAGGTCATGAGTTCACTGCCCAGCAACTACATGTGGCTCACAACCATCTTCTGGTGTGTCTGAAGACAGTGATGATTCTAATCATATAAATAAATAAATCCATTTTAAACAGTTATTTATCTTAGTTTGATTTAATTTCTGTAAGTGGAAACTATGGAGGAAATTATCCATTTCTTTTATTTGTTTCTTTCTGAATTTTAAATCTCTTCTGTCCAGAAGATGAATATTTAAAATACAACTAGATGATACCGAATAAAAATTAAACCAACTCAGTTAAATACATACATAATTATGCATATGGGCGATTAAAATAATTAGATATCTAAATTTAGGTAGTCCATTATATGATTATTAAGGTTTGGGTCTTTGCTTTCTTGGCACTGGCCACTAAGATAAAAGCTAATCATTTATAACTGAGGTCAATTCAAACAATTTGCAGTCTGACTAATAAGGAATAATCAATTGTTCATAGAAAGAGACTATACCAGTCTGCACTAATGGACTATTTGCATGGGTGCTCTACCTTGCCTAATACCCTTGGAAATGTTAAGTATGTGCATATGCTATGGAAGTAGATAGCTGAATTTTAAATGGAAGACAAGGAAGGGTGCTTTGGGAATGCAGAGTGCATCCTGGAGAAGCAATCCCATGACCAGGTTCAAAGGTAAACAATATGTCTGGATAGAAGAGGAACTGAAAGCAGACTACTGGGGCTGGAGGTGATGACCTCTAAGACACTGATTCGACTACGTAATTGGCTGCTCTTAGGAGAGGATAATGGGTGTCTGGATGGAATAAGAGGAAAGTGATAAAGGGAAGGTCAGGTGGGAAGATAAACTTATGAGAGTCCAAAGAAGTGCTCCAGACATGGGTCCTGGTTTTTAATTTGAATGCAAATACTTAAGACATAGTACCCTCATCACATACACTCTCTTCTTCTGTAAACATCTCTCTTGGAGGTTATGTCATCCACTCAAGATTACTTCCTGATACCCCTTAACTTACTTGCTTTTCCATATTCATGCTAGGTTCCTTGTTCCTTAAGGGATGATGGCAGAGAAGATGATATGCCAACATATGTATGGTAACTGACTGAGAAACAATGCTGAGGATAAGGAGGATTCATGCAAAACCTGGTTCTCTGGAACAGCAGAAGATCACTAGGCTATTGAACAATGCCCACTCTCAGACTTGATAGAAAATAGGTATTCATATAGCTTCTGTTGAAGAAAAGCCCGTGTAATTAACAGGTCTGGTTTTTCTATTGCTATCTGTATGCACAGGAGCCTCATGTCCTTCTATGTCTCCCCATTTCTAGCTTTTTTTTAAAAAAAAAAAACACTAGTGGCTGTAATAAAGGCCATGGGTGAATACAGTGCATTTGTGGGCAGTCTAATTAATATAGGCAAGCATAAGAGTATGATACAGTAGCTAACAGATGACCAAGAAAAGGGGAAAGCCATTTTTATTAGTCAGTGATCTCTAAAGTAGCAGAGTTAGAGAATGAATCTCATTCTGTCTCTCTCTGTGTGTTTCTGTCTATGTCTCACTCTCTGATAAATGTTGCTGGAAATTTTTTTTTAAAAAAATAGAACTGTCTCTCTCCTGCCCTTAAGTCTCTGCCTCAGAGGACATGGTTGCCCATGTACTGGCAGGCAATGTCAACCTGATTTTATCTTGTGGACACTCTGACTCAGAACTCCACAAACATTCTACCCAGCTCTCTGGCAAGTACCTCTGACAGTCCGTACCACAGGAACCCCATGCTTTAAAGCCCCCATGGCCTTTGTGGAGCACCTCAGGCAAACCCATGTTTCCCAGTACTTTTCTCTCTTGAACCCAGAAGAGCTTCTGTGTGAAGGAAAATGCAACACAAACTTAGTTCAGAAAAAAATGGTAACTCAATCTCTGGGCACAACAACTAAAATCTAATCTTGTAAGCCTTATTAAAATCTGATTCCTCCAGTGGTGAATCCTTGTGGATCCACCATGATACTGGGAAATTCTAGTAGCTACATCTTAACCCTCTGCTTTCCCAGGTCCAGAAAGGACCTCACTCTCCCCCTTCCTCTCTTCCTCTGTCCAACCTTGAAGTCGCACCTACTTGCCCAGTGACTGGCTGCTTTATTCACTAGGGGATTGGTTCAGAAAAAGCCATCTGAGTACATGACTCATTCCTCATTCCAGATAGCCTCTCCTGGGAAAGCAAGCAAAACAGAGCCATCCAAACACAGATAGATAGAGAGATAGATAGATAGATAGATAGATAGATAGATAGATAGATAGATAGATAGATAGATAGATTGATAGATTGATAGATTGATAGATTGATAGACAGAAAGATATGAGATTTAATATATGCATGGGGCTTCTTAGAAAAAATATATGGGATTTATTAAGAAAATATATATGGGATTTCTTTTTTTTTTTTTAAAGATTTATTTATTTATTATATGTAAGTACACTGTAGCTATTTTCAGAAGCACCAGAAGAGGGCATCAGACCTCATTAGATATGGTTGTGAGCCACCATGTGGTTGCTGGGATTTGAACTCAGGTCCTTCAGTAAAGCAGTCAGTGCTCTTACCTGCTGAGCCATCTCACCAGCTCTACTAGTATTTTCTTTTTTCTTTTTTCATTTTTCTTTTTTAAACTTTTATTGCATTATGATGAGAAAAGTTACATGATTTCAATTTATCTGAATTT